>NC_083353.1:88582000-88897527 GCF_030254825.1 Meriones unguiculatus
CCGGTGCTATTCTTTGATCCTCAAGCTGTACCCAGAGTGAGTTCTGTCACCATAACACTCATTACTTTCTCCCCTTGCTTAAGACAAATCAAAATGTGTCTCTGCTAATTGGAAAGAGACATACGTTAAATAAGGGGCTATGGGAACAAGTTTATAAAAACCCAGGCTAAGTCCTGTGAGCCTTAAATACACCCCATGCTTCTTGAATTAGGGTGCACATGTTAGTGCCAAAGAGATGAAATTGGAGAAGGAAAATTTATGACAGACTACATAGAACAAGTGCCTAGCTGCACGAGTCAGACATAAAGCAGCACATTGATGTACTGTGTCTGTTTAAAGCAATATATGTCCAAAAGCATACGGCAAGGATGATTACACACTACTTTTAAAGTTTGTATATAATATAACTCAAAGGGGACCTAAGCATAACATACAAAACTAGAAATTTCTTAGATTAAAAAAAAACAGAGGAAACGTTCATGACATTGGATTGGACGATGAAGTTTGGATGGGACATGAAAGGAGTGGTGACAAAAGAAAAATAGTAAATCAGACTCCGTAAGAATTTAAAACTTTTACACTACTGTGGTTTGGATGAGAAATGTTCCACATAGGCTCCTGTGTTTGAATACTTGTCTCCACCCCACATGGTGGTGTTATTTGGGGAAGTGGTGAAACCTTTAGCAGGTAGCACTTTCCTGGAAGAAATACGTCCTCAGAAGCGGACCTTGTGCTCGGCTCCACTTCCTGTTTGCTCCCAGCTTCCTGAGCAGAGATGCAGTGTGAGCACCCAGCCTCCTGTTCTTATCATCACGCCCTCCCTGCCTGCTGCCCTGTCTTCTTCTCCATGATGGAATAGATATCCCTGGAACTGTAGGCCAAAGAACCCCTTCCTCCCTCAACCTGCTTCTATCAGAGTATTTTATTATAGCAACAGGAAAAGAAACAGACGTATTCATTAAAAAGACAAAATCATGCACAGTCCTTGGTTGGTGAATCAGTCTCTGCAGAAACCCCTGGGCTCATGTTTTTTTAGTTGGTCTCCTTGTGGGGCTCCTGTCCCCTCCACGTCCTTCTATCCCCCCACCCTCTTCTTCCATAAGATTCCTTGCACTCTGCCCATATTTTGGCTGTGAGTCTCAGCATCTGCTTTGATCCCCTGTTGGTTGGAGTCTTTCAGAGGAGCCTCTATAGTAGGCTCTCATCCTGTTTTCTCTCTTCTACCACTTCTGGTGTCTATCCTGTTTGCCATTCTGAATGAGATTTAAGCATCCTCCCTAGGGTCCTCCTTTAGGTCTGCAGCTTTTAGTATGGCTATCCTATATTATACAGCTAATATCCGCTTATGAGTAGTGTATACCTTGCGTGTCTTTCTGTTTCTGGGTTACCTCACTCAGGATGATCTTTTCTAGTTCCATTCCCCTGCTCAGATATAGCCGATTGGCAGCTCAGTCTCCAAGTGGGTTCCCGAATAAGGGTAGCAGGGGCTGCCTCTGTCATGAACTCAATTGCCTGCTTTATGATCACTTGCGCCTGGCAATGCAGCCTTGCCAGGCCACAGAGGAAGAGTATCCAGGCAGTACTGATAACACTTGATAAGCCATGTGCAGATGGCAGAGGAGGAGAACTGCCTCTTTCAGTGGACTAGGGGAAGGGAGTAGATGGAAAGAGGGAGAGAGGGTAGGACTGGGAGAAGTTGATGGAGGCAGTCTTCAATTGGGATATATAATGAATAAATTGTAAAAACAAATAAAATTAAAAATACATTTTAAAAAAGGACACAGCACAGGGAAAAAACAACTTACATAGACTGGGAGAAAATTTTAGCCAAGGATATCTCTGAAGCAAGGTTAATATTCCAAACATATAAGATACTCACTACTCAACCAAAAAAAAAAATCTTTAAACATGCAAAGGACTTGAATTTGTGTTTTTTCTGAAAATACCCAAATGGCCAAGACACATATGCAAAGCTAGCCAACATCACTCACAAGGGCAAAACGAACCTAAAGGCAGAATGAGCTGTATCTTACATTCATTGGGATACTAAGCCAGAAAAAAGAACATTGGCTGAGAATCTGAGAAAGGCAGAACCTTTGCTCACTGTAAAGAGGAATGTAAAATTTCTAACCACTGTGGCATTTCCCCCAAATAGTTTTAAATGGTGTAGCAATTGAAAGTAAAGTCTTACAGATGTACATCCAATCCACAAATACTATTCCAATGTTCAAAAGGTAGAAGCCAGCCCATGGTTCAGTGACAGGTGAGGAGAAGAAGCATAAACATATGTACATGCACAAGAGAATGTCATTGGGATACTTGCTTCAAACTGACTACATCATGAGGTCATCTAAAGGAAACAAACCACTCCCTCAAAAGACAGCCACTGTGTACTTCTACCAGAAAGGAGTACCTAGAACAGTCACATCTGAGGATGAGTGTTTGTGACTCCTGAAGAACAAAATGCACTTGACGCCATTAATTAGTGGAGCTAGGCTGAGAGCAGTTTCGAAGACAGAGGTGGGTAGATGGAAAACTGGAAGACGCAGAAATAAAAAAGTCACTAGATTGGTCATTCTAATAGGTGCTTATCAATCTAAACCTGAAGTGTTTTGTGACTACAAAGCAAAGAAAATTGCTTTTTCTCTTCAGCAAAATTATGAAGCAACACATTTTTCTAAGCCACAACATTGTTGACAATGCAAATGTGAAAGAAATGAAAATCACCAGAACTGATATGATGGAAGCTATTAAACATGCATCTGGCAATCTATAATCAGTAGCTACAAGAGAGACAGCATCAGCTCTACACACCCAGGTAATGAGCACTGAGGTGCCATCATGGGGAAGCGCCCCCTTTGGGTATTTGAAGAGTATAAGCTATGGGAGATGGGATCATGAGCACGAGAGTAATCAAAGAAGATGATCAGCCTGTATAAAAGTGCAACAATGAAACCAAGCATTTTGCACAATTGATATATATTAATAAAAAGGAAAGAGAGGGGGGAAGGAGGGGAGAGGAGGGGGAAAAAGAGGAGAAAAGAGGAGGGGAAGGGAAGAAATAGAAAAGAGGGGGGAGGAAGAAAAGGAGGGAAGGAGGGTAGGTAGTCCTGGAGAGATGGCCCGAGGTGTAAAAATACTTGCTGCTCTTCCTAAGGACCTGAGTTCAGTTCCCTGTACCTACATCAGGTGGCCCACAACTGCCTGTAAGTCCAGCTCCAGGGGACTGACAGGACAACCCTCTTCTGTCCCCCTTGATTACTTACACTCACATACACAACCTAAATTTAGACACACACAGGCACACAAATAAACAATAACTCTTTTTCAAGAGAACAGAATTAAACAGCTATGTCTAGATTTGTGTGTGTGTGTGTGTGTGTGTGTGGTTGTTGTTGTTGTTGTTGTTTCAACTACATGGCATAGAACTCATATACCATGCAACCCCATCCTTTTCAAGCATAGTTCAGTGGTATAAGATTATGGTATATTCACATATGAAGAATATTTGAATTGCTAAAACACAAAACTCAGGGCTTGGATATTGGTCAGTGGTAGAGCACTTAGCTAGCATTATGGAATGCTGTTATTCATTGCTTTCACTGAAAAAAGTGAAGTAGGCAAATAAAGCTAGGCATAGTGCTACAAGCTTGTGACCATTCCAGCACTCCAGAGGCAGAAGGATCAGGAAATTCAAGGTCATCCTCAAAATCAATTCAAAGCCATCCTAGGCTTCATAAGATTCTATATCAAAAACCAAAAAGTCATTATCATCTAATTAAGTATATATAGAGATAGAACAAAAATAAACTATATAACATGCATATAAATTATATAATAAATACAATATACACAATTATTTTTACACACAAAAAAAACTATCTACAAAATAAAATCATTAACTGAGTTCCTTAGGGAAGCACAGCTAGTAAAATCAGGTCATACAGAGTCTTAAAATTATCCAAGAGAAGAGTAACATTTAAAATTTTAAACTTCAGCCCAATTTCTGTACTATATCACAGAGCTCCCTGGTAATCAAGGTGAAAAGAAAATTGTAATCTGTTTTACTGTAGGCCCCGTTTGTTTTATTTTGAAAGAAAACTATTTTACTCTCTGTGCAACAAAGAACTATGAAGTGTGTGTGTGTGTGTGTGTGTGTGTGTGTGTGTGTGTACACGTTGGGTGTGGTACAGACATGTGAGTGTGTGAGTGTACATAACTACTCCTTGTACATGTAAGGCTAGAGTCAGATGACAGTGTTTGTGAGATAGGGCCTCTCTCTGAATGGGAAGCTCCTTTTTCCAGTAAAGCTGGCAAGGTAGATCTTAGTATCACCCCGTCCCTGCCCACAAATGCTGAAGTGATAGGCACACACAGCCATGAATGATAACAGTAAAACTCAGGCCCTCGGGGCCCCATGCTTGCAGAGCAGGCACCCCAACCCACTGAGCCATCTCCCAAGGACTGCTATCAAAAGCCTTTAAGCAGAAAAGTGGTGGGCATATGTGAGAGACAGAGTAATATCCCCTTCTTATCTTGTTCAACATGATAGGATCCTAATTCCCAGAACCTGTGGGCTTGTTAGCTTATGTACTGTATCAGTACATTCAAGATGCTATAACAAAACACCATACACTGGGTATCTTATAATTAACACATACACTTTCCCTTACAGTACTGGAAGCCACGAGTCCAGGATCAAGGCACCAGCTAAGTGTCTGGTGAGAGCGGGTTTCCTAGATGAAACAGCACATTCTTGGCAGCCTCACTTGGTGGAAAGGACCAGCGGCAATCCACAGTCCCTTCATATAGCACTCTCCTCAGAGGCCCCTCCTCCCAACACCATCACTTTGGTGTTTCTGAGCACAGGTGTAGTTTCCAGGAGACGCAGATACTCAGCACGCAGCCCCTGTTAAGCCAGAGGTGGGAGAAGTTCAGGATCTTAGAAAAACAATCCTGGATTCCAGGAGAATCCCAAGTCATGGGGGTCCTTACAAGATGGGGGCCGGAAAGAGTCAGAGAAAAGGTAATGTCCTCCAGGACAGAGGGAGAAAATCCAAGAAAGATAAAGAGTCAGTTGGTCCTTCTGATGGGCAGCTAGCTAAGAGAAAGGGGAGTCCTGAGCGAATATAGTTTCAAACTCATATGTCCCAAGATAGCCAAGATATTGTCCAGCTTCCTAGTTCTTTCCTGAGAACAGGAGGTAGAAGTTCTTTTTCTAGGGTCCCACGCCCTCCAAACCACCTATGGTTCCAGGCATGCATAGTCAGCTGGCTTGCCCTAGACATACATGTGCAGTCATGTAGCCTGCTTACCGGTCCACTTTTCCACCCTGGAGTAAAACCAAACAAGGAGGAGGAGGAAATTAAAAGAGTAGAAAAAACAAACAAACAAACAAACCCAAAACAAAACAAAACACTTACTAGATCTACTCCTCAGATAAGGAACCAGCTTTTTTTTTTCTTTCTTTTTTTTTTTTTTTTCCTGAGACAGGGATCTCACTATATAGCCCCTGGCTGGTCTGAGATTTGCTTTGGAGACCAAGCTTCAAACTCACCAAGATCCTCCTACCTTTGTCTCCCAGGTGCTGAGATCAAAGCCATGGGCCACCACATGGAGCTTTTGCTTTAAATAAAGTCTAGCTAGGCAAACCTTGTTCTCCTCCTTTCAGTTATTTAGTCCTCAGAGAAAACAAATCCTTGCTGCACCTACAGAAGGCATCATATGGAAGGAAGACAGCCTGCAAGGCACTGGAGGAGGCAGGAGGAAGGATGGTGCCCCCGTAGCAGCTGGCCACACCAACACCCCAAATCAAGGACTTAAAACCCTAGACCTAGAATCTGGCGAGTGGCAGTGTTTTGATCTACGAAGCCCTTGTTCACTTGTTAAAGCAACAGTAGGGCAGGAACACAAAGGAACCACGTGCTCATCACTGAGCAGAACAGGATGAGTAGCAGGCAGATACTCTTAGCACCCACTGTCCCAGCACTACAGAATCAGACTTTCAAAATGATGGACAGGTGGGCAGATCATGACAAACCCCTCAATTTTATGTATGGGGGGAAAACAAGAATAAAGCTGAGCCACAGGGGGTCGAGGAATACATCCCACTGTAGAAATCCAGGCTCTCTGACTCCCTGGTCCAGTTATTGCTCTACCAGATCTGCTCTGAGCGTCTTAGCTCAAAAAGCAGAGTGGGGAAGCTTGCCATGCAGTGTTCATTAGGAAGCATCCGAAGGCTTGACAGGCTTAATGTAGCAAGTTTCTGCCACATGCATGTTTGACAAATTAATGAAAACCAAGCACTGAGATCAAGAATATTTGTCACCATAGTCATGAAAAGAGGCAAGCATCTAAGAGGAAGAAAGGAGCTGCCACCCCTTCAACAATAGCAATGCTAATTGGCCCTTCACATGTCAAACAGCCAACCACTGTCTAGTAATTCAGAGCCCCCATTAACTTGCATGACCACAAGACCACAGATAGCCGCACCCAAACTACAGCATTCAACCCCCCAAATAAGCAGTCCTCCTATATACAGATAACAAACAAACTGAGAAAGAAATCCGAAAAACAGCACCTTTCACAAATAATACAAAATATCTTGGGGTAACTCTAATCAAGCAAGAGAAAAACTTGTATGATAAAAACTTGAAGATGTTGAAGAAAGAACTTGAAGTAGATATCAGAAGTTGGAAAGATTTCCCATGCTCACCAGAATTAACATAGTAAAAATGGCCATCTTACCAAAAGCAATCTACAGAATCAATGCAATCCCTCTCAAAACTCTAGCACAATTCTTCCCAGATCTTGAAAGGACAGTTTTCTGCTTCATGTAGAAACACACACATACACACACAAATAAAATTAAAAAAGTATTGTTAAAACAATCCTGACTAATACAAGAACTGTAGGAGATATCACCATCTCTGAGCTCAATTGTACTACAGAACTATATTAATTTTTAAAAAAGTATGGTAATGTTGATTAATAGAATGTGATTGAAGATAGACATAAGCCACACACCTATTGACACCTGATTTTTATGAAGAAGCCAAAATTACATACTGGATAAAAGACAGCATCTTCCACAAATGGTACTGCTCAAGCTGGATGGCTGCATATAGAAGAATCCAAATAAATACATGTGTATCACCCTCCACAAAACTCAACTCCAAATGGATCAAAACATCAGCATAAAACCAAATATACCGAAGCCTGGTTGTGGTGGTACACACCTTTAATCCCAGCACTTGGGAGGCAGTTGAGTTTGAAATGTCTGAATTGGAGGACAGCCTGGTCTAGAACAGCCAGGACAACACAGAAAACTGTCTCCAAAACTGGAAAAACAAAACAAAAGAACAGAACAGGACAGATACACTGAACCTGATAGAAGAGAAGGTTGCTAATAGCCTTGAACTCATTGGCACAGGAATGACTTTCTAAACATAGCATTGTTCGTTCAGGCACTAAGATCAGCAATTAACAAGTCGTACCTCCTGAAACCGAAAAGCTTCTGTAAAGCAAGGGATGTTATCATTTGAACAAAGTGGCAGCCTACAAAATGGGAAAAGGTTTTTACTATCTCCAATACATCTGAGAGAGGGCTAATATCTAAAATATATATAATACACAAGAAAGTATGTATCAAAAAAACAAATAACCAAAATAAAAATGGGATACAAGTCTAAACAGAGAATTCTCAATAGAGGAAACTTAACTGGTTGAGAAACAGAAAAAAAAATGTTTAACATCCTTATTCATCAGGGAAATTCAAATCAAAACTACTTTGAGAATTCATCTTACACCTGTCAGAATGGCTAAGATTAATTTTTTTTTAAAGTGACAGGTCATGCTGGCAAGGATGCAGAACAAGGGATGCATTCCTTCATTGCTGGGAGAAGTATAAACATGTAGGGCCACTATGGAAATCAGTGTGATGGTTCCTCAGAAAGTCAGAAATCAATCTAACTCAAGATCCAGCTATGCCACTTTTGGGCATATACCCAAAGGACACTCCACCATACCACAGAGACACTTACTCAACCATGTTCACTGATGCTTTATCCGTAACAGCCAGAAATTGAAAACAACCTATGTATCCTTCAGCAGAAAATAATGGACAAAAAAATATATGGTACATTTACATAATGGAGTATCATTCAGCTGTTACCAAAAGAAGAAAAAGAAAAGAAAAGAAAAGAAAATCATGACATTTGCCCATAAATGATTTAACTAGGAAAAAAAATATCCTGAATGAGGTAACCCAGACCCAGAAATATAAATATGGTATGCATTTGTTTACATGTGGATATTAGCTAATAAGTCAATAATAACCAAGCTACAATCCATAGAATCACGGAGGTTAGGAAATAAATAAGGGACTGGGGAAAAGGGTAGGAAGATCTTTTAGGCATGGAAAATAGCATAGTTATGGGACAGCTGGAATGAGACACTCGTGAGGAATGGGAAAGGAGAGAGGGATAAGGAAGGAAATACAGGGATATACAGCCAAAATTAGGAGCCATTTGTGTAGTAGCATAGAAACCTAATACTATATAAATATAATACTATATATATATAACCTAATACTGTATATATATATAAAGCTAAAATATAGACATATTTATATACATATATACCTAAAATATATACATATTTTACATATATTAAATATATCCGATTTCTACGTGTAATTTCCAAATAGGGAGACAGAGTCTCAACTGGCCATCTCTTATCACCAAATGAAGCTTACAGTGCCAGGATCCAGTTACATCTAATTGAACTGTCCAAAGAAGTTCCATGGGAATCCCTAAACAACCCAGGCTGTTATCGAGACTATAGGTTGTTCTCTACAAACTGATGGCAAGGCGCCACTGCTGAAGAAAATACCTACAAAACTCGTTGAACATGCAGAAGTCCAGCTGGTGCCTACCAAAAGCCTTCACCCCGCATTCTAGCATCTTTGGTACAGAGAAGTACTCTACACGCTGCCAAATGAGAACAAACACCAAGCCAGCTAACAAGCCCTTTGATACACAATGGTGCCCTGCCGGAAGATATGCTCTGGCAATGGTGGCACAAAGACTGTGGGAGTAACCAGACATTACATCATTTGACTTAAGGCCTACTCCATGAGATGGAGCCTGTACCGGGCCCTGCTGTATTGCCCAAGAACCAGAGATAGATAGTCCAGAGACCTAGGGTAAACCCAATACTACCTGTCCTAAAGAAAAAAATGTAGCAATATAATGACTCTTAATGGTATTAACAGGTATAGCAGCATGCACTTGTAATCCCAGCCTTGAGAGGCAGACAGGTAGATCCCTGGGGCTTAGAGGACTTGGTGAGTTTTAGGCCACGTTAGTGAGAGACCTTGTCTTTAGGATTAAAAACAAAACTCACTCTACCTTAAGAACAGAACTTAAGATTGTCCTCTTGCCTCTACACACATATAAAACAAACACACACACACACACACACACACACACACACACACACGCACGCATGCACACACACAGTCTAGTCACAGATGAGAAGAAATACCCACAATTTTAATTTTTAAGTAAGTTCTCCTATTATTCTAAATCATTACTCCCCCAAAAAAATTCTACATAGGTTTTTTGTTTGTTTGTTTGTTTGTTTGTTTGGGCATAGTCCAAAAATCTATGGTTTGGCACAAGATACAAACTGGCTAGCAGTATCAGCATTCTTCCCTGACCCAAGGTAAATGCAATAGATGTTCATAAAATTTTCCAAAATAACAAACTAGAATGTAGGGGGCTGAAGAGACAGCTCAGTGGATAAGAGCACTGTCCTTTCCTCCAGAGGTCCTGAGTTCAATTCCCAACAACCACATGGTGGCTCATGACCATCTATACTACAATCTGATATCTTCCTCAGGCATGCAGCTGCACATGCAGATAGAACACTCATATAGAAAATAAACAAAGCAAACCAGAATGTAGTAAAATGCTTTTCCTAGACAGACATGGACAAGTGTTTTCTCACTCCAGACAAAGAACTGACAACATACAAGCAAAAATAGTACCAAAGCCCAGTCTGGTGAACCAGGGAGTTTTATGGTGTCTACTTACAGAAATATGGGTGAGCAGGAATGACTCAAAGATGGCTGCATCACCAAAGCCCACCTAAGCATGGGTGACAGCTCACAAAAGCTGGAAGCCTGAAGCACACTGCACACACAGCCTGCAGAAAGCTCAACAGATTGAAGAGTGTCCTTTCCAGGTGGCTCAGTTGGTCTGAGACTGCTGGGCAGTTGAGCTGGTTTTTGTTTCTTCCAGATAGTTTGGCTGATTTCTTCTTCAAGGCCACTGAGAGTACACTTTTCTCCTTTTGCTCATCTTAGAGTGACTCTCAGTAGTCTTTACTCTTGGGTCGAGAGGGGCCTAATGAATCCGCTCAGTTTCAGGGACTTCCTGAAGCTGTCTTAATGGAGGTTCCCTGAAGTATGAAGTTGGCACCAACCCCTAGAATAACCTGTTGTTTTAGCTCCTTTCAACATCCTGTTCTGAAATATCCTCGTTTTTTTTTTTTTCACTCTCCTTTTGTATCCTATGGCTTAAGAACTTTCCCTACAAGATGAAAGATTTTAACACCAGAGGAAATTGCTCCATAACACAGAGGTGACATTGTGTTTTCCTCTGTGATAATGGTGGTTCTCAAGAAAGTCTTCTAATGGGTACAACCACTTAACCAACTTTGACATGCAGCTTTGCCTTTCTCTAATTGACATTTTATAAATGGTATCTGTGTCTAAGTGTTCCATTTTGATTCATACCAATCTGTTGGCATTGCACACAAGCTGGAAGGAAATATGGAGCCTTCTGCTTCACATATCCTAACTTTAATGCTGCGTCTGAAGGTCAAAATGAGTCTCCGTCGTGTTTAGAGCCCTGAACAGTGGCCTAGAAATAAAAGGCATCCTGCTGGGTTTCGGTAATTACTTCTGGGTGGCAAGAAAGATCATTCTAAAGAGGGGCGGTGCTGATTAACACCACGATGTGACTTTAGAACAACCAATTTAAAGACAATGAAAATAAGTTCCATGGGAAAGTGCCTCGGTAGGCTGAGTTGGACTTGGTTTAAGTTGACAATTGTTCTCCAGTCTCTGACAGGAGCAAGCAGCAGATGGCCTGAAGTTATCATAAATATGTAAGCCTTCTGAATAGTGCTCTCTGCACTGGAGAGCAGCCACAGCACACGGGTGTTGAGCGACACGGAGCACTCAGGGTTGTCTAATGCGTACAGAGCCATGACCGTCCTCCGCAGGACCGCAGACGCTGTCACCCTAGTGCAACCCTAGCCAGCGGCTAGACTTGCTACACAGAACCAACACATGAGGCTACCCTGTTTCTTAAAAGTTAGGGAAGGAGGTTGGCCTTTCAACTACATTACATTTTCACAATACAGAGCTCCACTCACCTTCATCTTTGAAAAAAAAAAAAATGGCTTCCAAAACTCCAGCTTGCTATTGGTTAGGATGAAGAGCTGCAAGGGTACATGGGAGTGGAAAAGCTTGCTTCAGTGTGACTGTGCACCATTTCCTAGGCTCTGTGCTGTTTCTCCTTCCTCCCTTCATCTTCACGATCTCAAATACTATTCAGATAGATCTTTATTGAAAACGTCCTACACATTTTTAATATGGAGAGATGGCTCAGTGGTTAGGCACACTGACTGCTCTTCTACAGGATCTGGATTCATTTCCTAATACATACATAGTAGCTCATGACCAGGGGATGTAACTTCAGTCCCAGGGGATTTGATGCCCTCTTCTGGGCAGGCACTGGTGCACAGACATACAAAGAGGTAAACGTCTATACATAATAAAATCGAAAATTTTAAAAAGAAATAAAACATTCGCCGTCTCCAGCCTGATACACCCAATCTCCTCTAATTTGGAAGCTAAGCAAGATGGAGCCTGGTTAATAACTGGAAATGAAAATGTCGTTCTCTGCAAAATCACAAGTAGCACATTTTTATACCCTTTGTAGATGCAGTAACATTTTAGTTACTAAGTTTAATAAATAAATGCATGTGAGATTCAGCCACCTATGTTAATGTCAATGATATCCTGTGCTAAGTCACTAGAAATAAAGAGATGAATAATTTAAAAGGCCAACCCTCTGCTCTCGGTGATGTTATATAATTGGCTTGACACTGTTCCCTGCTTGCACTCGGTCTTCCAAATTGGAATAGAACTTGATTTGAGCGGCAAAGTGACAAGAGTGGCATACACTGGTGCATAATTTTGTCCCGTACAAGACTGACTTCCGCACCCGTCTGTTTTGCTCTTCTGTTGCTGTGATAAACACCATGACTAAAAGCAACTTGGTGGAGGGAAGTGGGTAGCCGGCGCAAAAGTTACCGGTCATCATCGAGTGACGTCAGGGTGGGAGCTCAGAGCTTGAGGCAGAAACAAACCGTGGGACACAGCATACTGGCTCGCCCCCGCCCCCACCCCCGGCCTGCTTATACACCTAACTAAGGACAACACTGCCCATGGTAGACTGGGCCCTCTTCCGTTAATTAGCAATTAAGAAAATACCTCGCAGGCCTGGCCACAGGCCTGTCTGATGAGGGCCTTTCTTCTTCCATTGAGGTTCTCTCCTCCCGTGTGACTCTAGGTTGCACCAGAGAGACAGCTGAAACTGACACATGCTATCGCTGTGGGGTCTTGCAGCATGCATGCATTCATTCATCCATTCATTCACTCATTCACCCTTTGAAGGGGTGTGAGCAAGAATGGGCCATGATTATTGGCGTGAGTCTCTTTTGCCATGTGTGATTCCCGAGGCGCAATCTCAGTGTAAGGATGAAAGTCTTTCTGGGGCTGGAGACATGGCTCAGCCATTAAAGGCAAAAGAACTCTATCTGAACTTGGGATGTTGGATTCAGTCTTTGATCCAGTTTTACCGAGTACAAAACTGATATCCTGGTTTCTCCCTGACTTTAGTGTTAGCTTTCCATCCTGTTCCTCTAGTCCTTTTTTTTAAAAAATGGTATCTACCCCCCAGAGGATGCATGTAAGATATGGAATTGTCTAATTTTGTTCTGAGATATTACTTGTATAATTAAACCATTAATAGGAAACAAGGCGTAACCCACTTCTTTACAAAGCACCAGTAATTGTACTGAATCCCTTAGGGAGCCCTTAAGCTATGATTCTCTGCTCACCATCCAAGACTATGGCCTTTTAGTCAGTATTTACATGAAGGGGATTAATATGTCTAAAAATAATGTACAGTATCATGAGAAGGTAATTTCAGAACAATAAATGAAGCACCCAGCGTCCTTGATGTAGGTGATTTTTAACACTGTGAAAAGTGCAATAAGCCAGTGACTTAGGCAATATTTCATCTTATAGTTCACACACCCTGGTAATCAAGCAAAACATCTTCTTGCCTTGGTCTATGACATATATGTATACTGTATGTATATTATTTTTGCATAAGGAAATGGTTCTCTCAAATTCACTAACAAGCAGAAGATGGCTCTTGTACTGATTTACACACATTATAACTGTCTGCTTTAAAAGCAGCAAACAAGGAATACAAACTAGCCCTTAATTCCTAGTTCTCAAAAGGCTAATGCTGGTGGGTCTCTGTGAGTCTAAGACAAGCTTTGTCTACACAGCAAGTTCTAGGCAAGCCAGAACTGTATAGTGAGACCTTGTCTCAAAAAAAGGGGATGGGGTAGAAAAAAGAAATATATACACCTATTTTAACTTCTAAGAAAGAACAAATAAGTTCTAGCCTTTCAGCTTACCAATCTGTTAGACATCTATACCATATATTATATACTTTATTCTCTGGATCCTTACATTGTTTACCAAAATTATTTTACATAGGACTCAAACAAGAGTATAAAAGACACCAGCAACAAGCAAATGTCAGTAGTGTCCTCCAGATTTGTTTTGTCTATTTATTTACTGTAAGAATGTGTGTATGTATGTGTGGAGATCAGAAGACAACTTTCTCAGAATCCAGCTCTCTCCTTCCACCATGTGTGTCCTGGGGACTGAACTCAGGTACTCAGGCTTAGCAAAAAGCATCTTATCTGCTGAGACATCTTGCCGATCCTAGAGCACTTGTAGGTGACCCAAGAGATCTTGTTTCCCCTCACTGTATATAAAGATACAATGGAAAGTTGTCCATAGGTAACCTAGATGTAGGCCTTCACGAGAACACAACCACAGTGACACCCGTGTCTTAAAACCTTCAGCCTCCAAAATTATGTATGATACATTTCTATTGTTCAAGTCACCCTGTTACAGTATTTCTTTCATTTTCAAATCGTGTGTACGTGTGTGTGTGTCTGTGTGTGGGGGGGTGTATGTTTATGTGTGTGAGAGAGAGAAAAAAAGAGAGCATTCAAACATGCATGCCCATGTGGAGGTTGGAAGACAACTTTCAGGATTCAGTTCTCTCCTTCTCTCCTTCCACCACCTGGGTTTTAGAGATCAGATTCAGGCAGCTTTGCTAAATGGTAAATCCCTTTACCTACTGAGCCATCTCATAAGCCAAACTTTGGTGTTACTTTTGTTTTTTTGACAGGATGTTACTTGGAAGCCTATGATAGGCTCAAATTGAAATCCTTTTCCTCAGCCACCAGAATGCTAGAATCCCAAGTGTGTGCCTCCACGCCTAGCAGTGATATTCTGTTACAGCATTTACTGACTAACGACAGAAACAAAAAGCTATTCCAGAAGCTGGAAATTGGTGAGAATGCCAAATTAATTCCTGCACTTGGTGTTCTTTCTCTGTTGACACACATGTAGCGCTGAGACCATCAGATGTGTCCATTGTGAGCCTGCTCATGCTATCTCTGCATGCTCCTCTTCTACAGTTGATGGTTCTAGTTCAATTAATCTGCATGCCAGCCAGGAACTGGAACTAGAATTTTAACACACACACATACACACCAAGCTCTGTACATCTTATTTCTTAAAATTTGAGTGAGTTGCAAGCAAAAGACAGAGGTATCAGAAACTGAAGCGGGGTGTTCTATTCTGAGGAGGGCAGTGAAGGCTCACCCAAAGGTCCACATGAATCTGAGTGCCCTGCAGGACAGTCACACAAAGGAAAACTGATTTCCAGAGCTTAGAGCCGCCTCTACTTTGAACACAAAAGATATGTTGATAAGGTTAAAGAAATCACTTTCTACTGAAGATGGGAGTACAGTTGCCATGTGAACTATCATCAAGCTATTATGTCCACTAGTGTTGTCTCAGCTGAAAATTTACATATTGAAATACAGATCATTTTATTTTTTTTTTTCTGTTTCTCCTTTACAATACAGTAAGGCATTATGCTGGAGGGGTGTTTAATTATGTATATTCCTAGATTATAATATGTATGAATTGGAGGTTACACTAGCAAAGGGATTGCTATAAAATAATAGAAAGCATAAGGCTGTGTTTGAGTTGCTTGAAAATTACTGAGACATAAAAGATGGGGATTAAGGAGTTGGAACGTAGAAGGAGTGTATCGGGAAAGCACATCTGAGAAAGAATCTGTGACTTACAAGAGCAAGCCCTTGAAAATAGCCTTCCTTGACATCTCTCACCTGGTGGAGGCCTTCAACCCTGCCTCCTGGGTCAGAACATTTGAAAGAACCACTGGTCTCCTATCTCACTTCTAAGCAATCTTTCTGCCATTACATCATCTGTACCACTCTGAACACGCCCGCGGTTGGCTGATCTAGGAATCTAAGCAGGAACATGGCTGGTCAGTACCAGAATGGGAGAGACTGTCCTAGAAAACAAAATGTCAGGCATCTTCATCTCACTCAAAACTTTCCAAGTTTTCACCAAGGTTAAGTAGTTACAATCTAGCCCCAGGCTATCTCTGGCATATAATTTACTGCCTACCCAAGCCTGTTGAGTGAGCCACCCTAGTTTACTTTATGTGCAAAGTAAGTCATAGGCAGTCCCAAATCCTACCTTCACACCCTTTCCTCCTCTGACCTCTCTATAGCAAAGCCCTTCTCACTGCTAATAGAAAGTTCTCTATGTCCTCTAATGATTTAAATCAACTTCCACAAATCCATATACAAATTAAGGGTGGCACAGCCATTAGTTCAGGATCGCTTATAAGATGGCAATAAACAGCTTCCAAAGCTCAGAGGATGGCAGTGACAGTTTCCTTCTTACTTAGCCCACATGTCCACAACATCCCTGGCTCTGTCATACTCCTTCTAGGACACACGTGACAAAGGGGGACTTTGTTTGATCATTGCCATTCAGCATGATATAAGAAAAAGAACACACAGGGATACCCACCAACCTGCAAGCAGAAGGTGAAGGTGTCATCTGCACTCAGAAGTTTCTGGCTAATCCAAGTTACTTAACTGTACACAAATAACATCAACAAGCAAAGGCAGCTAGTGATATTAATGTCTGTGGCGATGGAATTGCCATAAATGGTGATTATTTCCTAGGAATGCTCTCACACTCTACAGTACAATGCAAGATTCACTCATCATGAGCATTTTCTCTAATGCCTATAAATAGTGTACCTGCCATAGGTCTGATGGCGCAATGGCAGTCATTTGAGTATTTGAAAGTACAAATCAAGGCACTAAAAGCTAAGCATGGCTCAGTACGAATGATGTCTGTTTGTCCTGCCAGGCTTGGAATTTCCTTTCTAAGGCAATGGAATTCCAGAACGACAAAACAGTTTGGGCCTGATTCTTAAGTTTCACTCTAACAATATGTGGCCTTCAAGTTACATGTCTCCAAATACAACTTCTGCCAATGTGATTTGATTGCACTCTGCAGTTTTGAAGTCTGCACATTACAAATGGTTTAGATGTATACTCTACAGAAGTTTTTAGTCCATCTAATCCCATTTGTCTCATTTTGACTTCATTGACTAAGCTTTTGGGGTCATTGCCAAAAAAAACTAAAGAAGAAAGAAAACCATTGCCCAGACTTCCCCCTCTGTTTTCCATTTCTGGATTATAATTTGACAGTCTTAAATATTTAAAACTTAATCCATTTTGACTTTCATGTGGTATGAGATGAGGATGTCATCTCACACTTTTCCACATAGATTTTTAACTTCACAGTACAATCTGCTGAAGAGACACTGGCCTTTCTCCATTCCATTATAAGCATGTTTGTCAAAAGTCAGTTGATCACAAATGACTAAGTTTATTTCTGAACTGTGTTTCAATTGCTATGCATTTTTGTCAGTCCATAGCTATTGGTTTGAAGGTGTTGATATTTTTATTCTACAAACCTACAAATTTCATTTGTCATACTTAATTGATTTTGAGAGGAGTAAATTTAAAGTCTTCTATTCATAATACCATGTGACTAGCAATCAGAGGAAGAAGACAAGTCTTATGACTTAGCTCCTTTCTCTTGTTTCCTCTTTTCTAATCACTCTGGCTAGGACCTCCAGTGTTGGTTTGAGAAAGGGAGGGAGTGGCCATCTTTATCTTGCCCACAATCTCAGGGGAAAAAGCTTTTCAGTTTTCACCACTGAATATAGACTTCTTACTCATAGTCCCTAGGTTGTTGAGTGAATACACATCCAAGATGGTATTTCCAAGCTGAATGTATGGCTGTAATATCCAGGCTACACAAAGAACAGGAACAACTCAACAACAACAACAACAAAAATCTGATTTTATAATGGACAGCAGACATGAACAGGCATTTCCCTGAAGAGTTACTGGTGGCCGAATGGTATATTAATGACATCTCAACATTATTAATTATCTGGTAAATGAAAAATAAAGTCCCATGTGAGATAACGCTGGAAATGTTCAAAGCTATTAGGACAGCTATTACAGGAAAGATGAGGGATCCTAAGTTTTGGCAAGGGTGTAGATAAGAGACAATATTTACAAAGACATGGTGAGATGTAAATTACTCCAGCTGCTATGGAAAACTGAAGAAGCTCATTAGAGAAATTAAAAATAGGACTGTCAGATCCAGAAATTCCACTCCTGGGTACATATTCCAAAAACGTGAAAGCCTTCTCAAAAACAAACTGCTGAGGCTGGAGCTATCAGTGGGTAAAAGCATTGGCTGCTCTTCAGAGGACTGCGTTAAAACCTAGCACCCACATGGTTCTTAACAACTGCACCTCCAGGCTTAAGGGATCAGATGCCCTCTTCTGGCATCCAGTGTGAACTGCACACATGTGGAGCATAGTGGCGCACATGAAGGCAGAACACCTATGCACATAAAATAAAAATAAAGGGGGAGGGGACAGACAAATCCCTTTATTCATTGGGGTATCATTCATAGTTTCCAAAATATAGAGGCAACCTAGCAATGAACAGGTAATTAGAACCAGAAATATAGAGCGGAATGTGATTTGGCTTCAAAATGAAAATTCTTGTCACTATGTAATAACAGGAATAAATCCGAGACCCAGGCACAGAAGTCAAATACTGCATTACTTTGTTAGCACATTGAATAAGAAACAGGTGAGGTCATAAAGCCAGAACTAGGATGGAGATTAACAGAGGCTGGGAGGGACTGAGGAGAAACTGGCGAAGGACATCTCAACTCAACAGCAATACAGTCAGGAAATCTATCGTACACCAGCAATGACTACAGCTAATCACATAATTATTCTTGAAAATTCCTCAGAGAGATGTTAAACGCTCTCCACAATAATAAAACAATGGTAATTATGTGAAGTAATGTGCACGTTAAATAGCTCAATTTAGTCATTCCATGATGGATGTATATAGCAAAATACCCCATTGTACACCGTAATTATACACAATTTTTCTTTAATAAGTAAATAATATATGATTAGCCTTTCTGTGTATGTGCAAAATTTGAGACAAAAACTTCACATTTTGGTGGGGGTGAGGGTGATGGATTCCATCCAGAACTGGTGTGCCCAGGGAATTACACACTCTGCTTATGCTGCCCCATTTGACAGTGCCAATTTAGAGCTGTGCACTTTGTTAGACTGTGAGGACATATTCTGTAAATAATTTTCCTCACTACTGTTGTTTTAATGGTCAATACCCACAATTTAAAATCGCTTTAAAATTCCATAATAATGTTACCCATACATTCAGCGATGCTGAAAAACATGGCCCAAAATCAATACCTTTTGAACTACGACCAAAAACACGCTGCGCATGTTTTTAATGTGAGTGCAGCCGTGTTGCTGGCAAAGCTACTGCTGAGGACAGACATGGCAACACAAGAGGTGATGGTTGAAGACGGGAAGCCAGGGACATCCTCCCCTTGTGTTTTTTTTTTCTTTCTTTCTTTCTTTCTTTCTTTCTTTCTTTCTTTCTTTCTTTCTTTCTCTGCAGAAAATAGGACCCAAATGGTTTGTACTGTGAGCCTGGGGAGTCCCTCAAAGCAGCAAGTAATACTGTCACATAAATTTCCACCTTGACTCAAAGACAGAAGCCATGAAGGAACATTCTCTAGTGACTACACTTCCTTTGAGTGTCTCAAGTAACTTTTTAGTTAAGAAGAAAAAAAATATAAAAATGTTGACACTTTTAAACCAGGGTAAGAACTTAACAGCTTTCTGTCTCCCATTAAAATACAATACTGTCAGATCCATCACTTAAAAAGGTATTTGTGAACACTTCGCCAATGATTCTAGGGTGGGACATAGCTGTGGAAAACCAAGGCTTAATCTTGCAATCCTACTGAGCCCGTGTTAGCAGTACAAAGACGTATCAGGCTTGCAGCCTCCATATAGTGGGTGTGGGCAAACTGCAGAGCAGCCTGTTTACCTCTGGCAGTCTGACTTGCCTTCTGAGTCACTTAGAGAAAAGAAATACTGATGTTACTGAAATGCTTAATTCAAAGAGTGGACATAATACAAAATGTTATTAAGTCCAACCAAGAAACACTTGAAGAACTACTACGTGCAAAACAATGAGCCACATTTAAGACTAAAATGTTTACCAAAAGAACTCTCCAATACTGGAGTCAAGAAGCCATCATAAATTCTGGTTGAAGAGCCCTTATATGTTCCAGTGCTGGTAATAGCCAGTTCCCTCAACCTTTTTAATCCGCTGCTGATAAATACAACTTTCCAAGATACTGTTAGTTATTAATAATCACCTATACAAAGCTAGGCATGGTGACACAGGTGGCCTATAATCCTAGCACTTGGGAGGTAAAAGATGAGAAGTTCAAAGCCAGCCTTGGACATAAGTTTGAGAACAAATTGGGTAACATGAAACCCTGTCCAAAATAGTAATAACAGATAATAATAATAACAACAAACCCCATCCCCTGGGATCCATTTTCCCGCACACAACTCTGCCTGCTTTCCTAGAGGCCAGGCCAGCACCAGAGGCCCCAGGGAAGACCCTACCTATGCCATTTGCCCAGCAACTCCCCTTAAATAACACCCAACAGCTGTAACTGAACCCTATACCCTAGGCTCCACTTGTTAGCCCACAACTCCAACAGCTTTCACAGAGGTGAATCCAGTTCTAGGGGCCCCAAAGGCAACATTGGCATTCAAAACTCCAAAGGCCATACAGTACACAAAAAAACCCAGTAAAGACACCCTACTGGACCGTACTGTCATCAGAATCTCAGGTTAATCAGGCCATACCAGAGAAGAAGCAGAAACCAAGGGGAGAAACATATAAAAACAGCCATCTATCAAAGATAAACTCAGAAATCAACACCAAAACTGATAATGACTCCATAGCCAGAGACTGCACAAAGACTCAACAAGAAAAGGGATTTCAGACCATTTATCCTTATGAACATTGATGTAAAATAATAAAATGCTTCCAAACTGATTCTAAGAACACATCAAAAATGTCATCCAACATAATCAAGTAGACTTCATCTAAGGGATGCAGAGATGGTTCAATATACGAAAGTCCATCAATGTAACGTACCACATAAAAAAGCTGAAAAAAGGAAACATGTTCATCTCATTAGAATCTGAAAATGCCTTTGAAAAAAATATACCACCTCTTCATGTTAAAAGTATTGGAGAGGTCAGAGATACAAGGTACACACCTAAACATAATAAAGGCAATGTATAGCAACCCAATAGCCAACATCAAATTAAATGGCGAAGAACATAAAGCAATTCCACTAAAATCAGGGACAAGACATAGCTGTCTACTCTCTCCATATATATACTCAATATACTACTTAGCTAGAGCTAAGTACAACAAAAGGAAATCAAGGGGATACACATTGGAAAGGAAGAAGTTAAGGTATTGTGATTCAAAGATGATATGACCCCAAAAATTCTACTGGGGCATTCCTACAGATGATAAACACCTTCAGCAAAGTGGTTGGATACAAAATTAACTCAAAAAATCAGTAGCCCCCAATACACAAATGATAAGATGAAGAAGAAATTAGGAAAAAAAACACCCTACACAATAGCCACAAATAATATAAAATATCATGGTGCCTCTCTAACCAAGCAAGTGAAAGACCTGTATGATAAGAACTTCAAGTTTCTGAAGAAAAAAACTGAAGAAGATATCAGAAGATAGAAAGATCTCCCATGCTCATGGGAGATTAACATAGTAAAAATGGCCATCTTACAAAAAGCAATCTGCAGATTCAATGCAACTCCCATCAAAATACCAACACAATTCTTCACAGACCTTGAAAGAACAATTCTCAATTCCATATGGAAAAACAAAAAAACATGATATTTGAAACAGTCCTATACAATAAAATAATTTCCAGAGCTATCACCATCCCTGATTTCAAGCTGTACTACAGAGTATAAGCTGCATGGTATTGGCATAAAAAAAGAGAAGTTAATCAATGAAATTGAATCAAAGACTCAGAATTAAATAGACAAAACTATGGACGCTTGATTTTTTACAAAGAAGCCAAAATTATACAATGAAGAAAATATATATAAAGCATCTTCAACAAATGATGCTGGTTTAACTGGATGTCTGCAGGTAGAAACATACAGAAGACATGTGGAAGACACAAGAGAGACACTGACACAATGGACACAGGAAACACTGAGACAACGGACATAGGGGACATTGAGACAGTAGACATGAGGGAGACATTGAGACAGTGGGCACAGGAAACACTGAGATAGTGGACACAGGGAATGCACTGAGACAGTGGATACAGGAGACATTGAGAAAGTGGACATAGGAGACCATATCTATCACCCTGCACAAAACTCAAGTCCAAGTGGCTCAAAGACCTCAACATAAAACCAGACACACTAAACTTGTTAGAAGAAAATGAGGGGAATAGCTTTGAAAGCATTGGCACAGAAGACAACTTCCTGAAGAGAACTCCAACAGCTCAAGCACTAAGATCAATAATTAATAGATAGAACCACATGAAACTAAAAAGCTTCTGTAAGGCAAAGAAAGGACACCCTCAAAAGGACAAAATGGCAGCCGACAGAATGAGAAAAGATCTTAACAAACCCCATGTCTGACAGAGGGCTTATATCCAAAATATATAAAGAACTCAAGAAACTGAACATCAACAAACCAAATAATCCAATTTTAAAAATGGAATACACTTCTAAATAGAGTGTTCTCAATAGGAATCTCTAATGGCTGAGAAGCATTTAAAGAAATGTTCAACATCCCTAGTCATCATGGAAATGACTCCAAGATTCTATCTTACACCTCTCAGTATAACTAAGATCAAAACCTCAAGTGCTGGTGAGGATGTGGGGCAAAGCGAATACTCCTCTATTGCTGGTGGAAGTGCAAACTTGTGCAGTTACTTTGGAAATCAAACAACAACCACCAAGAGGTAACTTTGTAAAAATTCTTATCACTTTCCTCTTTATTTTGGAACTTTGCTACTGTAGAGTTAATTTTACTTTTACCTCCATAGCCTACTCTACAGTACTTTTTTGTTTTTATTTTTATCACTCTTCTTCTTTGCTAGCTGTGCTCTCTGAGTAAGTGACTTTACAATTAACTATGGGGCCTGAACAAACTCCATAAATTCATAAGGAAGGCTTGGGTTTCCCAAGTGAATCCCAGTAATCATTTTCTGTTCTAAACTGATGCATCATGGCCTATGCGAGACTGAAGAACTTATAAATTACAACCACCTCTTTCTATTTTTTTTTAAACTGGATCTCACTATGCAGTTTATGCCTGGCTAGCTTATAACTTGCTATATAGATCAGGATGGCCTTCAACTCACAGCGCTAGATCCACCTGACTCTGCCTCCTGAGTGCTGGCATTAAAGTCCTGTCTCCACACTAAGCATTTTTTGAGCTGGGGTCTTGTGGTTTGAATAAGGATGGTCCCCATAGGCTCATAGATTCCAATGCTTGGTTACCAAGGAATGGCACTCTTTGAAAGGATTAGGAGGAGTGGTCTTGTACAAAGGGTTTGAGGTTTGAAAACCCATGCCAACCTCAGAGTCTTTCTTAGCCAGCGGATCTGGATGTAGAACTCTCATCTACTTCTTCAGCACCATGTCTGCCTCTGTAACCACTATGCTTGATGTAGAGCTGGGATCAAATCCAGGGCTTTGTGCATGCTGCATTCTATCAGCTGAGCCATGTCCCCATCCCCAGATACAAGATCTTAATTTCTATATTAGGATCTGGTGGTTTCAGTATGCTTCACTGGGGTTGTTTCAAAGGACCCTCCATGGGATTCTAACCTGAGGTACCCTGGCCTCAAGAGGTCCACAGAATTGAACTCAGGTAGGACAAAATTCCTTCTCTACCCCACTAACCCCTGCAGATCTAGCCATTCCTTAATGACAAGTCGAAACAGCAAATGCAATAGTGCTGGCAATACCCACAGTAGCAACTGGAAGAAGTGACAGTCTGGGCTTCACGTCAGCAGCAGCAGATGTGGGTACCACTGTCCAACATTGCTGCAGTCATGAAGCCCACCACCTGATCTTCTGAAATGTGTGGAGTAAGTGCAAATTTCTTCCATCGCACGCTGGTTTCCACTATTTGCTCACAGGACTTCTGTGTAATTAGCTTCCTTTGTCATGGTACTGATTTTATTTTCTGATTTGAATAGCGACTGGGATGTACTGGCTTTACCATCCTGTCAAGGGCACCTTTCTGCTCCCGCTGTGTCCCAGTTGATGGTGCAAGATCACTTCCCAATTTCAAGTACCTTGACCACAAATCCCTTCCACTGTGTAGCCAAGTAAGGTAATAGTCACAAATTCCAAAGGTCACAATAAAGGTCTCTTTGGGAGACCATTATACCCCTTTATCATATAAAGCTGAGACCATTGAGGAACCATGTTTTAGATGGCAAAACAGTACACTGAGTTTGTAACATACGAAAGTTCACAGATGAGAGAGAATTAGTGCATTCTGACCTCAGAGTTCAAGGCTGTAAAGCCAGCCGAGGCAGAAGTACGATCATTCCTCTTAGCAGCCAGACTCCAGCAGGAGTCACCCCAGGTGCCTACTGTAGCTGTAACTTTTCACACACATCACCCCTTCTTGTCCTTTGGCTCGCAACTCATTTTTCTTACACTCTTCAAATCCACCTTTATCTGCCACCTGGGTACAAATGTAATGTTTTCCTTCATGGCTTTCTAAGACCCAGTACCTTTGCTGTCAGTACACTAAAAACATTCCCTCCACCTGTGTTTCAGTCCCGTCTGTCATTAGAGCAACCAGACATGAGATCAAATGAGTCCTATCTAACTTCTAAAGATTTCCATTTTGAAGAAAGTTGTCTAATCATCCACAGACAAAAAAAAAAAAAAACCCAGCTCTACCTAAGTCCATGGAACCAAACCACTATGAGATAAATTTGTTTGTAAATGAAAATACATCTTTCTTTCCTTCTTTGCAGGGAGGTGGGGGAATGGCCATAGGCTAATGTCCAATTCGAACAAACAGTAGCCCATTTGCTTATTTAAACAGCATGAAAATTTCAATCTAAAAGGAGGAACTATTTTATTTAATCCTATTGTTTTCCTTAGCTGGCACTCACCCCATAAAAAGACATACATACACACACATACACACACACACACACACACACACACACCTGTTTGTAGTGATAAATAAATAAATAAATAAATAAATGCTGCATACTTTTTTGCAGTTCATAACTTGACAGAACAGAAAAGCATGAGGCAAGTGAAAACTGTGCTCATACATCTCAAATTTACATGATCTTGAAAAACTTGGCCTTCTATACTTCACCTGTCTTGACCATGAAGTGGGGATAAAATGTGAAGGTTAAATGAATTAGGGTAATGCCTGAAACACTCAGATGAGGGATGGGAAGCAATGGCCACTAAGCCTTTATCCTCTGTTTACCAGAGTTAATGCTAACCTTGGTTTCACTGCATGAGCCTCTGTGGCCCTAAACT
This sequence comes from Meriones unguiculatus, assembly GCF_030254825.1. NCBI lineage: Eukaryota > Metazoa > Chordata > Mammalia > Rodentia > Muridae > Meriones > Meriones unguiculatus. The sequence continues at coordinate 88,607,317 of NC_083353.1, forward strand.
GGGGGAGTGATGGTTGATAGGTAAGTTTAGGAAAAGAAAAGTATGATGGACATTGGAAAAGGGAGAAAACAGAAAACAAGACAGGAACCTACCACAGAGGGCCTCTGAAAGACTCTACCCTGCAGGGTATCAAAGCAGATACTGAGACTCATAACCAAACTTTGGGCAGAGTGCAGGGAATCCTATGAAAGAAGGGGGAGATAGAAAGACCTGGAGAGGACAGGAACTCTACAGGGAGAGCAACAGAACCAAAATATCTGGGCACAGGGATCTTTTCTGAGGCTGATACTCCAACCAAATATAATTCATGGATATAACCTAGAACCCCTGCACAGATGTAGCCTGTGGCAGCTCAGTGTCCAAGCAGGTTTCCTAGTAAGGGGAACAGGGACTATCTCTGACATGCACTCAGTGGTGGGCTCTTTGACCACCCCCCCCGAGGGTATAGCAGCCTTGCCAGGCCATAGAGGAGGACAATACAGCCAGTCCTGATGAGACCTGATAAACTAGGGTCAGATGGAAGGGGAGGAGGACCTCCTCTATCAGTGGACTGGGAGAAAAGCAGGGAGGAGATGTGAGAGGGAGGGTGGGGTTTGGGAGGGAGGGAGGGAGGGGACTACAGCTGGGATACAAAGTAAATAAACTGTAATTAATATAAAAATTTAATTAAAATATACAAATAATAAAGATGTCTATTGGCAGAAAAAAAAAAGAAAAGAAAGGAAGTAGACACGGGACACTCGGCCTCTGAAAAGCTCTCTTAAGCGCTTCCTGCTAAGCAGACTAGCAGTCTGCCCAATTCCACCACTGTTCAGGACACCCTAGAGATGCCTGCCCTGGTCACACCTGGTACATTGCCCAACTATCAAGTCTTCTTTGCCAAAGACCCAAAGGCACACTCTCTAATGGCTGAAAGGGAGTTAGCAGTAAGAACTTGGAACTTCAGTTCTCTGCCTGAATGACTGTGTTATCCACCAGTTTTAAATTGAGTCACAAGTAAAAGGTTTTGTGTGTGTGTGTGTGTGTGTGTGTGTGTGTGTTCACAACCTCAACAGTAAGCATGCAGCAGCGATAGCTAGTACTGTTGGCATCATGCTTAACCTGGTCTTTGCCACCCCATATCCTTCCTGACACATCCATCTGGATTAGCCAATAGGCATCTCAATGCAGTATATCCCAAATTAAAGCCCTAATATCCGCTTCTATTCTTCCAATACACAAGTGGAAAGCAGGAAAGGGAGGGGAGAGGAGAAGACTTTTCTCCCATACACCTCCCTATTTAGACATAACAGCCCCTCCTTTTTCAGATGCTCGAGCACGATTATTGGCACCCTCTCCTTCTCTAACAATCTACTTCCATCTGCCAAGCAAAAATGCTACCAGCTCAATTCCACAACAATGCTAAGCTCTTACTTCATCTCTTGCTACTTCCCCATACAAGCCACCGTTTAGCTTTGCCAACATGATTTAAACAGCTGTCCAGCTGCACTCCCTGCTAATTCTCCCCAAGAGAGTCTCATCCATATTACCCACTGTAGAAAGCAAAGCACTTCAAGGGATGGGATGTAAGTGTCTCCACCCTTAACCTTCACCCTTACCACCTCTCCCCTTCCCTTCTCCCTAGAATCAGAAGCGGCTGCCATCTGGAAATTGGCTCCTGGTATCCCCAGAGCTTCATACAAACGACCCCTGCCTGGAAAGGTCTTTCCTTGGTGATCCTATCTGAAAAGACTACTTCCCCTATGCCCATCCTAGACCTCCAAGTTCTTGATTTGGTGGTTGTTTATCTCTTTACTCTGCCCAAAGTTTCTTTTTGCTGTTTGTTCACTGTCTCTCTCCATTGAGAACAGCACCTGACACACAGCCAATATCCGACTACTTGCTGAATGAGGGAATGGATGCGGTAGATGGGTGCCATAGAAATAAACGCATCTCTTCCCTGCTGGCAGGCTTCTGGGAGGCATGATAAATAATAGATACTATGGATGCATAAATCTTGGAACAATATAGTTACATTTTCTCCATTTGAAATAAACTAGTCAAGTTAGCTGTTCCACTACAACAGAGGGAAACAAACTGATGTGGAGTCACTACAAAGCCCCGATGCCGTGGGACAGTCTCACCTGGGTACAAAGCTGAGTCGGCTGTAAGTGACATAATTAGGTCACTTGGGGCAAGAGTGCTTAGAAATGCTAAAGGAATCTCCCTGACCACTCCAGTGACCTGCGGCTGTAGCTGCTGGCCCTGAGCATCCTCTGAATCAGGGCCAGCTCCACCCTTCCACAGCATCTTCACCTCAGGAAATGTCACTTCAGGGTTGCCATCTTGCTCATCTTCTACAGAACTCTCTTCAGAATTAGCTGTGGTGCTTTCAACACACCAACCGAATTGCCCTTCTGCTTTGTGTCAGAAGATATGCATCCAAATTACATGGTGTTTTCTCTCACTGTGATGTGTTTTTTTTACCAAGAAATCCAAGGATTTCATTTTATGAATTGCATCAGATGTTCTAAAATAAGAAACTACAATGAGCTGGGCATGATGGTGCATTCCTATAATCCCAGTACTTAGGGAGACAGAGGCAGGAAGATCACTGTGAGTTCAAGACCAGCCTGGTCTACAAAGCAAGTCCAGGACAGCTAAAACTACACAGAGAAACCATGTCTTAAAAAGCCAAAAAATTAAAATAAATTTTAAAAAAGGAAAGAAACTACAGAGAAAAAGAGAAGGATACACACACACACACACACACACACACACACAGTGGTTAATAGAATTCAAACTGACTGACAATTCGGTTTAGAACCAAACATTGTTCTAGTCCCAATTCCAGGAAGGTTCAGAGGAACTAGGACGGAATACTTTGGGTAAAACATTTCAGTCCCTGCAATGGGCTTCTCAGACATGTCAGTAAACTGCTGGGTGTGAAAAAGCTTGTGTGTGGAGAAGTCTAAGCTCTAGGACTTACTCTAGGTTTTACTGGATGTCTTGTTGGTTGTATGCTTTACTTCTCAAATCTTTCCATATAAAAACACTGATGCCAGAAGTGAAATACCATAAAATGCCCATTGCTTATAAGCGACCATGAAATAACCATTCATTCAATAAATATTTACTCATACATGTCACCTAGGTTCAATCTTCCACCACAGAATTCTTTTTTAATTTTAATAAGTGCCTACTATGTGCCAGGCATTCTCCTAGGCAGTGCAAACAGACTAAATAATATCTTCTGAAGGCTCTCGTCTATTAGCCAATCAAAAGGAAGGCTATTTCCACAGAAAGATCTAAACTGTAACAAAATACCTGATGAACTCAGCTTAAGGAAGGGAAGGTTTTTTCTGGTTCACAGTTCAAGGAGATATATTCCATCATAGTGGGGACAAAATGGCGGGAGCAGGAGCAGGAACAGGAAGTTTGCTGGTCAAACTGTGTCCACAGTAAACAGGGAGAAGTAAATGTTCATGCTTAGCTTAATTTTTCTCTCTTATGCATTCCAGAACCACTGGACATGGAATGGTCCCACGTGAGTGTTTCTACCTTAATTAACCTAATATAGAAGAAATCTCTCCCAGGCATGCCCAGAGATATGACTCCAGGGCGAGTCTAAGTTCTGTCATGTTAACACTCAGCATCAGCCATCACAACCTACCATGTATCCTGCCAAGTGGAGAGAAGAAACATTCAAACTGGAGCCCAGAGGCCGGTATTCCTAACCTGCCACCTGATAGTTGTGTATATTTTAGATGGTCTTCAACCTTCTAGGTCTTCAGTCTTGAGTATTACACAATAACACAAACAAATAAAGGCAGCTACCAAACTGCCTTTCACATGGAAAGTGCTGAGTAACTGAAGAACAGTGATGGCATGCATTATGTTCAGCTACCCTCCAGGATTCAGCAAATTATGACCAACAAGCCAAATTGAGTTGGACATCTGTTTATATAAATAAAGTTTTATTGAATCCTCTGTGCATCCACTCACGTATGTATAAGCTATGGGCTACTTCCTCACCACTAGGGCAGAGTTAAATCATCATTACTGAGGTTGAGTGGCCAACAAAGCCAAATGGTTTTACTTTGAAGAAAAGGCAAGTTCCGAGTCTAATCTTTTCTGTACTCAAGGTGGTCCCAAAAAAGCTCCCATCAAACTCACCCAGCAGCCTTAAAAATGGGGACTGAGAACTACTTCTGAATGGTTCAAGTGACATGGGAGCTGGAGAATCACTAGACTGGAGTGTGCCCATGATGCTATCAATGTCTCACACTACCCAGATATGGTCAGCTTGAGCTTTCTCCTTCTTCCTTCCTACCTGCCTTCTTCCTTCCTTCCTTCCATCTGTTCAGCTAGTAGGTGAATTCAGAACAGTGACTTCTCCAACTCAGTGGATATCGTAATGTCAAGTGAAACGTCTCAGAAACATGAACTCAGGGTCTCCTGCGGCAGCTCTGACCAAATGAGTAATGAGCTAGAAAGTCAGAGAGTCCACACTTTCCACAAAAATACCTTAAGGAGCTTTAGAAACAGTTCTTCGCAAGGGTACACTGTATATCCTGTGGAGTTGGGCGAAAATCAAGAAGCAACCTTCAGGTCCACACTACGAAGTATTTTCTTCATTTGTGTTGTAAGACAGAGTCTTCTGTATCTCAGGCTGGCCTCACTACGTAATCAAGAAGGCTCTTGAACTCTGACCCTCCTGTTTCCACCTCCCAAGTGCTAAGATCTGGGATTGTGGGCAATTACCACCAATTCCAGTCTTATTTGGTACTAGAGGTCAAACCCAGGGCTTCTCATGCTAGTTGAACACCCTACCAACTGGACTACATCCTCAGCCTATTTTTTTTACACTTAAAGTAGCACCCAAAGGTGAATCAGAAATACTTACAATGATTAATTTTGATTGAGAAACTCCTGGGAAATTAGTAGCACAGGCCTCTGAACATGTATCTCCAGAAACAATCAGCTCATGGGGACTCTGGACTAATGAGAGGCTTAAATCCTTAACAATTCATAATAGGATGACATTACAGAGAGGTGGTAAAAGGTAGGAGCGGGGCAGAGGTAGGTCCCTGGGAATGTGCCTTTGAGAGCTCTATCTTGTCCTCCCGCTTCATGCTTTATTCCACTCTCGGTCCACCCTGTGTGTGCTGCTCTGCCCCACTTTCCCCACCAACCACAGACTGATGTCTCAGAACCTGTGAGCCTAAATAAGTAATTCCTCCCTTGCTTAGAGAGTTATGCCCAATGTTTCAGTGATGGACTTAGTAAGGAAGGAACATACAGTAATGCTCTTTTACTTTGCTTGGGGGTTTGAGGCAGATTGAGGTTCCATTTGGGGTTTCATTATTATTTGAGTCTATGTGAGTGTGTGTGTGTTTGTCACATGCATGCACACACTCATGAGTTCCTATGTGTGGAGGCAGATATCAAGGTCAGGGGTCTTCCACCTTGTCTTTTGACTCAAGGTCTCTTAAAAACTGGAGCCTTTTGCTACCAGCCAAGCCCGGGATCCTCCTGTCTCTAAGCTGCAATTAGGATGTCTGCCTCCATAGCTGGCTTTTTCACATAGGTTCCAGGGATGAAGTTCAGATCCTTTACCAACTGAACCATTTCTCTGGCCCTTTGAATTGTTTTCTAATTTATAGAAAAAAAACTGTATAAACTTACGGTACACGACACAATATTTTTCCAGTAATTATATGTTGTGGAATGACTAAACTATGAAACTTGGTGGCTATTACTACACAGTTATCATATTCCTGTGGTGGAGAAACATATTTGTTCTCCTGGGAAGTTTTAGAGACGCAGTGTGGCTCTGCTAACCATAGCCACTATGTTACACTCTGGATCTCCCACACTTCCTCTTCCTGCCTCATTTTGCGGAGCGATGGCTTTAGATGACCCCATGGGAATGGATGGGTTAAGCGCTGTGACTCTGAGCGATGAGAAAATACTTCACCACAATTATTGTGCTCAGCGTCAAGAATGGATTTTTATGTTTTTTTTTAGGGCCTTACTCAAGAAGGTTTATTGAACACCAAATGTTTACAAGACATTATTCTAGGTTAGAGCAAGGATCTAAGAAATGAAAAATAACCCTTATAGAATCTACAACTGAATGACCCAAGAAGCATTTACTCATTTGGAAAGGTTCTGATTAATAGCCAGCCACTGTCCCAGGTCAAGTACGGGCAGATGTTTAACTTAAGGAGCAGAGGAATGAAATGTTTGGGGATGCGTGGCCAATGTAGTTTTGTCATGTGTTTTCACTTGTTTTTTGTTTTGTTTTGTTTTGTTTTGTTTTTTTAAGATAAGATTTCTAGTGCAAGTTAGCCTCACACTCTCCACATGCCTGAAAATTGCTTGAATGTCTGAGTCCCTGCCTCCACCTCCCAAATTCTGGGACTATAGGCCTGTACCTCCAACGCCTGGTTTATGTGCTGTTGGGGATCAAATCCAGGACCTTATGTGGACGAGGCAAGCACACTCCTAGCTGAGTTATATCCCCAACCATACTTCAGGAGATTTTTTTACCTCTTTATTTTAATAATTTAATAATGTAAAACTCTATTCTTCTCCTGGCTTTTCCACAAGACCCCCTATGTTTTGCCCAATGTTTGGCTGTGAGTCTTCACATCTGTTTCCGCCAGCTGATGGGTAGAGCCTCACAGAGGTAGGCTAGGCTCCCAACTGCAATCATAGCAGACTGGTGTTAATAGTGTCAGGGACTGGCTCTCTCCCTTGGTGTGGGGCTTAGGTTGGGCCAGGCATTAGTTGGACATTCCCTCAATCTCTGCTCTGTCTTTATCCCTACACATCTTGTAGGCAGGGTAAATTTGGGGTCGAAGTTTTTGTGGCTGGGTTGGTTTTCCTACCCCTCCACTGAGTCCATCTTCAGTCTCCATGACCCCTGCTACTAGGAGTCTACTAGAGTCACCCTCATACCTGCTCTGTCTTAGGTCTCCAGCTTGTCATAGAGATGCCCCACTCATTTCTCTTCTCTCTATTGGCCCTCTGTCTCACCCCATGTCTGGTCTCCACCATCATTTCTCTCTGTGCTCCCTCTCCTCCCTCTCTGGTTCCCTCTCTTCAGCCGTTTCTGCTGTCTATTCTATTTTCCCTTCTGAGTGAGATATGAGCATCTTCCCTTGGGTCCTCCTTGATACGTATCTTCTTTGAGTCTGTGAATTATGATATGTATATTCTATACTTTATGGCTAAAATCTACTTATAAGTGAGGACATATCATGTGTGTCTTTCTGGTCTGGGTTACCTCACACAGGATGATCTTTTCTAGTTCTATCCATTTGCCTGAAAATTTTCATGATGTCCTTGGTTTTGATAAGGGCAAAAGGACCTAGAGGTGACAGGAACACCTCAAGAAGACCAACAGACCCAACTAACCAGGGCCCAGAGGGGCTTGTGGACGCTGAAGAACCAACCAAGGACCTTGCATAGACTGGACTTAGGCCCTCTACACAGATGTAGCAGATGGCCAGCTCAGGGTTCATGTGGGTCTCCTACTAAGAGGAGCCGTGGCTAACTCTGACATGGAGTCCGTTGCCTGATTTTTGATTACTCCCCCCTGACAAAGTGGCCTTGCCAGGCCTCAGGGGAAGGGGACAAGCTCAGTCCTGATTCAACTTGATGATCTAGGGGGTCTCTTATTTTCTGAGGAATGTGGGAGGAGGGGTAGGAAAGAGGGAGGGAGAGTAGGACTGGAAGGAGAGGAGGGAGAGGGCTAAGACTGGGATGTAAACTGAATAAATAAATAAATAAAATTTTTAAAAATATAAAACTCATGTTTCATTCCCAGGTAAGATGAGGATAAGCCATCCATCAGATCTGATTTGGGGGCCACAGTCTGCCAACATCTATTTTAAATTATGTGGTTCTAGCAGTGGGGGAAAAAAAAAACAGACAAAACCTGGCCCATACATATCCTGGCACAAGTGGCACAGGCCTGGGGTCCCAGCATTTCCACGACAAGAGGCCAAAGAATCATTGTTCCCAAGAGTTCAAGGCCAGCCAAAGAAGTACACCTATACTCCATCTTAAAGAGAAAAGAGACTGTGTTCTCATAGAATACAGATTCTAGCAGAGGTTACCTACTAGAATAACAGATTCTAGCAGAGGTTACCTGCTAGAGCAAACAAATAGATGCCAAAAAACATATACTGGAATTAAATCATTTGGAGAAAAACACCATAAAGTAGACAAGAAGAGCTGGGAATATGTCAGTGGGCAGAGCACTTGCCTAGCATACTCAGGACTTAAATTCAGTCCCTGGCATTGCATAAACCTGGCCTGGAAGCAAATGCCTTTCACCCCAGCACTCACAGGTACAGGAAGGAAGATGGAGATCATTCCAAGCAGCACAGTATAATCCAAGACCAGCCTGAGATACAGGAGACCCTGCTTTCAAAAACACAACAAAATTGTTTTCAGTGACAGGAGAGAAGGATGTGGCAGGGCCAGAGCTGGGTTTAAGGAGAGGCCTGAGGCGGAACTAGTATTGTCTTTGGAGATGGCAAGACCCTCATTAAATGGGTATGGTGAAACAGGAACACAGGAAGCAATCCTTAACCAAAAGTAATTTGTGAGGAAATGGGCAGCAAAGACTACCAAGTAATAATAGGTAAGCAGCTACTAAGCATTTACAATACAGTTAAATATGAATACTTCCTTCCCACGGGCAGATCCTGGAAAAGTCAGCAGCTATGCAAAGTTTCTTAACACCCAAGTAGGCTTGAAAACCTTTTCCTATGGAGCAGTGTTCCATTGCCTCCTGTATGCTCCATCACTCCATGGTCACAGAACTGTGTAACCGGTGGCTCTCTAACCTCCATTTATCCTGTGGCTGAGTTGGCCTTGAAATCCACTTGACCTCACTAAAGAACTCTGTTGCAAAGTAGGTTCAGGGTCTTTGGAGGAACCATCAGGGGAGAGGGGAGGAGGAGAAATCTCAAGAGAGACACGATATAAGGTAAAAAAGATGTTCCAAAGGTTGGACAGACCATTAGCTACCATAGACACAAAACACTGGGCTTGGGGAAGGGGGAAGAGGGATTAGAAGGCTCTTGTCAGAGCCATCATGGAAGTGGAACACAGCCACAGAGAGATTCGCTTTATAAGTGAAAACTGCAGAGAGAGGCAGAGTTGCCTTAGATGCTCTTCTAAAGCTCCTATGGCTTTCAGGGAGACTGAAAAGAGCCACGTTCTTTTTTCACCTAAGACATACTTTTGTTCTCTCTAGTTAAGTGTCTCAAGGAAAACTGGAGATGGTGAAAACGAAGGGTCCTCTTGAGGCTGAGTTAGTTAAAACATGAGGGCCAGAGTTTGATTCCAAGAGCTTCTATCAAAAGTTGGACATAGGGACACAGGCTTATAATCTGAGCAATGTGGAGGTGGAAGGCCTCCAGATCACTATAGCAGGCTAGCAAACTAGTCTAGACCACTCGGCAAAGTTGTGGGCCAATGCAAGACCCTCTCTAAAATTTTAAAATCTGAGGTTGGCCTCTGACCTACACATTCATTTCAGAGGAAGGACGGTGACAATGACAATGATGAGCAGGAGGACACTGCCTCTTGCAGAAGTGTGCTGGATGAGTGAGAATTCCTCAGCCACCTAGGAAGATCTTGACACTCCCTGGGTTTGGAATATATATTTACAAGACTGAATCAGTAGTTAATCCAAAACGCATGCTGCATATACGCCCTTACAAAATAAACTGACTTCCCCCATTGCATCCATCAATATCTAGACGTAGATGACATCCATATGTGACATGGAGACAGAAAGGGAAAAATCAAGTCCTAGGGATTATTCTTGTAGAAAAGTTACAGTAGGTAGCAAAGTGCATTTACCCCCAGGGGATGTGTCTATTTAATACCCAATGAGGAACCTTTGTGATTTGCCCTTGGGGATTCCTAGGTCTACCAACCTTGTTTATGGCTAAACAGAATAACAAGCCTCACCTTTTGCAACCTGGAACTTGCAGTGCCTCACACACTCAACCTCTGCAGTTAACCTAGCAGTTTCCATCTATCCAGCTCAGAAAGATGAGCCTAAAAAGGCACACACTTGAACCATAAGACTTTTTGTATCCTATCTGTGTTTGTCGTGTGTGTGTGTGTGTGTGTGTGTGTGTGTGTGTGTGTGTGTGTTGCTGGTAATCAAACCCATAACCTCGTGCATACCAGACAAGCCTTCTGCCAACTGAGCTACATCCCCATTGGCCCACAGGACTTTGAATGTGCATGAGGACTCTGCAGTTTCGCCATCATCTGTCATTGTCCTTACTTTCTGCTTGCCTGAGCGCACAAGGCCACCTGCCCTAGAGCTAAATCACAAGCACCTGACTCTCACCCTACACAAGGCATGCCGGGGTACCTTCGATTGATGTACTAGAGAAGTCAGAGGACAACTGGGCATCTCAAATGCCACCAGCTCAAAACTGAGGGCTCTGAGCACAGCACAGAGTGACGTCACCTGCTCATGAAAGCCTGGTTAATGCCCCAGGTGTGCTGCAGGTTTTGGAAACACTCGCCACCCGCGTGAGCAGTACCTGCTTTCAATCTGTCCTCCGAAGGTTAAATGAAATCCATGCAGAAATCACTCATCCAACATTTCTTCCCACTTTTTGTGAGAAGCTCACTAGGACCAGCCCTCAGAAATACAAACTCTGCTGCTAACCGCTGTCTCACGGCAGCACTTACTATCTCTCCCTACCTACAATTTTCACAAGGCCACACTTTTAGAGCTTGCTCTCATTACCTGCGTTGCACAGTTGAGATGTCTTCACAGCCATCAAGCAGCAGAGCCAAGATTTCCACAGGCTGAGTCTGACTTCATTGCCTGTGCCATTAGCTGCCACACCACTGCAGGCTATATCAGTCGGGATCCATCATCTCCATGTTTAAGTGGAACATGCACAGAATGAACCTTTCCTGCCTGTTCCAAGGTCCTGATTCACATGCTGCCATAATGCCAGGCATAAGCAAGATGAGAGGGAACACCAGGCAGCGCCTTCTCTCTGCTCCCAGACAGCCCGGTATCGGCCAACACAAAACAATGGTCTCACTTCTTTTGTCAGGCCTTTAGAAACAAGTGGCTGGAGTCTGTGACCCACATGCCTGTCGCAGCAGGAAGCAGCTATCTTGAATCAGTAACATGGACACAAGCAGGAGTCAAATCATATTCCTTTCAATGACACGGTGAATGGATTAAAAGTCAAAATGGACAGACGTCTTTAATATCCTTACTTCCTTTCCCTCCTCCTCCTGCTGCCCCTACTCCTACACCTCCTTCTCCTCTTTCTACACACCACACACACACACACACATGCACCAGGATACTTTCCCTCTGTCCTTTAACATTCCCTACATCTAACATCAGTGACTGGGACAATGACCTGCATTGCCGTCCCCAGAGGAAGTGAGGGCCATGCTATGTCACATCCTGGCCATAGAGCAGGTCCCCAGCCCCTCTCTACCTTGTCCTGAGGTGTGACAGATTTGGGATAGGAACCTTCATACCTCATGAAGCATGGAGGGAAGCAGACTGCCCCCTTTCCACCTCATTAACTCACCCAACAAAAATCAACATGATTCATTGGAAAGGTTTACCAAGGAGAATATCAATTTTTAAAAAGCACCTAGGAAGAAAATAAAAACAAAATTTCTCCCTTAAATAAACAGACCACCCAGCCCTGGCATAAGCTCTCCTTCCATGGAAATAGAATCGTGATTATTCCTGCCAACAAATACAATGCATGTATAGTTTCTGTTGCATGTCTTTCTTCAGTTATTATGGGAAGGGAGTTTTTGTCTAAATCCCATATTTCCCTCTCAGATCTCTTAAATTCTTTTTGATCCATACATTGATCTAAAGGATGTTAACTCCCTGTGGCAGACTAAAGACGGTCACACAAGCTTTGACAATTCCTTTGTGACACAGGGAGTATGATGCCCCCTCCCTTTGGATCTGGACTTCCTCTGTGACAGCTTTAAATAATTTAATACAGCAGGGTGGCACTGTGCTGGTTCCCAGGCCTCGGTCTGATGGCTCTCATGCCTTGACTCTTGGGCCACTTCTCCTTTTCTTTCTTACTGGAGCTGACCTTTTTATAAGTAATTAATTCAGGGAGAAGCAGAAGTGAACCTTCATAGCCGCAGAACTAAGGACCCTTTTCTAGGTGCTTCTACAGCATCCAAGGTGACCTGCATCTTTCCTCTCAAGGATTCCAGTGGCTGGTCCCCTCAGATCTAAGATAAGGAGTGTAACCTACCAAGCCCCCAGGAGCCCAGGCTTGGGTTTGGAATTCATCTGAGAACTTTGAATTGGCATTAAAATCAGTATACACCCATGGTGAGTGTTTCAGGTTTACTAGACTTGATTCCTTAGTCACTGAATTTCATTAATGTAGCTTATGAGCATTATTTTGCATTCTGACCTTTGAATCATTATCTATTAAAACAGAACCAAAGCTGAGGAGACAGCTCAGGCAGTAAGTACTTGTCTTACAAAGGTGAGAACTTGATTTCAATCCCCATAAGCTACGTAAACAAGCCAGGACTGGTAATATCTGTTCATAGTCCCAACACAGGGGAAGCAGAGATGGATAGATCCTGGGACTCTGCCAGCCAGCTTAGCCTAATCAGTGAGTGGACCAAGCCATGAGAGGTCCTGGCAGGGTGAACAGTTTCTGAGGATTGCCAGTCAAGGTTGCACTGTGGCCCTCACACATGCAGAGAGAGAGGAAGAGAGAGAGACAGAGAGACAGTACCTGCATGTAGGAAGCAACATACACACAAACACAAACAGAGCAAGCAAACCAGCAATACTGACACCTTAAGTTCCGATGAGCATGAGGAGAGAGAGAGAGAAAAAGAGAACAAAAGAAAGAAAACAAAAAAACACCCAACTTCATCTCATATTCAAGATTAGCCTAGTTAAGCCTTTTGGGTCTGAAACTCCAGCTTGCTTCCCAGTAGTATTCTGAAATAATTCCTCCTTAATAAACTCTGCTCCCTTCTCAGGAAAACCAAGGGTTCTTCAAGGGAAAGGCAAAGGTCCAATTGTGATTCATGTGAGCCCTTTGCGAGAACATGGTAATAATATACGAGGCAATGCGATCTCCAAGTGAGTAATACTCTAATTTACAATGTCAAAGAGTTATGAAGCTGGAGTGTCACAATGTTTTTATCTCCATTATCTTTAATTATTATTATTATATGCTGCAGAATTAAACAAAAAGAAAAAAAAACCTTTCACTCTGCTAGCATCCTAAAAATAAATCTCCAGGAGTTAACAGACATGAGCCTCTAATGTTTTGACTACAAAAAGGTGCAGCCATGATGTTGCTCCCCGTTCCTTCACCTTCAGATCTGCTTAAAGAGATGTTTGAAACACGTGGCTTATCATTCTTTGTTCAATCCAGAGGATGCCCCACTTTTTCCTCCTCTTTGCCTACTGGAAGGAACTAGTCAAAGACCCCAAGGTTAATCCCATCTCTCTTTTAAAATGGGACTGCGAGGATGGAGGGACCAGACCTCTCCCTCCCTGAGATGGCTCAGACTGCGAATTCTTATTCTGCTTCCAATTTATGAAACACAATGCATAACCCTCAAGACGCTCCTCCATTCTCTTACTATTTCTTCACAACACAGACATGTGTGAACAGGTACACATGCGAATGGAGCCCAGAGATTAGCACGGGGCATCTTTCCCAATTACTCCCAATATTATTTTTTGAGACAAGTTCTCTCACTGAACCTGTGGCTTGCTTATTCTGCTGGACTAGCTGGCCAGCCCCAAGAATCCTCTTTTCTCTGCCTCTCTAGTGCTTAGATTAGAGATGCAAGTCTTCTCTTTGTTGTTTGTTTGTTTGTTTGTTTGGGTGGGTGGGTGAATGGACCAGTGCTGGGTGGGTCCTCATGCCTATATAGCAAACACTTAACACATTGAGCGTCTTCCATCCCCATTCTATTGCCTTTCGTGAATTATTCATTTCACTGGAACAGAATTTACTGAATGCCCAACTAGAGGCAAAGAGAAGCTGATAAAGTAGTTAAGAGCATAGAAGACTACTCAAGGTTGAGGCATTCTGGCTCTTCTATGCTCTACCCACAAGTCATTGAGCTAGCTGCCCAGTCACCACGTCTCCATTTTCTTGCCTCTGAACACAGAGAAAATAACAGGACTTATACATCAAAGCTTCTTACATAATAAATCAATGCTGACAATGCACTTGAAACAAGACTTGGAGTATAACCTGGAGCAGCTGATATCAGGTGCGCCTGTCATTACTACTGCACATCAAAGTCCTGCCTAGTACTACAAAACAAATAGGCCCCATACCTGTCTCGTATGTAGAACCCATTCACTGATTTAATAAATATTATCTAAATACACACTGTGCAGTAGGTATCATTATCATTCAAGGGCTGTAACTGCGAGAGCGCTCAAGGCGAAACAATAAATAGTACGAAAATATAACCAAAAGGCAGATAATTTTGAATGCAGGTAAGAATGACAAAGCAGTATATAGGAGAGAGAAGCATGTAGCAGGAGAGGTGTGTCTGAAAAGGGGACATTGAAGCAACATCCCATGAAATAAGAGAGTTCCACGAAGAAAGAGTGTCCCTGACAGAGGGGACAGAGAACAGAGGTAGGACTATTCTTTGAGGAACAGCAAGAATGAGAGCATAACCAAACATACAGAGGAGGGAATTTGTCGAGGCGATGCTGTGGGCCAAGTGGGATAAGGCCAAGTGGGATAAGACTCCTGGAAATGACTTGCAACTTTGATACACAGAGCACAGGAAGCCGCCTCCCATCAGGAGGTGAGCAGGGAGTGACGTCCAACGTTGAGAAGGCACGATGTGAAAAGACCTGTTTATCGGTACCAGCTGATGTGCTGGCTGGTTGCTCTTGTGAGCTTTCCGAATCCTTGTGGGCAAGGGCTGGGGTTTGTGACTGTTAGAATCTCACACGGCACAAGTGGGATGAAGAGCAAACACATCACAGAAGCGTCACCAACTAAGTGAATGTCATCAGGGTCTCAGGTGGCTCCCTGATTTAAAATAGTCAACACGTATTATCTATATGTTCTCTGGGTCTGTCTAAATGCTAGGGTTTTGTCCGTTCCTTTTTTCTAATTCTCAAGGGAAGTTCACCAACAAGTCTACCTTTGCCAATGTCCATGTCCAACAACCTGAAGCCTCAGATTGAAAAAAGGAGCAATCCACACTCCACTGAGTGTTCCAAGGATGAGTCACAGCTTCCCAGACTGAAACCTCCACATCTTCCTTGTAACTGTCTGGATGCACACCAGTTCACTCTCAGCTAAGATACAGTTCTAATGCCCGTGGGTCCCAAATGGACAGTACAGGAATAAAACATTACAGGGGATGGCAGAGTGTTTAGCAGCCAGAACTCTGGCAATGGTAAATGACAAATGACTGTGTGAGAAACAGAAGGATCTAAGTCACAACAGTACTAAGTCACAGCAAAGCTCAAAGGCAGCCACACCAACAAACCCAATCATCTGCATCTTCTCCTTTACTAACAAAAGATGGCACAGACTGGTTTCATTGCAAAACAGCTAAAAGTCAGCAAAGTCCTGGTGTTATAACAGGAACATGTGATCTTATTTAATGCTCCAGACGTAATAGGAGAAAAAAAAAATGGACTTCCACAATGGAAATCCCATCAATTTCTCACATAAATAATTCCCTATGTTCAAAAAAAAAAACAACTTTTCACATCATTACATAAGCATCGCAATAGTATGCATTCAAATATCCAATGTCAGAGTGAAAATATATAACCTAAAAGCCTAATGTACAAAAAAAAGAAGAAGTTTTAATGTTGCAGTACCCACCAGCTGCAGAAAAACAGACAGGAACTTGCCAGAGTAAATTAACAAACATATAACTGTCAGGAAAAAGAATTACCAAGTCAATCTGGCGAAAAGAAATAATCTGCCAACCAACATCTAGAGTTCTGATGGTTGATACTGTCTGTATGATTGTATGGAGATGAGGAAATGATGTGCCTAGGTGTGTCTGTGAAGGTGTCTCCAGAGCCAATCAGAGGGCTCTGAGCTAATGAATGGATTAATCGATTAATGGATTCATAATATGATGGCATTGTTGGGAGGTGGGAAAAGATAGCAGTTGGAGCCTGGTGGGGAAAAGTACAAAATGGCACATGTCCTTAGAGGTCCATCTTGCCTGATCTTTTCCTACATCCCCCTCTCTGCTCTTCTTGTCTACAAAGCCTCTCCTGTCACCATGACCCTCTTCCCAGCATGACATGAGCCCTCTGAAACAGTGACACAAAATAAATCTTTCTTTCCCAAGTTGCTTTTGCCAAATATGTTGCCACTGTGACATAAAAGTAACTAATATGAGAGCATGTTTCATTTCTATTGAAAGACATTGAAGTTTTCTTATTTACAGATATGTATGTAAATTTATGGAGAAATAATGATTTGCTAGCCATACACTGGAAAGGCCTATTCAGCTTTCCTTATCCCCATATGTCTGAGATCAGAAATAAGACTTTTGAGACCTCATTTTAGCCAATGAATATAAACTGGTGTTAGTGGACAAGGCTTCAGAACATGATTGTTTTCTTGACACAAAGGGCCAGCATCACCTAACATGCACTTCTTTCCCTCTGCCTGAATCTATCTTTTGGCCTGGAGAGCAGATAAAGTACTTAGAGCTAGAGGAACCATACTGCCACCAAGAGAGCATAGGTCTTCAACTAGCACACGAAGGCAGAAAGAAGCCAAGATGTGATCCTTGAACCGTTTTGCTAGTTCTCTATCACATCCCTCTAAACTTCCTGTTCAGAGAGAAAAACAGGCCACCCTGCCTAAATGACTTAGTAGATACTGGGAAAATAAAAGAAATCCTAGCTAATTAATAGAACTTACTAAGAGCTATAGAATACCCAGGGAGAAAGTTAAGTAGGTTTAGATTTAAGTTGGCTTTATCTGTTTTTAAAAATAGGTTATAACTAAGAATGTTTTATAGTAATTTATCATGTTTTAATAACCAAGGAGGGCCAATTTCCAATATAGCATTGAATTATTTCCTTTTCTTATCGCTTTGATGAAATGCCTCACAGAAGCGACTTAAATGCAAAAGGATTTGTTTTGGCTCATGGCTTTGGAGAACTTCAGTCCATCCCAGCAGCAAAGGCCTGATGGTAAGACACAAATAAAAGAGCTAAGAAAGCATGCTAGGTCCTTCCAATAGCACTGTGTTCCTAAACACCTGGATCATATCTAACTCTTCCCTCTTGAGAAAAAAAAAGAAATTTTGGTGTCTTCCAGAAACTTCTCTTATCCTATATTTGGACTACATTTTCAACCCATTAGGCAGCGTCTTCAGATAACAGACCTTATGACTTCCGTAGCAGTCATTAAATGAATCTACACACAGTGGTCCTGAGAGGAGACACGCTGAACTGGAAACGAATTGTGTAGGTGCCACTTTCTCTGCTAACACCAATCATTTCAATGAAGACCACGAGACCCATACACTGGAAATAATCTGCCAACCAACATCTAGAGTTCTGATGGTTGATACTGTCTGTATGATTGTATGGAGATGAGGAAATGATGTGCCTAGGTGTGTCTGTGAAGGTGTCTCCAGAGCCAATCAGAGGGCTCTGAGCTAATGAATGGATTAATCTTATTAACTCTCACAATCGATGGGCCAAGCAAGAACAATAATTATTCCTTACTCATAGGTGGGGAAATGCAGGAAGGAAACAACACAGAAATCAGTTCACTGCTGGTGAAGCACTGTGGTACATAGAACGGAAGCTGGTGGACTCTGGGAGGAAGATGCTGACTCCGGGGCATGCTGGCTAAGCAACCTTAGTGACTACACAGGACCTCAAGACAAACATAAGGTAACAGTAGACCTTCAGGATAAGGCAGGAAGTAAAAAGAGGCAGCATGGGAGGTGGAGGATCCTCCGTGCCTGCTTTAAATGTTCTAGTCGCCAGCCTATTAAACACATCATCCTGTTAGTAGCATTTTCCTTGAATTAGACTTAACCTTCCTGAGCATCATCATCATCCTCACGTGTTCACAGAATGGCAATCAGATTCTCTTCCCTAGCAGCACCCCAAAACCTCTGCCAGTCTATGGAAACTGCTGCACCTGGCCATAGGAAAACATGCCTATCTGGGTGACACTAATATCAAGCAGCATTACAGGTCGGAGAACCACAGCTTTTGCTACTAACGGTGGATTCGCTGAGCCCAGGAAGCACACAAGGAGCTTCGCAGACATGGCAAAACAATGCTGTACATTAAGACATGGAGCTAATTTGGAAAAAGAAGCGGGAAACGAGGTTAGATGCCAGCTAATGAGAACCCATGGCTGGCAACCTTGAGTCACTCTGATAATGCTCTGAATTACCATCAATATCATTTCAAATCACTGAAAGTAAAAAATGGCTTTAAAAAACATGACTGTTTTGCCGACTTTTCATCACAGAACTGCATGTTAACTAAAGACACATTGTGGAAAGCCAGTGCTCTTTCTGTAGTTAATGTTAGTGTTCACTGAGTGCATGCTCCTGAAATGAAGAGCCTTCAGAAATGGCATTCTGTGTCAGCACTAAATAGCTCCTCAAGCAAATGTCTTTTAAAAGCAGAAAAGAGGGGTTGGTGGAGAGTCTTTTTAGCAGAAGTACAATCCATCAAAGCTCTGGTTCTAGTTAAGGAAGGACACAATGACTATAGACCAATCTATCCCCAACTCATTCCATCACCCATTCAGTTCTGATTCCAGATTCTCTGTTTGCTCAACAAATACCAAACAGAGCCTCCAGTACAGCCCTGTCCCCACTAAGAGGGGTTCTGCTTTCCTTCACTCTGCAGAGAAAGGAGTCTTCATCCTAAGTGATCTGTTTCGTATTAATGATGGGAAGGGTGCTCCTGTGAACAGAGTGGTCAGTGGAAACATACTTCATGTGCTCTCTGACTCCTCAAGCCTCCCTCTTCTGAAGGGTATCAAGGAAAGATAGTGTCTTTTTGGCTTTCAAATTTTTCCCTTTGTTACTGTTAATGCTAAAATAAATGATTGATCACATATCAAGGCAAAGCATGTGCTATTTCAATGACGGCCTATATGAGGCAAAAATGTTATTTCTTAACTTTCTCTGCTGATAGGGAATAATATTTTCTGTGTTCAATGATTTTCCTGTTGCTGTGACAATATATCTGACAAAAGCAGCTTAAGGAAGGGTTTGTTTTGGCTCATGGTTTTGTGGAATCATAGTCCATTGTGGCAGCACCAGCAAGAGGAAATCATGAAATTTGCAGGCAAGTGGATGGAACTAGAAAAGATCATCCTGAGTGAGGGAACGCAGGATGTGTCCTGGAAAGACACACATGATATGTACTCACTTATAAGCAAATATAATGGAGGATAACCATTCTACGATCCACATAACCAAAGAAGCTAAGTAACAAGGAAGGCCCAAGGAAGGATGCTTAAATCTCACTCACATGGGGAAATAGAATAGACAGCAAAAGCAGTTGAAGAGAGGGAACAGGATAAGAGAAGTAGTGCTGAGGAAAATGAGGGTGGAGATCAGATGTGGGGAGAGTGGAGATGGGAGGACAGAGGGCTTGCAGAGAGAAGAGAAACTGTGAGCAGGGACGTCTCTGAGACAAGCTGGAGACCTAAAGCAGGGAGGAGTGGAGGTCATGGAGACTGAAGAGGCCACTCTCAGACAGGACTTTTAGTGGAGGGAGGGTAACACTAACCCACCCACAAAAACCTTCGACTCAAAATTCACCCTGCCTACAAGATGTGCAGGGATAAAGAGAGAACAGAGATTGAGGGAATTTCCAACTGATGTCTGGCCCAACCCACACCAAAAGAGAAAGCCAACCCTTGACACTATTAATGACACTCTGCTATGCCTGCAGACAGAAGCATAGCATGACTGTCCTCCGAGAGACTCCACCCAGCAGCAGACAGAAACAGATGCTAAGACTCACTGCCAAACTTTGTGCAAAGTGCAAGGAGCCTTGTGGAGAGTGGGGCGAGGAATGGAAGGACTCTGAGGGGACAGAAACTTCACATGGAGATCAACAGAGCCAACAGACTGGGACTCAGGTGGGAGAGGGGGCTTACAGAGACTGAAGCACCAACCAAGGACCACACATGGACTGGACCTAGGCCTCCTATACATATGTACCCGATGGCCAGCTTGGGCTTTATGTGGGCTGCCTAATAAAGGGAGTGGGGAGTATTTCTAACAAGGACTCTGTTGCATGCTTCAATCACATCTATTTGGTGGGGCTGCCTTTCCAGGCCACCATAGAAGAGGATGCACTCAGTCCTGATGTGACTTGATGTGCTGGTGTGGGTTGGCTGGGGGTGGGGGGAGAATTCCCTTTTCTGAGGGATAAGGAAGTGGGAAGATCAAGGGAGGTCGGTACCAGGAGGAGAGAAGGGGGAGGCTATAATTGGAATATAAAGTGAATAAATAAATTAATTAACTTAAGAAAAAAAGAAAGGGTTTGTTTTGGCTCACAGTTTTGTGGGATGACAGTCCCTCCTAAATGCATAAGTAAGAGGTAGCTGCCATATTGTATCCACAGTCAGGAAGCAGAGTGAGATGGATGCCACCTCAGCCAGCTTCCTCCTTTATTGGTTTTGTTTTGTTTTCTTTTCTTTTCTTTTTATTCCTTCCCCAGGGAGTTAGAACTCATGGAATTGTCCTGCTCACATTCAGGGTAGGTCTTGTCTCCTCAGTTAAACCTCTCTGGAAACACCCTCATATCAAGAAGTGTGTCTCCTTACAAGATCCCGAATCCTGTTAAAGTGCAAAACTAGCTGGCCATCATATTTACCAACAGAAGTCTTGCTTTTAACCAATGAAAATTCATCAGGGACCTAAGAAAAGTTGTCACCTGCTGAGCGGTATGTGCTCACATGTGTCAGTGCTGAGCAGGTATGAAGCCGTTTAGATGCCAATGGAATCCACATAAGGTAGCCAAGGGAGCGCCAGTGTTGGGAACCAGCATTGAGAAAGAAGTCACATCCATAACCACACGGCCAGCCCGGGAAGAACCAGCGCTTGAATCCCAAGCCTGATCCAGGAGCCTGGATTTTTAACCACCTT
Source organism: Meriones unguiculatus (assembly GCF_030254825.1). Taxonomy (NCBI): domain Eukaryota; kingdom Metazoa; phylum Chordata; class Mammalia; order Rodentia; family Muridae; genus Meriones; species Meriones unguiculatus. The sequence goes on from NC_083353.1 coordinate 88,628,488, forward strand.
GATATAAAGTAATAAAGACACCTGAAACTCAGAACAAAATCTTCTAGCTATTTTTACCTTCAGTCAAAGCCCTCAAACTCAGTTGCCTCTACTGGTAGGTCAAAGAGGTCAATAAAATAAGGGAAGCAAGCCTGGTGGTGATACAGAGGATGAAAATGGCCCCTTCCTAGGGTAGCAGCCAGCACTCAGTTGTGGCAGAAGCTGTGAAACAGAAAAGCCTAGAGTTGCCCCACATCTAGACTTTTATGTGAAATTTTACAATTTTTTTCAAGCAATGCAAGCAACTTAGAAAACCAGCTCTGAACAGCATATATAACATGTGAAAATGTCACACGGAAGCTCATTACTTTAAACAATGCTCACTAAGGAAAATCTATCTCAAATATCATAAACATGGGCACTAGAGAGACGGCCCAGTAGCAATAGTGCCGCTGCACAGGCATGAGGATCTGAGTTCAGATCCCCAGCAGCCATGGAGGAAGCCAGGCGTGACCACACATGAGCCTGTAACACCAGTGTCACGTGAGGCAGAAACTGGCGGGTTGGATTCTCTGGGGATGCTATCCGACAGCCTAGGTCCAGATTCGGTGAGAGAGTCTGTCTGCAGAGAGCAAGACAGTGACAGGACATGTACTCAGTGTCCTCTTGCCTCTGCCACCTACATACACATGTGTAACATACACACAATCAAATACACACAGACACATGAATACACATAGAAACACACACACCATGAACATAATCCAAATCTGACAAAACACACACATAGGTCTAAATTACCCATGAGCTCCACCCACTCTGAGACATCTACTACAAGCTATGCCTTAAAGTTTTGGGAAGAAATGCATCCCCGGAATAAACAGTAATCCCACACCCCACTGCAAATGTCATCTGAGCACCTGTGGCAACCCTAACTCCAGCCCCCTCCCCGTTCCCTAGAGACACTTATCCTACGCCTGATTCCATGCCTTTGGCTGCAAAGCGTTCCTTTGGTCAGGTAGAAAATGACCTTGCTGGTTCTATTTATTATTTAACAGAATTCAGTCTTGAAATCCCTGTCATAATCCATAATAAAACAGAGAGAGCAAAGCTTAATCGGCCGTAAATGTACAATAGTTAGCATTCACCGTAAAACGCTAATAATATTTCCAGGATGCCATTTCTCTTCCTGGCCTTTTGACCAAGTCAGTTAATGGACTGAGACTCAGGAAATAATGAAAATAATTTAGGCTGAGAAGTGACCAGCCATACGTCCACCTTGGAGGGAATCACGTGGCTGCAGTGGCAGAGGCCCCAAGACTGTGGCCCAGGGAACAAGTCTAGTGGATGACCAACTAGTGTGGACACTGAATTCTCCTAAAAGCAGAGGCTGATACTTAAAACACAAGTAGCAAATAGTTAGCTGGGGAGATAACTCAGTCAGTAAAATGTTTGCCTTGCAAGTTTGATCCCCCAAAACCCATTTTAAAAAGACAGATGTGGGGGTGCTTGATTCCAGTGTCCGGGCAGTGGAGTCAGGTGAACTTCTCAGGCCCAATGGCCAGCCAGGCTAGCCTATTCAGTGAGTGCCAGGTCCATGAGATACCCCAACTCAATAAAGAAGGTGAACAACAATCATGGTTATCCTCAGGCCTCCTCACCCATGTGCAGACATGTGCATATGCCTGTGTGCCTGTACACATGAACACATACACAAAAAACACTACCACTTTCAATGCCTGGCATCAATATATCTAGGAAAATACTACAAACCTAAAACATGTTGCCTGATACATGTGTAAGATGCCTGCATCCCATGGTGATAAAGAATGTTCTGAAAGACTGTAAAAGTCCACGGGATTTGTCCGTAACCCAGGTCTCTAAACTGGCATACTAATTGCATGTGATAGCCATTGCACCGTGACCCTAAAACTAAGTGGAAGCCAGAAACTATTTTCAAAACTACTTGTGCCTTAAATCCTTTCTTTCAAATAATAAATTTCACACAGTGACTCTAGAGCATCGTTTTCACAACCTGTGGGTCTCAACTCCTTTGGGGGTCACATACCAGCCATTCTGCAAATCATATACTTACATCAGAGTTCATAAAAGTAGAGACATTACAGTTATGAAGTAGCAATAGAATAATTTTATGGATGGGATCACCAAAACATGAGGGCTTGTATTAAAGGGCCACAGCATTAGGAAGGTTGCGGACCACTCCTGTTGACTATGAATGAAGCACAATGGCCATTGTGGTCAGCCATATGTCAGCATTTTGTGACATTAAACATGTACCTACCCTCTCTAGCAACCCTTCCCATCTGTGCATCTCAGGGGAATTCCGGGACAGGTCCATAGAGTGATGAGCACATGGGCAGCTGACCAGGCCATTGTTGTTGGGTTTGCTTTGGTTTCAGGGATAAGGGGAGTTGAGGGCACCCAAGTCCCCATAACTAAAGGAATAAAGAAGCCATATGGGTAGAATGTTGACTCTGGGATTCTCTAAGCCAACGGAGATCTCACTGAGTCAAACTACTTTGAAGAGGCATTCCCACTTTGTTGAAGAGTTGAGAAGATAGACTATGGAAAAGTCTATCTAGAAAAGGAAAAATAGTCTGCTTACTTGGTATTTGTTCTCTCTGTTAGTTTAGAAGTTTTTTCTTTCATTCCTTCTTTTGTTTTTGTTTCTGTTTTGTTTTGGAGACAAGGTCTTCTTGTGAAGCTCTGACTAGTCTGGAACTTGCTATGTAAAGCCAGGCTGGACTTGAACTCACAGAGAACCTCCTGCCTCTGCCTCCAAGTGCTGGGATAAAAGGCACACAGCTCCTCCCATCTGTCAAAAGGAGATGTTCTAAAGAGAGACATTTGTGCCATTCTCTCTAGCTGTCAGACTACTGAAACTGACACAAGTTCTTCCTAGCCCTGCCCTTGGGAGACAGGCTTAGACAGCTCTCACACATGGTGATAAAGACCACTAAAGATGCACAAGGCCTGCCAGTAAAGATGTCTAAGGCACCAACAGCTCAGCCAAAGGATACAGGGAATGAAGGACATTCTGTGTGAACCATCTTCATCACCGGACCCAAGGATAGACCCTCAGAGAAAGCACCACCGCCCTGGAAGCTTGCAAATACTCACTTCCTCCCCCGTCCATGTAAGCAGAGGAAAGGGTGTGAGGAGTGGGCAGCAAGTAGAAAGCCAGGCTGCCAGTGACCCACATTGGAAGCCCACCTATTGAAAATGCAGGCTGAAGCCAGGCACTGTTTCGAACGCCTGCAATCCGAGCAGTCAGGGAGGAAGAAACAGGTAGATCTCTGTGAGTTTGAGGCCAGCCAAGGCTACACAGAGAAACCCTGTTCCCTCTACCACCACCACCACCACCACCCAAAATAAAACAATGCTCTGAGTGAAAACCCAGATAATTGGTAAATGCCATTAACACATGTTGCTGCTGGCTCAAAACTCATTTTGCAGCACAAGGGCCACGTGCTAGGCAGCAGGATATTTATTTTTATACTCATTCACCAGCTCATTAACATGCTCCTGGAGGTTCTGAGATGCTAGATCACACAGACCATCCAAGAGGAAGAGTCAAGCGACACCGCTCCAGAGTAGCCTATGATACAAATATGCTCCTCATTGCGACATACAATACTCCACACACTGGCCCTGTCATTTTATGAACCCTTAGCAACCTGGCCAAACAGAATAAGGTCCATTGTCAGTGACCTGGGAGAAACACCAACCCTCTTTCGGAAGAACCATCAGATTCAACTTGCTTCTCGGTGTACACGTACCATCATTGGCCTTCAGACAGTTCCATCATGGCCCCACTGAACCTCAGTCATTAACAAAACCTTAACAGAAGGTCATTTTTCTAGCATTTTCATAGTAAGAACAAAGTCCCCAGGAGAGCGCCAATCACAGATAACAGCTGTGTTATCACATGGTAAGGCATAAATGGCCACAGCAACAATAGGAAGTCACTGGATATTTTTGTTTTAAGTGATTGAATATTTTTCCATCAAAATGCCATTAATAGGTGCTTGAAAATTATATTACACATACAAGAGCCATTCAATTCAATCTAGCCAATAATTCATACTAACACAGACATGTGGCCCTTTAAGCCTAGGCGCTACCCCTAGTACCCCAACGGTGAATTCCTCTGCTCATTAACTTCTGTGCGTTGCTATGGTAGAAACCGCAGCAGAGAGATAGGAAGCCGGTCAGGGTCATCTCTGCACAGCCCAGTTATTCTGAAGTATGGAAGAGAAAGCAGCTTCCGGGCTGGCATTCTCTTTATGAAGAGCTATGCAGAGAAATTAAAATACCCTTATCAAAAATAATTAGTATTGCACTCGTTAATTCACTTAGACCATTCAATGTAGGAATACCTTATGGCTTCTCAGATCTACGTCTACTAAAAGTTCTGAAATAAAGATACAGACCACGAGGCGGCTGGTGAGAGCGTTCAGGAAGCAGACATCACGCTGCTGATAGTGGGTTGGCACACGGCTTTGGAAAACAGCTTTCTTTTCTTTTTCTTTTTTTTTTTTTTTTTGAGTCAGCCACACAACCTTTGTGTGGACCAGCCACTTGACTCTTTTGGTCATTAGCTTTACCCAAGAGAAGCAAGAGCCAAATCCCTATAAAAGCTTAGAAAGTTCACAGAGACTCTATTTGTAATAGCCCAACCTGAGAAGATTCAAAATATCCATCAAGGGATTAGACAACCAATCAATCATGTGTGGCATATAATGGGATACTACTCAGCAAAAATAAATAAATAAATAGATAGATAAAAACTAATATATCTATTACAAATTTTGATTAGAAAGTTGTTAAGTTGAGCTATTAATATTTGAAGTGGCATGGGTGAATTACAGAATAATCGTCCGGAAAGAAATCAGGTAAAATAAAAATATATTAATGCATTCTGTCTGATTGCAGATAAACACCATTCTAGAAAAATGACCGCTTATCCAAAGAACACAAAGATCTGTAGGGCCATAACTGGGGAAGGGTCAAAAGTGACAGATTATAAAAGAATGCCAGAAGGTCGGGGAGAGGGCTCGGTAGATAGAAAGTTTGCCATACAAGCATAAGTGCACAGGTTCAGACTCCCAGAAGCCACTTACACCTGACAAGCAGTGTGAATGCGTAACCCCTCACTCCTACAGCAAGATGGGAGGGAGGGAGGGAGGGAGGGAGGGAGGGAGGGAGGGAGGGAGGGAGGGAGGGAGGGAGGGACAGAAGAGTACATGACACAGAAGTCACACGTACCATGGTGCACACGTATGCCTTCTCTTTCTGTGTTTCTCTCCATCTCTGTCTCTACCTAACCCTCCCTCATTTAAAAAATATTATTTTCACGTATTTACTTATAGTTATTTGGGTTTTGGTTTTTTTTGTTTTGTTTTACCTTTTGGTTTTCAAAAACAGGGTTTCTGTGTGTAGCTCTGACTGTCCTGGAACTCGCTCTATAGACCAGGCTGGCCTCGAAACTCATAGAGATCCACCTGCCTCTGCCTCCTGAGTGCTGAGATTAAAGGTGTGCGCTACCACCATCCAGCAATTTTTTATTTTAATGCAAGAAATTTTATGAGGGGTAAAGACTTGTTATGTTGATCATGGACATGGTTTCAGGATATCTGCATGTGTTTCAATTTATAAACACTAAAAGGATGCAGTTTATTATGTCAGTTAAAACTTGAGCATTTTTTTTTCTTTTTAGAAAGATATACACCTAAAATAAATACATTAAGTTCCAGGCACATCGCTTGTTTTATTTTGTCTTTAGCCTGTTAGCTCATTGCCTAGTCTCCGAGTATTTCAAGGAAATCAGGAAATAGAAATCCGTCAAGGAAGATGGACTTCTTTTCAGTTTGGCCAAACCAGGCAGTCACAGCCTCCCTTGCTCCTTTTCACATTGGTGCAGTGTGACAACTGTATAGAAAAGAAGGCGAGAAGTGTCTCAGGTGCCAGTGGCACCAGGTGAGCCCTGGGGGCTGTGTGAAGGATGAGCCCTCTGGCAGTGTGGAATCTCTTCCTGAGGCAGGATCTTCTCTCCTCCCTTCCCTGTCCTGGCCCAGGGCTTGTCAGTCTTTCCTTCTCTCAGCATAGGATTCTTGGGGTTCACTGTTTTGAGGTCCCTCTCTCGATAGCCTGACAGCTAAAGAGAATAACACAAATATCTCTCTTCCCTGTGCGAGGTGAAAATTCTACCTCACCAGGACACTCTGAAATAGAGGAGGTACTGTGACACCCAGAAACAATAATCTGTGGCTCAGAGTTGGGTAACTTTGCTCAAAGTCACAAGGCCAGGTCTCTGTGTAGAAAAGACATAAACATTTTAATGTTGGATTAAATGAGTATTTCCTGACTGAGCCAGCCCTGGATGGTTCCCTGAGATCAATGACAGCTGCTAGGTAAACATATTTACTCTATGTATTTGCTCAGCAAATCTGTTTTTCATAGACAATACATGGGTAAATGTCAGCCTTATCATTTCAGGATCATCTCAAATTCTGAAATTAATAGAGTTCAAATTCAGCTTTCAGTGGCTTCTGGAAACCACTCAGTTCTGATGCATTACACACTAAATCTGGCGTTGGGCTCACTCGAGAGCAAATTCAAGATCAGGAAGGACATCCTGAGAGGGAAAAGTGCATCTGGCGACCTTGTTCCCATCTGTAGGAATCAAGCAGAAGACAGAAAGACAGACACACAAATGCAAGCAAGCTCCATGCACACTATTGAAAGAACAAACCATTGCTAAGTCATGCTGACATCAGAGAACGCCATGGTTCAGACAATACCTCAAGGTGGGCTTCTGGGTTCTGAAGTCTTTAAACAATGGAGACACTTGGTTACGAGATGTCGGCTGGGCAATTATAAGGACTTCCTTCTCTTCCAGAGCACGCTGGGTTCAATTCCCAGAGGCCACAGGGCAGCTCACAACTGTTTATAACTCTGGTTCCAGCTGATCCAATGCCCTCTTCTGGCCTCTGCAGGCATATGCTGCACAGATATACATTCAGGCAAAACAGCCACACACACAAATTTTTGTAGAGAGTACACTTCCAAGGAAAGAGAATCAGAGCAGCAGGAGGATTGTTAGCAGATCAATATGGCACCACTGGGCAAAGAATTGAGGCTTTTGTTGGTTTGGGTTTGGGTTTGGGTTTATTTCTAATGCACGTAGCTCTGGCCTCTGGAGCCATTCATTCAGCAGGGGCCTTTCTCATGAATGCTGTCCATTCTGTGCAGTTCCATGCACAATCTCATGCGTCACATTTATCCTTAACACATCAGGCCTCTGCCTGGGATCATCTTCACACTGTGGAGTGCCACTGTACCCAGTGGTCAGACCTAGCAGGCCTCAGGTCAGGGGTGGCGGGAGTTCCTGCCTCTTCTTTGCCAGCTTGTTTCTTTCACCCATCAATTTTACAGCCTTTGCATAAGGCTCTTCTAGACCTCACTCTTGCCTCTGCAACCAAAGTTAAAAACCACTCTCTGCCTTTCCACAAGGTTATTATTTCCCACGTGATATATTAGCTAGCAATAACCCAAACATGAAGACCATCTCTTGCTAGCCATTACCAGCCCCGACTTGCACACTTACTTGAAAACATCTGAATTGACAAGGAAACTACAGAGCTGGGGCACAGAAAAGAGCAATGGTGTCCCTGCGTTCCTTTTCAGGGAATAAATGTCTCCAATCATCCTTGTAAATTCTTCCCCAATGACAAAGCCATCTAAAAAAGACTAGACAGTCCAGTGTAAAGTTCGACTTGGTGGAGGGAAGGCAGAAACCTGGACCACGTACCATGTACTTTTTGCTTAAGAGCAATTTAAGTTACTCAAGTCCCACCCGACCCTCCCAGCTGGAGCTGGAAGCTATGCAGAGTCAGTAATGCCCTCAGAAGAGTTCCGCACTGAAAAGCCCTGGGCACAGCCATTTGTTTCATGTCACGCCTATGCTCTAATTCTATTTTTCCCTAAAAATAAATTTCTCTATTGTTTCCACCTCTGGCTCTGAGACCTCAGGGCTCCCTCCTCTACAGTCGAGAAACAGGCAAGGGACTCAGCCGAGCAAGCCAAGCTTGGTCAAGTGCGCCTGTGCCTTTTAACTTGTCTATGGCTACCTGCTTTCAGACACTCCCTAACCTCAAAGATGGCAGGCGGCCCTGGGACTTGTTTTTAACTACTGCAAACACTATCTTCCCACAGCCAATTAATCATTTCAAATGTGTTATTAGATGCCTCTTCAATAACACTATTTCTAGCATCCTATTCTGAGACCACCATATGGGCCAAAATATTTAAAACATCCAAGCAACACCTAGGAAAACACAAAGCCTCATTTTTTCCATCCTGCCCCCTTTCCACTCTGTTCCCTTCCTGCTTTTCACCAAAGGTTTTACTTTCCTTACAGGGAACAAAGGATTCTGATTTCCTCCTAGAGTTTCGATGTACAGATGAGCGACTGACCTGTGGCTTTCCAAACCCCAAATTGCAGAGATGAGTTTAAGTATGTGGCTCGAAAGAATAAAGATGAGGACTCTTCCCCCGGGAAGGAGAGTCCTCCACCCACAGGACTGCTCAAAGGCTGAGGTTTGTTCTGCCTTCAAGACCAAAAGGGAGGGAGAAGAGCAAGCCCCGCCCAACAGGAAGTTCCCTACAGAAAGCAGGACAGAATTTCTTGCTTGCCGTGGGAGAAAGGACACAAATGTTCAATTACCAAGGCTGTCACCTGGCCAGCCTTGTTTGCCAAGCAGCTGGAGATACGGGAGAAGACGAATATCAACACGTGTCCCTCCCCCACTCTTAACAAATGCTGAGCTCAAGATGAACTCGTCAAGATGCCACCTGAGAAGAACCACACTGGGCCCAGGCGCGGTTGGCAGACTCTCACGTCAGAGATGGTTAGCAGCCAGGAGGAACCAGACAGGTCCAAAATGAAGAAGGGTTTTCAAAGTCCTTCTGGAGCAATGGAGGAAGGGGTCACGGCTGAGTCCTGCCTCTCTTCTGGTAATCCAGGGCTTGGAGCCACTGAGAAGGTGTCATCCCTTCAAGGGCTCTAACAGTAACTTGACAAAGAGCCAGAATTGAATTCCCACTTCCCTTTTCCTCTCAATCAGTAATTCTCCGTCTCTTACCATGGGTCTGAAAAGTGACAAATACAGCTGCTAAATGAAAGGTTCCCGCACTCCACCTTACAAGATACACAATACAGCCATAGTATGGCCTCACCGTTTTCCAGTAGGATGGCTCCATTCCCCTCAGGCCAATTAAAAGAAAAAGAAAGAAAATAAAAGCAACATACTCTATGGATGCCTTTACATCATTAAGCCCCAGGTGTCTTACACCATCCCTCCATGCTTCCTTTGCTCTGTTCATATTTTTACCAGTTTCCTGGCTCCTCATGGGGGCAGGGGGGAAGGTGGGGAGGACAACAGAGGGCGAGCAGGTTCTATTGGGAAATAGGCTAGCAGCCCCCGGCAGCAGGAAGGCTCCCTGAGGAGCCAGTTGCCAAGAAGCACACTGAAGGATATTTTGTGTCTTGGGAATGGGTCAGTTTGGTACCACGAGCATGAAAATTGAGTCAGGATGATGAAACTGGTTGTCTAATTTGAACGCATATGGAAGATTCTGATTGGCCCAAGGATGGGAGGTAAAGTGCTAACTCAGAGAAAGCCCACCCATGAGGCCCACCAAAGGCCCAAGGAGGAGAAGCAAATCCAGGGTGTAAGAGAGCCAATGCTGGTACCCACCGCATCCTGATGAGTCAGGGTCCTTTTGGATTTTAGTCTCCGAACTCTTCATTTGTTCCTTGAGTTTAACTTTGATTTGCACCCTGTTGAGTATAAAATTGCTGTGTTCTTGACTACCAGTTTACCTACATTATACAGATGCTTTCATTAGGTTGGGTCCATGACCCTGAATAGCGAGCTACCTACAGAATGGCTCTGTCTTGCTCTTAATCCCCAACAATGTTACAGAATATGTTGCTGTGGAGATGTCCGTTCATTAGCCAAGCAGCCATCTACAGGGCAGGAGGAGGGAAGACAGGGAAAATTGTAGAAGTCCCTTTAAACTGTAAACTTTAAAGCTGAAACTTTAAACTGTAGAGCAGGGGCTTTAACGTCGGCCCTGGGGGACAGAAGGGCAAGTGAATCTCTGTGAGTTCAAGGCCAACCTGGTCTAAGCGGCAAGTTCCATACCCGCCCGAGCTGTAAGGTGGTTTGACAAGTTGTAAAAGTTTTTCTTTAGACTTTCTATTCTCCCAGCGTGAGATTCTTGGGGGAAAGGATGCGGGGGGTGGGGGGGAGGAGATAGCAGTACTTTTGAAAAAGAGAAAACAGGAAGAAAGACAAGATGATGCCTATAATATGTGAGAGGAACTAGTTAGTTGAAGGAACACAGATTGTGCGCTCTGAAAACCAGGAAAATATCAGTACACTTAATTCTAATACTTAAGAATGCAATACTAAGAAATCAATTCCCTAGCCAGGTGTGGTGGCACTAGCCTTTAATCCGAGCACTCAGGAGGCAGGGGCAGTGGATCTCTGTAGGTCCAAGGTCAGTGTGATACCTAGCAAGCTCCGGGCCAGCCAGAGCAACTTGGTGGGACCCTGTCTCAAAAACAAACTAACAAACAGGAACAATTTATCAACTACAATTATTTCCTATAGTCACCTCTACCTATATCCAGCTATGGTTGGCTCAAGAGATACGTTTACATGGTAATCATTTGAATGTATAGATTTTTAAGAACATTATTAGTAAAACTAGTTCCACTGGTTTCTTTGTGTGGGTGGGGTCTAGGGCTGAGGGGTGGGAGGGATGCCGGGCCTTGCTATTAGCTATTGTAAGCCTCGTCTGCCCCCTAGTGCCAGAACTTCAGCAATGCAGGAAAATCTCTTCTTAATAAAAACTGAAATAACAGCAGCTGAAATGTGCAGCTTTATCATTAGCAAAACTAACACAAAGAGTGAACCCTCATGACTACCGGAATACAACCAGTCCTCTTCAAAGAAGTCCAACAAAATTAACCATAATGGAAGGCACCAAAATGTTTCACATTGTGTTTTGTACTGACATTTTATAATAAAGAGAACAATGGAAAACTGGAAGTCCTCCATCCACCTGAAGAGCCCAGAGCCACCGGGACCCCATTAAACAGAAAAGGTAGCCCTCAAAGAAGATCGCCATAATACACCGTGTGCCCCCTAAGCCAAGAAGGCCCTCTGTACTGTCAGGCATCAGCTGACTGGCTCCCACTTACAACCTTAGGGGGGTCCGATTTAGTCTCTTTCTCTATGGGTCTTAGCCCCGGTTTCCAGGTTCCCCTAAGATTAAACTGAAGCAAGAGAGGCTTGCAGACCTTCCGTGGTTCTCTGCATCTACCCTGCTCCCGGCTTGGAGGGCCGCCTGCTTCTACAGCCAGCAGCCAGTCACTCAAGGCTGGCCTGAGCCACTCTCCTTCCCAGCATCCTGATGCCTCCTTCTAAAGTCACTGTTTAAACAACCAAAGAGTGACTTTTTTCATTTCATCAGCTTTCCCAAGGCAACGCTAAACAAGCTTTTTTTTTCCTTGTTGACCATAAAGCTTCAAACTCTGAAGACACCCATCACGGTTCCCCAGAGAAGCCTTGGCCTCCAGCCACCCCTCCAATGCAGGACTTCTCAGAGTCCGCCATCTGTGTCCCCCTAACTCTGAAAACAGTGTCCGCTTCTGGTGTGTTTGCTATGTGTAAGCCCTTTCACCTGCTTGTCACAATTTGCCCATTCCAACAACCTGATATAAGGCAGGCATGACTACCTTATAGTATAGATGATGAAACATGCTCAGAAGGGATAGGTAGCCTAGATGTGGTCACACAGCCAAGATGAGGAAGCTATGCTTGACCTCAGTCCCTAGTACTTGGTTTCCTGTGCTGCCTGCTCACTGGGTGTGCTCTAGTTTTCCCGGGTCTTTCTAGGAGGAGTAAATGGAGTAGACATCAGGGAGGCACCCCAGCATCTAGTCAGATGGTGCAAGTCAGACTTCTGAGGAAATGGAACTATTAAAATGAGCAAAGAAACCCGTAGCACCTAAATCTCCAACTGTAGTAGCTGTCTGTCTTGAAAGGAAAAAATGTACATTATAGTATATTCAGATGTCCGCAGAGACAAAGTCCCATGGATTTAGGAAGCGCTGTGGCTCAATATTACCATGGTTATGAAGTATAAAACTTTCACAAGAACCTTTAAACAGTTAATTCCAGCTGTCACTTGGGTTTCCGGAACCACCTCCCAGCCTGCAGTCTTCCCAAGATGTTGTTTTCTGCCCTCTTGTGGAGAAAAGAGGTTACTGTCTAGTGGAAAAGCATCAATGGTGGATTAAAAAGTGACGGGGGGTTGGAACCATACTTTCTAATTAAGGAGACTGGACTCATTGGGAGAAGTGACCTTCCTCCTTCTCCATCACCTCGGGCTACCAGAGACCTGTGTGTGCTCTCTTGACCAAGCAGGATGGCCATCTGAATGGTAAAATCCCAGGGACAAGGATTCTTTGTGGGTTTTGATACCTTCAAAACACAACTTCCAGACTCCTGTGAAAGTTTCCAGCGCCATTTGCCCTCAGGAAAGGGTCCTAAATGGTGACCGTGAAAATCAGGCAAGTGTTTTTATTTAGTTATTAGCATGTGCTCATTGTGCTAAATGATGGATCTTATGTACTTTGCTCACATTCAGCCCCATTGCCTACATGCTTTTAAATGCCTGAACTAAAAAATTTGAATCACTATAACAGTGACTTCTTCCAAATGTTTCAGTAACCCCACCTCCACCCTGTTGCTCTGTCCCTGTCTTGGTCTGCTGAGGGGACAGGGTTTGAAGAGACCTCCTTTGCTATACAGAATGATCAGCAAGCCATGAGATTAGTCAGGTGGGCTTTCATGCCACAGGCCATTGCAGGGTGAAAGGGTGCTTTGTTTCCCTGGCAGTTATTGAAGGAAAATGGAATAGGAGTTGGAGGAGAAGAAGCAAGAGTATTGTCCCAATCCTCTGGGACTGGGTCCTCAATGAACAAAGTGCTTCCACTATACAGTACTGGGAAATTCAGGACAACAGTGCCCAGAGTCAGAGAAAGGATGTGGGGCGTGGAGGGGCATTCACTGTCACCCTGGCACTGTCTTTGGAAGGATGAACCCACCGGAAGGTTCTGGAAGGCACTCTGGGGCTCAGCAAGAACTCACGCTCACCTCTCCTTCCTGAGCCCGCAGCTCGAGTTATGTGTCTATTCTCACTTCATGGCGGGTGTGGTCAGGCGGCTAAGCCCTAGCCGATGACAAGGAAAGTGGAGGGAAACCATTCACACCTTACCCCTGCCTAACTCATCAAGTCTTCCAGGCTTGCCTGGTCTCCTAGGAGCCAGCTGGAGCTGAGGGCAGAAGAGTTCCCACCGCCGTGGGCCCTAAAACACCGCTGATGGAGGTAGCTGGAACAGTCACCTGCTACTCGGGAACCAGAAAAGACCACATTTGCTCTGTGTTGTGGTTTTGTCCCAGCAATCAGCCAGATCCCATTAACACCCTCGTAGGCACTAACTTAGCCATTCCACCGGCATAATTTCTTCGAGGTGAGAATATGTGTCCTTATACACATCTGATCACAAGTCAGCCGGCACCGGGGTGACCAAATTACTGATGGTACGCCCATCCAATACACAAACACACAGTGCACCAGAGAGGAGTAGAGACCAGCGAACGTCCGCATCAGAAGCTCGCCAAACTCTAATGTCAAAGGGAAGAGAGCAAGTGACAAAACAGGGTACATGACGGTGCATCTGTGTGTGTACACATGTTCTTTTTCCCAGAAGAGCCAACAAGAAGAGAATACTTCTTTCATGCTTGCCTTCATTGTTGGGGATTTTTGCCACAAGCATCAAACTAGTCAACAGACCACATGACGAAAAACGAACGAAATTATTCAGCCTATTCATCAACAGTTTAATGCCTACTACATTACAGGAATGGGGACACAGCTTATGAGACCTCCAGAGGAGTAAAACTTACACTGAGATCGGCAGCCCTTCCTCTGGGCAAGAGAACTACAGTGTGAAGGTCCGGGAGGAATTCAAAGGCCTTCACCTATGGCCTCCACAAAAGATGTCTCTCCAGGTAGCACAAAACCTCATGTACAAAACAGAGTCCATAGGAGGCAGGGATAAGCCCTGGTTCCTTTGGTGGTTGGTTAGATATGGAGCGATGGGAATTAAAATCCCAAAGGTTAAAAGCAGAGGACTTCCAACGGCCAGAGAATGACACAAGTGGGGCATGTGTGCCAAGAAGCCAAAGATACCCATCCACATAGAAGCCCCAGGTTATGAGGCTGTTTCTTCAGCAGGCTTAACCAAGGCCTCCCTCAGCAGCCTTACCCTCCCTTCTGATAATCCAGCATTTGCTGGAATGGAAGGTGCCATCTGCTCTTCTTGGGAACAATTCCACTCTTAATTTAGAGTTAGTGGTTCCAGTCACTGAGCCGACGCCAAGGACTCAGCTGCCTCCCCCACCCAGCCCCCTGGCTTCCCGATGCTCTGTCAGTACCTTCCCCCCACACTCACCCCCGCCCGCCCTCTACAGGAAGTTTCTGCTGAGGAAAAGGAATCCTATTGCGTGTCCCCGCTCTCCAGAACCTCCACTCTTTCGACTCCCATGCTAATGCAAGTAAGAGTGATGATATGCTTCCTGCTGGCACTGAGGATTCTATCCATACATGAATTCAACAGAGAAACCACAGGAAGACCCTTACACCTGTCCAAGGGATTGCTGATGGTTGTGATAAAAAGAGACTAGCAAAGGCGTTTAAGAAGAAATTTGCCTACAATGGCACTGTAATTGAGCAACCAGAATATGGAGAAGTAATTCAGCTACAGGGTGACCAGCGCAAGAACATATGCCAGTTCCCAATAGAGCCTGGACTGGCTAAGAATGACCGTCTGAAGGGTCACGGTGTTAAGTGCTTGTGGCTCTGAAGCTTAAGTGAGGATTTCCTTGCCATGAGTAGAAATTCACTTCTGTCCTTGGGTCACAAGTTTTTAAACCCCACAGCATGCATAATGTAACCATTTGGGGGCCCCACTTTTAACTTAGACTACGGTAACTCCTTCATGCAATAAACTGAAAAGAGCCATTAAAAAAAAATTAGAGTTAGCTCTAGAGTTGTCTAGTTGTCAGAATTTGGAGTTATGTAATGAGACAAGGATTGTCACAGATAACATGGGAGGTTTGGTTGTGGCCCATTTCCTTCAGGTGTGTATGAGTATGAGTGTGAGTGTGTGTGTGTGTGTGTGTGTGTGTGTGTGTGTGTGTGTGATCAGCATCCAGTGTCTCCCTCAATCACTTCCTTCCTCATTGTTTGAGAGAGGTTCTCTCACTGAACCTGGAGCTTCCTGGTTCCAGCAGGCTGCTGCTCTGTCCCCCTTGCCCTGCGCTTTTTAGTATAAATCACTGCCTCTTAAATTCAGGCTCCTATGCCAAGTGCTTTATCAACTGAGCCACTCCCCAGCCCACTTTCTTCAAGTTTGCGTCTCTCCTCGACACCCGCAGCCCTGTGCCTGGAAATCTGTTGATGATGCACCCACCACTACATTCTACCAAGCTCTAGTCTGGAAAACAGATGTGCATTAATCAGATGAGATGAATGACTCCAAATGCTCCGGGCCCCCGAAATGAACTCATCAAAAGACACCGCACAATAACCAGCTACCTGTGCGTGCTCCACGACAGCCAAGCGGTATTGATTTTATGCTGATTCCTCAAAACTTCAATCATTATTTTCCCCATCTTCGAACTGCCACTTGTGGGGAGAAAATTGAGTTGTGAGAGATTTAAGAAATTACCCTGAGCCTAAAACTGCAGCAACCCTTAGCATGTCAGAACGAGGGAGGAAGGGAAAGCATGGCATGGTATCTGTCTTTGGGGGTGGCCTATCCCATTGATCAAATTTCCCACACGAAGAGGTCAGTGGACCCGGGATTAACGCTTCTGACTTATACGCAGTTGAAGGTACTTTCACGCTTTACTTTCTTGGGGCACAGGGTCTCTCTGGACCACGCAGGCTGGCTTTGAACTCAAAATCTTCCTACCGACAGTAGAATAGAATATGACTGTAGTCCAAGATATTCTGAAGGCTGAAGCAAGATGATTACTTGAGCCTCAAATGTTTGGGGCTAATCTGGGCAACATTGTGGCTTGGATTAGAAGGCTCCTCACAGGCTATGTGTCTGAACACTTCATTTCTAGCTTGATCCCCGGGTGGTGGTGTTTTGGACATTTCGTGGGACCACGGGAAGATGGCTCGCAGCTGGGGGAAGTGGAGGTCACTTTGGGTGGGGCCTGGGTTTTATAGCCCTTGCTTGGTTCTAGCCCGTTCTGCTTCCTGAGCCACTGAGATGTGAGCAAACAGCTGCCCTGGTCTTTCCACTGCCACAGAGATGTCCTCTGTGGGCTTCTCCCACCTGATAAACTATGTCTCCTCAGTCCCCCCTCCCTTAACCTCCTTTTGCCTGATACTCTGTCATATCACTGAGAAAATAAATAAATAACTAATGTAGCAATAGAACACATAGCAATATCCCTACTCAAAACATGTCCTGTCTCTCATATAGAACCTACACAAAAACAGATGCCCACATATGTCAACAGAGATGCATGAGGCAAAAGAGAAAATATTCTTATAGAGGCAATTTTTATCACCATTTGAGAGACAATAAGTCTCTAGGCTAAGTGTGTTCTGCTCCTGAGCCAGAGTGGCTTGAGAAACCCTGAAGAAAATGAGAAAATAAATACTCCCTCCCCCTACCCAAATCGCAGAGGTAAAGTACGAGTCAGCCTGAGTCTTGGTTCTTTGTCCTTATCAGACAGGTGCTGTTTTTCTTGCTCAGCATTCGATGTCCAGTCTGTGATCTGGCAGTTAGGAGAGGCATTTGGATGATAAATGTGATACTGCGGCTTGTAAAGATGAAAAATGCTGGAGATATAGTTCAGCAGGAGAGTGTGACAGGAAGTGATAGGCCCCATCGTGGTGAAGGAAATGCGGAAAAAGCGGTAGTGAACACTTGGCAGCAGTGTATTTAGCCACACCCTCTGCCCTAGCTCAGAATTTCATGTGACATCTGATTCCAGGGAGCACTACCATCATGTATGCTGCAGGCTTTACCAACTTTACCAACTCGCCTTCCGTCAGGAACTAAAATCCCTCAGATGCACCAGCGGGATCAGGCCAGCTGGATCGGGGTCCAGCTTTCTGGGCCTGCTGTGACACACAACAGCATCATGGATGGTGGAGATCAAGGGCTTCTTCATGGTTGATAGGAGTCAGGCAAAAGGCCAGAAGGGCAACTATTTCCAGGGATGATGGGGAACTCAGGAGAAACAAGAGACAATAATGGAGGAAGAAAGATGAACGTCATGTCTTCTCTCATGTATAGAATGTAGACTTAAGGACAACCATATCTCCTACGTAGATGCACCTATGACTCGAAAGCAGCAGGGGCTATTTGCAGGGGGGGGAAGGGAGTAGCAAAAAAAGGTGAAAGGTCACAGAGGGTGAGGCGCAATTATGAACAAAGCCAAGTGATACATAACCATGATGATTATTTTGCACGATTCTCTAAAATTATCTTTAAAGGGCAATGCACAAACAGGAATCTCACTAGAAATTACCAGAACAACTGTCTGTCCGGTTTTAGACACACTTCCCTTGGAGACCCATGAAAATGCAAAGGTTACCTCTTTGTTTTCTTCATCTTGTCATTTCTTTTCTTCTCTCCTTACTTACGTCTGTCACTCAGCATATTTTCTCTACGTGTCTCAAGTCCTCTTAAATTGCCTGAAAGGTCCTCTCAGGACAGCCCTGAGTCGGCTGAGATCTAAACTTGACCCCAAATTCCAGGAAGCTATAAGAATGCCTGAGTATACTTGGGGAGTGGCATGCAAGCAGAGGGAGGAGGGAGGGTGGGATTGGGAGGGGAGGAGGGAGGGGCTTATGGGGGGATGCAGAATGAATAAAGTGTAATTGATGAAAAATTTTTTAAAAAAAGGGAAAAAAATAATTTAAGAACCTTAAATGACTTTCAAAAGTGGAGGAAACCATGGAGTTAGTCAATTGGCATGGAGCACGTCTCGCCCCTGGGGGCAATGGTCTCCTGAACCTACTCAGACC
The DNA here is from genome assembly GCF_030254825.1 of Meriones unguiculatus. Classification (NCBI taxonomy): domain Eukaryota; kingdom Metazoa; phylum Chordata; class Mammalia; order Rodentia; family Muridae; genus Meriones; species Meriones unguiculatus. Next base: position 88,646,686 of record NC_083353.1, read on the forward strand.
TCGGACACCACCACTGCTAGTTCTAGAACTGACGCAGGATGTTCCAATGAGGGGGTTAAGGCTTCTCATACTATTTCCTATAAGCCCACACCTGTTTGTCTATCCCCCATTTTTATTCATTATTAGCCAGATAGAGCCAAGTAATTGTGGTAATGATACTTGCTTTTGTGCCCAATGCTGGAATGCTAGTAAATTTAGGTATGCCCTGGTTACTCGCATGCCTCACTGCGTGCCTGTGCCCGTTGATGCCCCTCACGCTATGACTCTCTTCAGACAAAAAAGGGATCTTGGAACTACAGCCACCATTGTTACTACCATCTCATTGGCGGCTGTTGGAGCTACCACCGGGGCATTAGCCATGAGTCATACTGGACAGACTGCTCAGACCCTTAACAATCATTTAGCCAATGTAGCTCATGCCTTAGTTGTACATAAAGGAATTAATGCTCAACTAAAAGGAAGCTTGATGGTGTTCAATCAGAGGATTGACCTCATGCAGGAGCAAATTGATACCCTATGGCAAATCGCTCAACTTGGCGGTCAATGAAAATATGCTGGACTTTGAGTCACTAGCATATAACATGAGAATTTTTCCTGTGCTGCAAATCTGTCTAAACAATTGTCGAGCTATATTTTAGGTAATTGGACTGGAGAATTCGATACTACGATGGAGCAGCTGAGAGTGGCCATTGTCACAGTAAATTCTACCAGAGTGGACACAGGACTAGCCACAGGATTAACATCATGGATTGCTGCAGCCATGAATCATCTGAAGGAATGGGCGGGCATGGGAGCATTAGCAGGCCTTCTGGTGTTGGTCTCCTTGGTTTGCCTGTGGTATATATGCAAGATTAGAGTCTCACAACAGTGTGATGCAGCCATGAACATTCAGGCCTTTACAGCCATTGAAGCAGGACATTCTCCCCAAGCATGGTTGGCTACCATAAAAAGCTAAAATGTTACGCTCAGGATGCGAGGCTAAGCACTGCACTCAGGGTCAGCCGCTTTGGACCCAGAGAAGAGCGTGTCTGGTTGCATGCGGGTTGATGCCCCAGGTCCCGCCTCTGAGAAAAAGGTATCAGACGGGTCTGATGCTCTTTAGGTGGATGACACCTAAACGAACATCGGTACAAAGTCCCAATTTATTTCTAATATCAGATCAGACCTCTACTCTTGCCTGATGCGTCTAAAACAAAAAGGGGGAACTGTAGAGAGCTGCGGAATGCTATGCCTTAAAGATGGAGCTGGTTTCCGCCCGCCTTCCACCTTCCCGATGGTGAGTGCTCTCTGTCACGAACAATTCCACATTTGGCTAAGGCTGAGGATCTGGCTTGCTTCCATGTATGTGGACCTATCTGCATTGCCCACGTGACATGCCTGGGTTGGCTACCCAGAGGCTATTTAAGCTGTGGGCTGGCTTTCCCCAGGGTCCGAGGATTGTTCAAGGTTCCTGAATAAACTGCATTGAAAAAAAAAAAAAAAAAAAAGAATGCCTGAGTATGAGCAGACGCGCTCACTCGCACAGTGAGTGACTTCCTGACATTCAGGGGAGAAAGCACTGATACCGAAGTCCGCCCAAGAAAGTAAGAGCTGAAACTCAAAAGAGAAGCCAGACAGCACCTTGCAAAGAGGCCCTGATCAGTCCTGCTCCAGCACAGCCCTCCACTATTTACACACCAGCCAAAGCGCTTGTCAATCACCTATGTCTAAAGTGTGGCCTCTGGTGTGTCGAAGTGTTTTATTAATTGATCTCAGCAGTTCATAATGAGCTTAAACAGCTTACCTGCTTGTCCCCGGAGGTGCTGGCTGGAGGCGGACATCAGCTTACAGCAGGCCATCAACACATAGGCTAGAACCAGCCAGTGTGACAGCAGCACCCCCTTAGCGCAGACTCTCATCCTGAGGAGAAACAAGACCCTGGTCAGTGAGGATGAGGAAGACCAAGCAGCCCCAGGCAGGAAGCAGAGAGGAGCTGACGAAGAACCTCAACACGCCACTTCATCCTCCCTCCCCCAAGAAAACTGCAAACCCATCAAGCTTCAATTTGCCCTGAGCATTGACTCCGGTTTCAGCCAGTGTCTTTCATAATTAAGAGTTTGAATTAACACTGTGCTGTGGTGAGAGTCTGCTCAGGAATCCCCAAGGAACAGCCAGAGCTGCCCTGAGAAAGCACGGGGCCATATTCTACCATCTCTCAAAGTGTAGACGGAACCAAGTCAGAGCCATTCTCAAATAGACTACGAGGGCTCTCTATGTCTGAATGAACCCACAAAGATTATGCACATGTGCCCCAAGAATTTGGGGGTTCTTTGCCTGGTTCTAAAGATGTGATCTGCCACTCATGACACAAACCTCAGAATACGGTGGGGAAAACAGGCCAGTCTACAAATTCTCTGGTCGGGTATGCGGACTCACACCTTAATTCCAGGACTCATTTTATTTTGAGCTCCTAATTTTAATGACTTTCTAAATATTGTAAGGAAATTAAAGTTGACTTGCTTTTTTACCTTTAAAATGACATTTTTAAAAAGGGTGTGTGTGTGTGTGAGAGAGAGAGAGAGAGAGAGAGAGAGAGAGAGAGAGAGAGAGTACAGATCTCCTGGAGCTGGAGTCACCGGCAATGCTGAGCTTCTGTGTGTGTACGGAAAACTGAGCTTGGGTCTTCTGCAAGACTAGCAAGCACTCTTTTATCTGCAGCCCCTCAATTGACTTGAACAACAGAAGTCAAAACATTTGATATGTGCATACTGATTTCTGCCTGGAACCTAGGATCTATTATCACCGCCTTGGACCGAGGGAAGCCTTCTCTGTACACAGCCCAGCCTTAGAACTCTGAAGATTATTTCCCAGGCGCCCAAAGCAGTGAATGTTCAAGTCCCTCCCTAATACGTAGGCCAGCATACCTACAACCCACACGCCTGCTGTAAATCCTCACCCATCCTGCACGAGTGCAAACACTCGGTACGACCATACCAAGTGCACGCTTCCTCTGCAAGCTCACACCTCTCCTATGACCTCTGTTACTGCATACCTCCAATGAAGCCACACACCTCCTGGGTGACACACACCTCCTGTACACCTTAAAAAGCATCTCTAGATTACTCTGATTTCTCGGACAGTATAAAAGTTACAGGAATAGCTGCTCTTCTTCGATGTCTGGGAAATGTTGAGGATAAGAAAAAGTCTGTGTATGCTGACGCAGATCCTTTACAAATAGTTGGTACATCCAAGAATGCAGAGACCAGGCGTCAGTGGGCCAAATCTCTGGAAAGCAAACATTCTTGGGCAGAGAGGATAAACCTGGCAGGTGAGATTGGGTCACTATTTTGGGTAACACTCAGGAGAAAATCCCTCCTCCTCCGGGGTGTCAGCTGCCAACCTACCCAGAAGAGCCCCAACCAGAGCTGGTATTCCTGGCATGGTAACAGCAGCATATCAGCAAACACTCTGAGGCACAGGATCTGCCCCAGCCCTCTCCCTCAGACTCAAAGTTCAGTCAGATGCATCTTCTAAAGAGATGTCACATTGCTCGTGGACCTGCAATCGAGTCTGCCTTTGAAGCAGCCAGGCCAAGATGAGATTCTAACTTCATCTCTGAAGATGGCCAAGTTAGAGGTGACACCCAGCATTGACTTCTTCTCGCCCTTTTAAACTGTTGCAAAGCCCTTCTGAACTGCTAAATTAGGTGATTTGTTCTGTGGCCATAGGGAGCTACTACTCCACGCAGCCAATACGTTCACGTGTTCTCTGTTTGAATCACTAATTGCTACAAATTAGAAACCAAAAAAAATCCTGCCTGCAAGTGTTTTGTTTGTTTTGTACGCTTTCCTTTCTTTTCTTTTTCATTAAGACAGAGCCTCACCCATGTAGCCCTGGCTGACCTTGAATCCAAAGAGACCTGCCTGCCCCTGACTCGCTTGCACTATTCTTCAAACAAACTGGTTGCCCGCCTATAAAATGTGCAGACTGAACACCAGAATCCATTTCCTTGAAACATTCCTCCTGGAACTCTGAGCCTCACGTTTCTGTGAAACAGGGTGGGTAACAGTGGCCCCCTGGAGATGTGTGGTCATGCCCTCCCCCTACCCCACTGGATGGTATCTAAGGCACTGCCAACCCAACTTATAGCACTCTCGATCTTTGACCCCAGAGTAGGAAGAAAATGCTTTTGGAGCAATTAGAGCAGTAGCTGATGCTGGGGATTAGCCGTTGGGACTTAAATCACTGTGTACAGAGCGAGAATATTCAACTAATAATTAATCAAGGGGCTGAGGATGAGTCACAGCTGGTGGAGGGCTTGCCAAGTATCACAAAGCCCAGGGTTCTGTTCCCAGGACTACATAAAACCAGACATGGTGGTTCATACCTGTTATTCTAGCACCAGGGAAGTGAAGGCAAGAACATCAGAACTTTTCTTTTTTTGAGGGGGAGGAGGATTGGAGGAGTTTGAGACAGGGTTTCTCTAGGTAGCCATGGCTGTCCTGGAATTTGCTCCTTAGGCCAGGCTGGCCTCAAACTCTCAGAGATCCCCTGCCTCTGCCTCCCAAGTGCTGGAATTAAAGGTGTGAGCCACCACCGCAAGGCTGCATCAGAAGTTTTCAATCATCCTCAGCTAAATAGTGAGTTCAAGGCTATCCGAGATTACAAAAGATGCTGTCTAAACCCCTGCTCAGAGGAAGCCCACAGGCTGCTCAGTTTCTAAGCAGGTTCCCTAGAAAGGGCAACAGGGGCTGTCTATGACATGAACTCAGTGGCTGGCTCTTTGATCACCTCCCCCTGGAGGGTGCAGCCTTGACAGGCCACGGAGGAAGATGAGCGGAAGAGGACCGCCCCTACCAGTAGGCTAAGGATTCAGCATAGGGGGAGAAGAAAAAGTGAGAGTGAGACTGGAGGAGAGGAGGGAAGGGGCTACAGCCAGGATACAAAGTGAATAAATTGTAATAAGCAAATAAATAAAGTAATTTTTTAAAAGATCAAATGAAAATGAAATTTGCAATCTCTTTGTTTCCCTTAAGTTATATATAATTGATAAATCATAGCATCTTAAATTAGTATGAGGTCTTACACAGTTGTTTCTTGGTAATCTTTCAAGGTTCTCTAAGGCCTAGATCCCTTTACACCTGTTCACGGAAGCAGAGGCAATGGGAAAAGTTGTTTTCATGCCAACCCTCCAGAGAAGAGAAGAGCAGGGTTTCTCTGCAAGATGAAAGTGCTGAGGACTTCTGCAGTAACTGACTAAACTTAGCAGTTGGCAGCAAATCAAAAATATGAGCTTGGTTTTTGCAAGTTGGGAGTTTGGTATGGATCTTCTGGTCAATGCAGGAGGCCTGAAAACGTGGTCCACAATGTTAGAGACCTGGGTTCAATTCCCCATCACCCCTGGACCAGGAGGGAAAACAAAAGGTTTTAGCTGGACATGTCCTCACCTAAACGCCCAACTGGGAAAAAAAAAAAAAAAAAAAAAAAAAAAAGGTCTTTGGGATAGTGGAAAACCTGTTCTTGGACTTTGTAATTGAGGTCGCCATGTTTTAGCACTGGCCAAGAGCTCTCAGCCCCTAAAGTTTTGATGTGTGGAATCTCCCAGTCCTGTCTCAGTTCTAAACTATTCTTCCAAATTAATCACAGTCCAATTTTAGAGTTTACCTAAATACCTCAGTTGGACAGAGGACTTGTGCACTCTATTGAACTTTAAGTCAATTATCTAAGATCTTAACCAAATCTGCAAAACCCTTTTGTCTTTGAATCTGCCTTGTGCTTTGAATCTGCTCAAAGAAGCGAGCTCCATGGTAACCACCGGGCCATTCCCACGCAGGAGGGTACTGCACCAGCCTGGCTTCCAAAGGTGCTAATGCTGGGTTGTCCCATCTCCTGGCCAGCCTCTCTGATTTCCAAGCATACATGTAACCACCCCGATGCCACCCACTTCCCCTGCTTCACATCATCTGGACAGTTTCCATTTTCCTGTTGAATCTAGACAAGTCCCCAAATCAGAAGCCCAAGGACAGACATTCCCAGCCGCCGGCCCTTGCCCAGATTCATACAGGAACAGTTCTAGATACCAGCTTCCTCTGCTCCTTAAAACAAGTGTTCACTAAACAAAGTCTGTGACTGCCAGGTATGGTGACACACGGTAGGTAGCTCTCTGCGAGTTCGGGGCCAGCCTGGTCTACTTAGGGAGACACTCTCCCTACCTCATTCCCCCAAAATACCGTGATTCCCTAGAGAAATGTCAGGGTTGGGTACTAAGGGTAGAGCAGGGGGCTATTCAGACATAATTCTCTGTCTCATCTTCCCCATGGAATGTTCCAGAGGGCTTCACACACTGAGAGGATTTCATTTCAAAGGCAGTGATAAGTGAAAGAACGATAGTTCTTCTTTTTGTTTCGCTTTGGTTTTGTTTAGTTTGGTTTGGTTTTTGTTTTGTTTTGTTTTTGTTTTAAGATTTATTATTTCTTTTTTTATTAATTACACTTTATTCACTTTGTATCCCCCCCATAAGTCCCTCCCTCCTCCCCTCCCGACCCCACCCTCCCTCCTTCTTCATGCATGCCCCTCCCCAAATCTACTGATAGGGGAGGTCCTCCTCTCCTTCCTTCTGATCTTAGTCTATCAGATCACATCAGGAGTGGCTGCATTGTCATCTTCTGTGGCCTGGTAAGGCTGCTCCCCCCTCAGGGGGAGGTGATCAAAGAGCAGGCCAATCAGATTATGTCAGAGGAAGTCCCTCTTCCCATTACTATGTAACCCACTTGGACACTATACTGCCATGGGCTACATCTGTGCAGGGGTTCTAGGTTATCTCCATGCCTGCCTGGTACTTGGTTGGAGTATGAGTCTCTGGGAAGACCCCTGTGTTCAAATTTTCTGGTTCTGTTGCTCTCCTCGTGGAGCTCCTGTCCTCTCCAGATCTTACTATTTCCCATTTCTTACATAAGATTCCAAGCACTCTGCCCAACAGTAGGCCATAAGTCCCAGCATCTGCTTTGATAGTCTGCAGGGCAGAGCCTTTCAGAGGCCCTCTGTGGCATGTTCCTAGGTTGTTTCCTGTTTTCTTCTTCTGATGTCCATCCTCTTTGCCTTTTGGGATGAGGATTGAGTGTTTTAGTCAGGGTCCTCTCTCTTGATTAGTTTCTTTAGATGTACAGATTTTAGTAGGTTTATCCTATATTATATGGCTATATGGGTGAGTATATACTATGTGTGTCTTTCTGTTCCACTTTCTCTGACAACTAGGAATAGCGCTTCCTCAAGATCCAGCCATTCCACTCCTAGGCATATATCCAAAAGAGGCTCAAGTACACAATAAGGACATTTGCTCAACCATGTTTGTAGCAGCTTTATTTGTAATAGCCAGAAGCTAGAAACAGCCCAGATGCTCCTCATCTGAAGAATGGATGCAGAAATTGTGGTACATCTACACAATGGAGTATTACTCAGTAATGAAAAATAAGGAAATCATGAAATTTGCAGGTAAATGGTGGGATCTGGAAAAGATCATCCTGAGTGGTTTGGTTTTTTTAAGATAGTATTTTTCTGTATATCCCTGGCTGTCCTGGAACTTGCTGTTTAGACCAGGCTGGCCTCAAACTCAGAGGTCCTCCTTCTCCTGCCTCCTGAGTGCTGTGATTAAAGGCCTGTGCTGACACCATCTAGCTTGACAATTATCTAGATTTTTTTTTACTGTATTTTTTTTTTAATTTTTTCAGAAAGTGTTATCAACTTTTGGCTACTTGGTGTCCATTAAAATCGTTGTAATTGCCTTACCTTGGAGAGTTCTTTATGTGGTTCCAGTTGAACACAGTTACTCAAGGTTCTGCAGAGTGGCTGCAAATGCCCCTTCGAAGCTGAGACCAACCATACCTGCAGCTCCCCAAAATCTACTTCAGCTTGGAAGACCTGTCTTTAAAGGAGACAAAAGGGAGAGAAATGGGGCTCAATTAGCATTTAGTGCTTCTAGGAGTAAAACAACACTTTCTACCGTTTACATCTGCAGCTTCAGGCCCACAAATGAACAAACTCTTTTTTATCAGTAACGTTGGCCTGGGGACATAGAAGATTTAGCATTCATTACCTAGTCACGTGCTAGTTCACACAATATAGGCAAGTTTCTGTTTGTTTTTGTATGTAAGTATGGGGTATTTCTGCATGTGTACAAGGAGATATGCATGCATGTGTGTACATACATGTAACCAGGTATGCATGTCAGCGCATGCATGCACATGAGCAGGCATGCATGCATGTGTGCAGAAATGTATGTGCATGTCCATGTGGATCTCAGAGGACAAACCCAGGTATTTTTCCTTACTTGGGCGCCATCTCTTCTTAGTTTGTTGTTGTTTGTTTGTTTTTGTTTTTAATGGCAGGGTCTCTCACTAGCCTGCAATTCCTTCAATAGTCTAAACAGGCTGGCTTGTAAACCCCAGAAACCCATCTCTCTTCTTCTGCCCAAAGCTAGGATTATAAGCACCATGCTACCACGTGAAGCCTTTTGATAATAGTATTTATTATTATTATTATCATCATCATCATCATCATCATAATCATCATCATTATTTTGGGTTTTCAAAACAGGGTTTCTCTGTGTAACCCTGGCTGTCCTGGAACTCACTCTGTAGACAAAGCTGGCCTAAAACTCATGGAAATCCACCTGCCTCTGCCCCCCGAGTGCTGGAATTAAAGGTGTGTGCCACCATTGACTGGTGAAGCTTTTTATTTTTGTAGTGTAGGTACTAGAGAGCTATTTCAAGTCCTTCTTGATCAACCGAGCCCAGCACAACACAATATAGATTTAAAATAAAATGTCCTCAGAGGTCCGGCCATTCAGTTTTTGACAGAGGAACCCAAATCATTTAAGATACACAGTTTCACACTCCTCATTTCACTGACCATTGGGCTGCTTTGAGACAATCAGTTCCCAAAGGGTATATAATTTGCTAGAGTTCACAGAACAGTGAACAGCTGGTCTGAAGATTTGAGTCCCTAGATCTGAGTGATTGACACCTGGAGATGACATTAGACCATCTTCAATGCTCCTTTTTGGTAAAACAAAAATGTTAACACAGAGAAAATGAAACACACAGAAAAGGTTTTTTCACCATAACTCATTGTACCAAGTTATAAATTATAAAGAACTTTAATTCATGAATTATAAAGATTTCATTGCAAGTTCATAGTTGACACTCAGCACCCCCAAATGGACCAGAACTCTTTCCTCTAATAGAATCATTAAAAGAAAGAAGGAGGGCTGGAGAGATCGCTCAGAGATTAAGAACACTGGCTGTTCTTCCAAAGGTCCTGAGTCCAATTCCCAGCAACCACATGGTGGCTCACAACCATCGATGATGAGATCTGGTGCCCTCCTCTGGCATGCAGGCACACATACAGGTAGACTACGGTATAAATAATAAATAAATAAACCTTTGTTAAAAAGAAGAAGGAAGGAAGGAAGGAAAGAAAGAAAGAAAGGAAGGAAGGAAGGAAGGAAGGAAGAAAGAAAGAAAGAAAGAAAGAAAGAAAGAAAGAAAGAAAGAAAGAAAGAAAGAAAGAAAGAATCAGATCAGAAAAAGTCTAATGGCCATTGCTTGTGAGCACACGCAAAGCCCTGGGCTCAGTCTCCAGCACTGCATAAAATAGACAACACGATTCTAAAACAAAGCCATCTGAAGCAAAATGGAGCCTAGAATGCACAGCTTTCCACACTGCTGAGTGAAATACGCCCCCTCCCCATGGCACAGAGAAAAACAATCAGCTATGCTGATAAATTCATGGATGGCACTTAATAAATGTGGCATTCCAAATATCAGAATGATTTTTGAAATGCCATCTCACTACTTTGGAATCCTCATGAACCCATTACAAATGCACCACCAGGCCCAAGGGAGATACTTCTCTTCTTTAGAAAATTCCCCCAGTTTGATGGGAGAAACTTTCAGGTGATGGACTTCAACACCACCCCTTTGAGGGTCACGGGAAACAAAGAGTGTGTCAGGAACAGTCCACTCCACAAGAAGAAAATGACTTTGAACAGCTGCATAAATATGAGTTACTCGGGCTGTTCATGTCCTAGGTCTTCCAACCTCATGAAGCGTCTTTGTTGCCGTGTCCACCCAAGGACATGACATGACCTTCAGCTGTTGGAAAGCAATGCATCACATCATCTATTGGAGCCAACTTTCTCATGCTGGAAACAAAGGTGACCTTTCCTAGCTAATACTTGTGTTGTTTTCTTTGCACAGAAGGAGCCGATGAGCATTCTGTTTTCAACTCACTATAAAAAAAAAAAAATGTACTGTTGGTGAAGAGCCGTGCAAATAGATCAGTTCTCACGCCAGACAAGGTAGGATGAGTTGACTTTTAGGATGCAAGGTGACTCATTCCATCAGATTTTCTGTACCTTTGGCCAATGAAAATGATGAACCCTTCCTTCTAACCCTCACTACGATCAAGACCACCAGTCATGCCAACTATGACACAGTTCTTTTTGTAGCCTAGGCAGGCCTCAAACTCACTATGCAGCCAATGATGACCCTTAGCTCCTAATCCTCCTGCCTCCACCTCCCCAGTGGATTACAATCACGCATCATCAAAGCCAGTTTTATGTGATGTTAGGGACCAAACTCAGAGCTTCTGCACTTGCTAAGCAAGCACTGTACCAACCAAGCTACCACCCCCACCCAGATAACACCACCATTGCCAGCAGTCAGCTTCAAAACTCATTTATTTTTAAAGAGTTTTCAGAATCCTCGGTGATGAAAGACACTGCCCACATCGAGGCCAAGATGTTTAAAAATGTTTTTACAGTGTCTGGTCATTCTCAGAAGGCACTAAAAAGGACACAGACAACATTCGGATGCTGGGCTGTGCTTTTCATCTGTCATCTGACACGGTGGCATTTCTGCAGAGGCAGGTGCTTTTCCACAACAAGAGAGAAGAATGTCTATTCATGTTTCCCTGATACTGAGAAACTTTGAGGTTTCCGGGCAGAAGAGACTACTCTTTCAGATGTTTAATTTATTTCCATGTTACACAGCACAGAATGCTGCCTGCCCTTGATTTCTTATCAAGGAAATGGAGGGGCTGAGCCTTTCATTCTCTTGATCTACCCACCTTCCCAGTTAGAGGGGTGAGCTCCCAGGGGAATGAGTCTTTCTGAAGATGGCTGTTCACTTGGAGTAAGTGCCATCAGAAGGCGCTTGTGCGGCGCCTCCTCCAACACGCAGGCCGATCTCTATCCCATCCTGAGTTTTTTCATAATGAAAACCTATGCTGTGGACACGCATCCGTTCCGTTTTCAAAAGGGCAGGCAGAGTGGCCTGACACCTGGATCCGATCCAGAAAGAAAACTCAGACAAACGCAGGGGCGTTTTGAAACATAAATACTTGGCCTTGGTAAAGAAAATTATCTGGATCACAAAGACCAACCCTCCTCCTCCACTCACACATCCAAAGAAAATGTAAGAATTATTCTGAGGAAAGAGGAAGATGCATCACACACTGGATAGCAAACAAGGAGAGTGAATTCCTTGTCATTCCCAGGATGAGCCCTATACACAAAAATACCTGTTAAGAGTATTGCTTTGACAATCACAACATCCGAACAGAGGATAAATAAACATACTGGATAAACATTCAAGCTCCTTATTTAAACTCCTTATTTTGATTGTTTTGCAGTTCAAAAACTGTCCTTCTTGCTAAAAATATGCTCTGAAATATTTTTTAAAAAAATAAATAAAGGGATAAGTATTCTAATTCATTTTAAATGAATCCAAGGAAAAGAAAGAGAGAAAAGGGAGAGAATACAGAAATGGGGTGCATGCAGGAGGCAGGGAGGCAGGGACTGAGGGACAACGAGAAGGAAGAGAAAATGAATGGGTGAGTACGAAGGGATGAGCAAAGGCCCCTGGTGGGTAGGGGAGAGAGTGCGTGAGAGTGCTTTGTACTATTCTTTTAACTTTCCATTGTCAGAAATATCAAAACAAGGCATGCGCTTAAAAGGCTTCCATTTAGCAGATATGCTAAAAATGACTGGCACTCTGATTATCTTTCCTAAGCATAAGTGTTCATAGCTTGAACACTATAGTTAGTCCTCCAAACCCCCCAAGGAGGCCTGCTTGTTTTATTGTTTAAAACTCTTACTGGGCGAGCAAGATTGCTAGGTAGGCAAGGACATACATACATACATACATACATAATACATACATACATTCTCTATATATACAGATATATATCAATAGATCAATCAGGAGAGTAGTATTTGAGTAAATAAATAACTTTCAGTGCTCTGCAAGGTCTGTAGTGCCAGCACTAAGGAAATGGAGACAGGAGAATTAGGAGTTCAAGGACATTCTCACCTTATAATGAACTCTAGGCCAGCCTGGGCTACATGACAGTTTATCTACCCTGTCCCCATCCACCCTAGAAGACAGGCCCTTACATAGGCTCTACTATAGACCAAAGTCCCAAATATCGTGTTAACCGTTTAAAAATATTAACTCTCACTGGATACAGTGGTGCACATCTTTAATTCTAGCTATTTGGCAGAATAAGACAGAATGATCAAAGGGTCCAGGCCAGCCTGGACTACATACGACTCTGTGTTAAAGTGGAGCCAGAACTGGGGCCAATTTAGTGGCAGATTATTTTCCTGGCAGGAATAATGCCCTTCATTCACCATCCCAAACTGCAAAACAAATGAATTATTAAGCACATTCATTTAAAATTAGGGCTTATTTCTGTTCTCTGACGGCATGGAAATGACAGGAGACTTGTCCAAATTCACTCAGCTAGGAAGCACAAGGGCTAAGACTCCCTCTCTAGCCAGCTGGTGCCGAGATACCAAACGTCTGAGATCTATTAGACTATACATTTACCAACATGTTCCCCCCCAAAAAAAGTGAGCAGCTCTTCCCATGAGTTTTCTGTCACTGAAAGTCAAGCCAGTTTTCCTCAGCATCTAAAGACACTGAGCCACAACCTCCGGGACTCCGTCTACAGTGACATCACCAGCAGACCCTGCCCTGGGTCTATAATGGTTTTCACCAATCTCTACACGTTAGTTCTGCTTTGTCTTAAAAGGCCGCTGGAAGACAACGGGTAGGGTTTCTGATGTGCGGCAGATTCCCTGAAAGGTGTCCAGCTCCACAACCTAAACGAAGGTGGAATCTGCTGAATTACATAGTCCGCGCCACCCTTTTGCCAAGCATGTGAAAGCAGCGTGTGAAAGCACTTTGGATCCAAACTCTAGAACAGTTCAGTGGAAACACATCAGAGCCTAACAGCATGTATGAAGACAGCTCAACTTCTGTTGGCTTCTGGGAAGGAATCCAGCACCAAAACAAAGCAAAGCAATAAGCAACTAACAAATTTTTTCTGCTTTATATATGTGTGTGTGTGTGTGTGTGTGTGTGTGTGTGTGTGTGTGTGTGTGAAGTGGACCTGACACGGTCCCATTCAGAAGCATTCTAGCAAGAATCTAGCAAGGCAGAATCTCAGTTACAAGTCAACCGTTCGAGTTGCCTTTCCTGCTGGCCACTGGTGGGGAAGGTCTCCAGGGGCCTCTTGCATCAGCACCGGAGTGGTAAGGGCACATCGTTAGCTGTTTACAGAATCGCCAGCAGGTCCACGCTGACCCCCAGGGCTGGTAATCTACTGAGATGGCCGAGCGGCTTCTACTCACAGCACCTGCGCACCAGGTGCAAGGCAAAATAGTGCTAGCCCCTGATGTTGAGAGGCAAGAGGCTGCAGCATCTCCAAGCATGCTAAATCACTCTTCCGCACTCGTCCCCACTCAAGACGGAAGACGATGGAGGCGGAAAAATAGTTCGTAAACCTTAGGAACATAAATAGTTCATAAAACCTCAGCTTGGTGAGGGCAAAGAGGTCTCACGAGCGGGGGGGGGGGAACAGTCTTGTTAGAGAAAGCCTCCCCAGACACTCTGGAAGAGAACCTGCCCTTCAGGACCCATCAGGCCTCAGACAGAAACTAGGAAGGATGTTTCTATTTCCAGCTGCTTAAAAAAAAAAAAAAGCATTGGTTGTCTTTGCTTACTTGACACCAGCTTCTCCACCTAAGACCACATGGCCAGTGGAAGCTTTCTCTGACAATTTTATTCTGAAAGGAAACAGGAACTAATGGAGCTCCGCAGGCTAAGGCATGTGCTGACAAGAGTTACAGGTTAGCAACGTTTTGGACCAGGGTACTGCAAGCAGTAGCTCATGGCTGAAGCCTCCACCACGCTCTCACTTACGATTAGCACATGATGCATGGAATGACTTCACCATTAGAATGTGGGCACCAGCTACATTAAGGTAGCCTGCCTCCCTGCCAACATGTGGTAGACGCATGCCACAGATTGCCTTTTTATACCTTCCTTAAAAACATCAATGAGGAATTTACTACTGGATCATTTTATAACACACCAGAGTACATTGTAAATGAGCCATTAAAGACAATAACTGTGTCTATTAAAAATTAAAGAATTTTATAAATGGCATTTTAATTCTACGTGTTATCAGTGCCTTCTGTTCTGAAGGATGGGGTAGAGTTCTTGAAGAAGGGTTTCTAGTCAGAGCTGAATTAATTAAATATACATGTGCCACACCCCTGTCTTGCACTCTTGAGTTTAAGACCTGAGAAACTCCTTCTCACTACTCAGCCTCTTCATCTCCATGAGGTAATATTCCTTTCTAAAGGAGACGGGATCAAACCCTTCATTTTCATCACTGAGAAAGCACTAGTTAGGCTTCAGGTGACCACAGAAAGCACGAAGCAGTTATTCTAAGCAACAATGCTGGGGGGGGGGCTGCAGAGCACATAAAACAGAGGAATCTGGTGAGTTATATAAAAACAAAACACACTCACGAAACCCAGCGTCGACCAGCACGGCTGCACAGCTCGGCTCCAAGAGAAATTAGCCAGGTCTGGGGCTGAGCAAATATGACCGGTAATGGCAATTTAGCCATAAATCTCTCAAGGCCCAATTAGCCTCACGGCAGAGGCTTGAGTCCTTTTAATTAGACTAGCCTTTAATTGGAAATGTTCCTCTCATTTCTCATATTTCAAATAATCAAAACAGAGTGACAAGGATTTGAGCCACCATCGTAAAACACCAGCATAACATGGAGGTGGCCCGTGGACTACCAACCTCTGAACTTAATCCAGAAACTACTTGATACACACACACACACACACACACACACACACACTACTCTCCAGGACAGCCACCATTGCATAGCACAGGATGTAAATATGTGTTGTTTATAGGGTAGACCTCTCTCCCCCAAAAACCGAACAACCACTTGACCATGAGGCTGATCCAAACTCCTGTCAGGTAATAGAATTTTACTAGGAGCCCAGTCCAGAACCTTCCAGCCTTAGTATTGTTTAAGGGCAGTACAGTGTGGTTCAGCTTGAAAGACATTCTTGAGCAGACCCTCATACTAAATTCAGGAGTAGTGGGATGGCGTAGCAAGACAAAGCCTGTTGCGGATGATATTGGCCACTTTAATCCACTCCTGGGATAAATGCTTCTTAGAGGCTTAATCTAAACCTAGATAAAATGTGCAGCTTTAAAATTCTTTTGTTAGACAGGAGAGCCCTCTTGTGGACAAAGACAGGAAGTGTATCACCTGCTAATCTTAACTGCTAATCCATGATTTTATTATAATACACTTTAATGTTTAATAAATCCATGTTTACCGAACAGAATACAGATGATTCCTAAATAAATATAAGATGTAATTTAAATAACGACACCTCAGTAAATAGACTCTCCATTTGAAGACGCTAAATCAATAAGCAACCGCTTATAAGTGAAATGGCAATTATTTCTAACTCCTACCATACTAAATGCCAAGAGTCGCACGATGCTGTATTTTCTGCTTCTCCGTGGCACCTTTAAAAAAATAATCCCAACAACAGCCTATCAAGGCTCCTGAGCTACCTAAAGATGCTCAGAATATCCCTATGTACTGACAGTGAACCTGCTTCACACTCCATACGTGGACATGCTAAGACAATTGGGAACATAACTGGAGACCACACAGCATGGAGAAGCTGAGGAAATAGCCCATTAAAGCGGTGGTGTCTTTGTGGATAGTGAAGATTAAAGACCCGAGCCTTGGAAAGATCAGCAAGGTCATCAGAGATCCAGGAAAGAGGACAAGAAGAAAGATGAGAGCAGGGGACGAGGCAGCAAGCCTTGGGCTTGTTTACCGCTTGGTCGCTCTGAAGGAGAATGCTTTCCTGATCCTGGTTCGAACTGGAGTATAGAAGGGTCATGGGATAGCAAAGCAAGTCAAACAGGCTGCGCTCGGACCCCACAGTCCTCCCTGTCTCAGCTACACAACTCTCATTTCCACAACAGTCCCCCGGCAAGCATGTCTGAGCAGCTCTTCTTCAAAGCACAGAGGAGAGACTCAGTCCTGGGAGCCCTGCAGCTTGTATCCCAGCACAGGGAGACAGATACCCTGTTAAACAAGCTGAGTAAGGACACTGGGAGTGGAGGAGAATTATAGAGAAAGCGGGATTGCGGTGGGACTGGACATAGGTAGAAAGGCTTCTGGGACTTGGTACTTCAGGGTGGTCTGGTGTCTCTGAGAAGACACCTCAGTGTCAGAACGGACATGTGACCCTGGAGGAAGGAAGAAACAACTGCAATGGGTTCAGGAACAGCGAGGAAGCCAGAGCAGAGTGAGCAAAGACACAGAGGGAGACGGCACATCAGAGTGTCCATGACAAGGACACATAGGAGTTCAGATAGCCCAGGCTGGCCTCAAACTCACTATGTAGCCAAAGATGACCTTGAACTCTTGATCCTCCTGTCTGCACCTCCTAAGTGCTGGGATTACAGGCATGTGCCACCACATCTGGTTTGTGTGGTGATGAGGATCAAACCCAGCACCTCATGCATTCCAGACAAGCACTCTAACCAAACTACAGTTTGGTTCCAAATGTGACCTAGGAGTATAAAGTAGGAGAAAAATAGGAAGTGGCTTAGTGTGTGTGATGGAGTTTATGAGTCAGCTCCATAAGGGAGTGGTGACTGGGTGATTGGAAAAGCAAAGAGCCTCACCATTGGTTCAGTCACACACACACACACACACACACACACACACACACACACGCCCTATCCCCCAACCCTTCATTAACACAATCTGTCTCACGGTATATCCACAGACCTATTATGGACTCCACCAGCACCCAGCTGATTTTCAGGTACATACTGAGATCTCAACAGAAGAACAAGGGGATGAGTTTGGCCAGCTGTCTGAGAGAAGGTTGCCAATGAAGCCAGGTCTCCATGGTAGGGTCCTCTTATACACCTGCTGGATACCTCCATCCCTCAAAGTAAAGGCAAAGCAGTAAACTGCTCCCAGGGCTCAAGCCCAGGGTCAGGACGCCGGGAATACTGGCTTTTTACCTGATGGAAGTTTTTCTATCATACAATGGATTCTTTCCTCCCTTCGCTTTTGCTGCTAGGGCGCTCAGGACCAGTTTTACAGTCTGTTTCCAGGAAGTATTGTGCATCTTCTGCTCAGCTCTGCTTTCTCTCTCTCTCTCCTTTTCCCTGAATGCTCTCTAGACTCTGCTTTGATGGAGACACATACATCAACAAGACACCATATACATTAATTGATTCAACTCATAGTAATCATGATCCGCCCCCACCCACAAGGCAAAACGTCCACTATGACATGGCAATGAGGGAAGAAAGAACTAGTTCCAAATAATGACAACTGCTAAGAGCTAGGCCACAGGGGACGTCAGGCTACAAGTACGGCTGGATACAGGATGGCCTCCTGGAAGACAGCAAGACTGTGAGGGCTGTGAGGAGGGGCTGGTGGCGTTTGGAGGAAGGTAAAGAAGGACTCAAGGAAGAAGGCCAGGTGCTTGTGGTCTAGAGAACAAGAAGACACGGTGCTCAGGAGACAGGGTGGACAGGGACCCCAAGGACACACATCTGACAGCCTCAAGAGAGATCAATCTTGGCGAGCAGTAATCAATGACCAATCACTTTCCACAAGATGAGGATCAATACGTTATGTATGATGCAAAATAAAATTTAAAAAAAAAATGTTCACAGGCCCTAGAGAGTACCGTGAACCCTTAGCTGATGGCTTCATGCCTTGTTTAAGAAGGGAAGGCAATCAAAGAATCCATCACTATGATAAGTGAGACACAGGTATGAGGGTTGTCACGCACTGTTCCGTTTGGCATTTAGTCTTCAGAATAACACTAGAAGGCAGTGGGTTCTTGCTGTTGTGTTTGTTTTCTTGAAATTCCTATTTAACAGAGGAGAAGAAAGTTAAATCCACCCATTCAGGCAAGGACCCCAAACTAGTAATAGACTTAGGATTTCAAACTAGCATAGGGGTTCACCACATGGAAAGAAAGAGAAAGAAAAAGAAAAGAGGAAGAGGGAGAAAGGGAAAGGGGTTGGGACAGAAAAGGAAGTGATGGGCCAAGACTCCGGGAGTCAGATGTGTGGAACACACCAGAAGTCCAGCTTGGAACCTCTGCCTCCAGCTGAAGCCCCTGAAAAAAAAAATGGAGTTAATCTGGCCAAAATGATGGAGAAAGACACTTGGGTGCCTGTAACTTTACATATGCAACCTTTAAGAACATATGTGCTGCCCATCAAATACTCCTGAGACATATCGGGGCCCCTGGTGCATTCACTGGGAAAAGCCCTTGACATTCTCAGAGGACACCTTAAGCGAGCCCCTCCTGGGGTCTGGCACCACTGGCCCAGGTCAAAGACTTGGGGCCCATTCCTCTTATTCTCATCTCAAACGCAAACAGTTCACAGGTTCTGCCATACGGCCAGGTTTTTAACCAGAGACACTTTCTTGCTCTTGACCTAGTTTACAACTAAAATTTTATTATAAACGTTTGGGAGGTGGCTTGCAGACTCACCAGAGGGGGCCATCAGGGCTGCTGTGGGGCGCAGCCACCCATGCAAATTCAGCACAAGCCAGGTGACATTTTCCTAGAATGCAGAGTTGGGACTGGGCAATAGCCTGCTGTTTATTCAGGAGAGAAGTACATTTAGGAGAAATGGGGTGGCCTCTTCTCCCCACCCCTTGCAGGACAACAAAGAAACCGACTTTACATGTACGGGGCTGTCTCAGATGCTCAAAAGCCCAAAATAAGATGGGAGAGCAAGATCCAGGTCCCCAAAGGTCATTCTCTGCAGTTCCAGACTCCTCTCATTCTGCCTGTACATTCCCCTTCCACTCTGGAGAACTCTTTAGCCAGTTAAAAAGCAGTAATAATTCTCACCTTGGCTAGGCTTTGCTAGAGGGGGGTTTTCTAAACGAATGTGTCCCATTCCATAGACAGGAAAACTGAGCCTTCCACAGTGACCTCCCCAAGGGTACAAAGCTAAGGGGCAGCAGAAGCGGGAACTGCATCCAAGCCTGTGCCGCTCGAGGAACGCCATCTATCCTCCACAGCTGAACGTCAAATCTAATTTAGAACCGAAGTTCATCGGATGCACAAGCCGCAGGTCACTTCAACCACAAGAAGTGGTGAGCACAGTCACACTCAGGAGCCAGCCATACAACAGGGAAGCTCGAAGGAGACGCGTCAGGAAAGCTTCCCGAACCAGCGCGAGCTAGAATCAGCAGCAGCGGCAGCCGCCACTAAGTACTTCCACAACCGAAGTCTGCTCCCAGAGCCTTCTATGCATTGCTTCATTTCCTTGTCCCCACAGGAGAAGGGCGGTCTGATTATCCCATGTTACAGGGGAGAGCTGGACACAGGGTCCACTCTCAAGCTGCCCCAGGGTCAGCTATTAAGAAGAGGAGCTGGGCTATTAACCCACACGCCAGCATCTGCCTGCTTAGCACGGGGAATAAGACCCTCCACCTATCCCAAAGTGTATGTTCTGTAATAGCTACAGTCACCACTCCCCCTAACTGCAAGCAAGACTTGTTTTCCCCGTCAGCACCTGAACTATGTCATCGCACACACTAGTGCAGAGGCCGGCAACCTTCCTAATTCTGGAACCCTTCAATACAGTTCCTCCTGTTGCTTGGTGAGCCCAACCATAGAATTATTTTGTACTGTTACGAACTGTAATGCAAATATCAGTGTTTTAGAATGGTCTTAGGGAAACCCCTGGGAAAGAGTCCTCGGACCTTCAAAGGGGTCAACCCACAGGTTGAGAACCATTGCTCTAGCGGGCCACTGTCTTCTGGGCTTCCGCCTCTGTTGTCATCCATTTGTGTAGATACGTCTTTGTATAGGAGCCTGAAGAGCAACTGTCACCTTGCTGGACATTCACACACTACATAGCCAAACAAGAGACAGGCTTGTTCATCCCAAACGCCACACACGGGATGAGAATCAGCAAACCGTTCTTGCCTGAGAAAACCTAACAAACCAAGTTAGGGAAATCACTTTCCAAAGTATTTTCAATCTAATAAGTAATTTCAGACATCGTTGGTTCTTCCAATCAATGGTCATTTCTATAATAGATGGAAGGAAGGCGGGGCGGGGGGAAACCCAAGGGCGGAAATCCTGAGAGAACTTTCCCACTTCCTTATGTATATCTGGCCTGAATCGGTGACAGACCCAATGCTCCCCAAGCCTTTCTGGGGAGCCGGATGCTGCAGGTCACACACTCTCCACCAAACCCGAGCTCAGCACCGTCTTTGAAGGACGCTGGATGGGGGCGGCGGTACCAGGAGCTGTTGGTGAGGAAAGCAACTGTCAATCTCAGTCAGACATGAACCTGAAGTCTTTGAGTAGAACTCAGAAGTCCATGAGACAGTGTGAGAAAGGAAATAAAGTGGCATTGTATCTTCCCAAATCTCTCTTCAAAGGCCATTGTTTCCTCCAATTGTAAGTGTCGACGACAATAAACACCCGTGGGTACCGAACAGTTCCTACAACTGATCACAAACAGGAACCTTGGGTATTTTCAGTCTTCTTACAGTTTATTGCTGACACCTTCAAATGCATGTCAATCAACAGCCTGACATTTCCATAGGGATGGATCTGCTGTCAATTGTGTGTCTTGGGCTAGACACCCAAGCCTCCTGTTCCTTTGGTGTTTTCACCACTGAATTCCTGTACTGTTGGCCCTCTCTGGAATCTAATTCATTTGACTTGATGTGTTTTAAAACAATCTTGGGAGTCAGGGGGATGGCTCGGGGGGTAAAGCAGCAGTAGCTGAACAAACTTGAAGGCTTGACTTTGGATCTCTCGCACTCATATAAAAGCCAGGCAAGGCAGCACACACCTAAAACCTAAAGCTGGAAGATTGTGGGGCCAGAGGCAGAGCCCTAGCCAGCCAGTCTAGCCAGACTGGTGTGTTTCCGTTTCCATGAAAGACCCTGACTCAAAAACAAATAAATGAATAAATAAATAAATAGCAATAAAGACACCTGGCAGCAACTTCTGATCTTTATATATACACATATGAGCAAGTGCCTCAACACACACACACACACACACACACACACACACACACCACTCTCATACCCACACTCACAAAACCTAAGAGTTGGGAAAGATAGGTGCGGTGTCACAAGTTTGAGGCCAACCGTGGCTAGGCAATGTTTTCCAGGCCAGTCTAAACTGCAGGGTAAAACTGTTTCAAAAACAGAACAGGGCTGGTGAGATAGCTCAGGGAATAAAAGTGCCTTCCACTAAGCCTGAGGGCCCAAGTTTGATGCACAGGACCCTCTCGGCAGAAAGAGAAAATCCTGCCCAGCAACTTGTGTTTTGAGCGACACACACACACACAGAGAGAGAGAGAGAGAGAGAGAGAGAGAATGAATAAATAAAGAAATAAATAGATGTAAATTTAAACAAACTTTTAAGGAACAAAAAATAAGTCAGCTTCGTGGAATCTCCAGAGGGAACCACAGTACACCACGCACAGAAAGGGTTAAAGCGCCTGCACTTCAGGAATTGCAAGCCTTTTTATTTGTAGTATCTAGGCTGCCCCCCTTGCTCTCTCCTCTCCACATCAACAAACTGTCACCCATCCATTCTGTAAGAAGCCTCAAAGTTAACCAGCAGATGATGTAATGATTTCTATATAAGACATCCACTTGTCACAAAAGCACCAGGAAACTGCTGCAATGATTTTTGGATGAAAAAAAAAAAAAAAAAAAAACGCGCATACAAGTTGTCCTGTACAGTGTCCCATGGTTTCAAGGGCCTCTTGCAGCTACTCTCCTGTAATATATTTCCAACTTGCAAGTGTAGAAATGGCCTCATTATCCTCACAGAGGTCCTTCAGAAAGTCTATTTCAAAGCAGGCACCTCAGAAAGTTAGCGCGCAGTTGGAAAACGAGCGCTATAAATACGCGTGGCCCAGGAAAGCCACATGAGCTGGGCTCCACGGTGGTTTCTGCAAGGAGGAAACCGGGAGAGCCTGAGGCCATCGGGCTGCAGAGTGAACATCTGTGAGAGAGGAGAGCCGACGTCTCTAAGATCTCCAGGATGACAAGGGTCAGAGGTCCAGGAACAAAGAGACCCTTGTCACCCTGAGAGAGGCAAAGAAAATAAGCAGGCAACTGTTAACAAAGAGATTCATAAAAAGCTCGGAAGTGACTGCGGTGCGGGCTAGGAGGAAAAGACCGGTGACAATGAGGCGAAATCATCAGTATCAATGGGGCCTTGGTTTTAGGTCTCCCCAAAGCAGAGCCTCAGACAAGGATGTGGAACACGAGTGCTCGGTAAGGCTGAACAAGGTGGCTGGATTCCACCAAGCTTCCCATGAGAGCAGAGATGCAGAGGCCGTTTATTCATCCGCTGTACCCCGCCTAACCCAGCCGGCTTCCCTCAGGAGCATTCACTTCCGGGTTAAAGGGTTAACTTCTAGACTGCCTGCGCTAACATTCCGCTATGGGAGAGGAGGCCCCATGAGGAAGAGAGACAGATACTTCACGACTTCAAGGACCAGAATGGGACTTCCTGGCCTTGGTAGTTTATCAAAATAAGTAAGGGGCTACAGAGACGTGCTGTGAGCTAACAGATGTCTCTCCTGCCCACAAAGGTGGAACTTAAGCTTTTTCCTTCTAGAGGGCCTTCCTCTGAATTGAATGTTAAGATTCGTTTACTCACTATATAATTCTTAACCCCAAAGTATGCTAGACATTGGAACACTTAGTGACTAAGCCAGGAGAGTTCTCTGCCTACAGACCCTATAGAGAAAAAAAAAAAAAAAAAGTTAGCATTTAAGATATTGATTGCTAAAACAGTAGATAAAACAATGGGGAACAAAGAAGAACAGGCAGAGAGGATGACTGGGCAAGGGAAGTCAGGAGATATCACAGGAGTTGGGATCTTTATGACGAGACAGTCATGACTCAATGGAAAAGGAAGGCCAAGGCAGAAGACAAACCCTGAGGTTCCCAGTACAAAGATCACATGTCAGGGCAGCCTCCTACGAGATGAGAAAACGCAGCTCAGGAGCTTGCCACCCAGAGATCCCAAGCCTCTGTGGCAATTGCTAATTTAGACGCTAATCTGCTCTGTACCAGGCACAGAGGCCTCTCTTCCAACAGGCTTCGAGGCAAACCAAAGGGGTGGTGTGTGTGTGTGTGTGTGTGTGTGTGTGTGTGTATCTGTGTGTGTCTGTGTTGTGTGTGTGGTTATTATCCACACATTCCTGAACCCAGGATTTCCTTTGGTCTCCACAGGTTTCCAAAGTGAAAACCCCAAACTAGATTTCTCGGTAATAAACTGGTGACGCCACAGGGGCAGCAGGAGTGTTCTGTGCTATCCAGATTTCCCTGTGATGCATCAAACCATGACTATGGCTACCACAGAGCAGACCAGAGGGACAACCCAAGGGAAAAGCACCAGAGGGAAGCTGGCATGATGCCAAAGGAGCGAAGGGCCAGCATGTTGGGAGCCTCTCTGACCCACCCCAGTCCTCTTTCTCTATATTTTTCAGTGGTGAAGGGGCCTAACAGAAGCTGCCTTTAGATCCAGGGTGGTTTTTGTTTTGTATGTTTGGTGTTTTCTTTTATTGTTGTTGTTTTAGTTAGGTTTGAGTTTTGTTTTTGTTTTTGTTTGGTTTTTTTCTGTTTTTTTGTTTTGTTTTGTTTTGTTTTTTGGCTTTTTGAGACAGGGTTTCTCTGTGTAGCCTTGGCTGTCCTGGACTCGATCTGTAGACCAGGCTGGCCTCAAAACTCACAGAGATCTGCCTGCCTCTGCCTCCCTAGGTGCTGGGATTACAGACATGCTCTACCAAGCCCAGCTCCACCATGTTTTTTAAAAGGTCAAAGCTTAAGTAAGTCAATGAATTAACCTGAGGTAGAGAAGGAACAGGAAGTATAATACATGCATGCAACGTCACGTAAGGGTTTAACGCACACAGTGGGTCAAGTCTAGAAGCCATTGTGGTCAAAGCAGCCAGTGTCCCTCCTCAGAACAGCAAACCTGGCTCTATCCCTCCCTTACCTCTGCCTTACACACTGATTGATGGACGAGAAAAAGCAAGGGCTGATGTCACAAGTCCCTCCCTGAGCATTGCCCATAAAAGTCTCACCAGCTGAGTGTTCTCTAATTTCAATTATTTGGAGCCTTTTAGTCCCGGAAAACTTGGTATGCAAATGAGAACAGCTATCAAATTTAACATTATCTAGTAAAATCATGTCCAAAAGTTGTTACATGCACTAACTTAAAGTGAAGTTTGCAATGGCCGTCTGAGATAGAGGCTTCCTTAAAGCACAGCCAAACAAGGAAAGGTCCAACTGACTGCACAGGGAAGCTGGGATTTAAACCTGCAAGGGTCCAATGCCTACATCCCTCTATGGACCACAAGATGTAGGGATCTGTTAAACCAGTGGTACCCAGAGCAAACTTCCCTTGGTGATGGAGCTTCAGAGGTGCCGGGAGCAGGAATGTAGAGAAGACCATGGATCTTGAACAGAACTTACTGCCCTCGAAATACCAGTTTCCAGACTTCATTTCAGCCAACATGAAAGAGTTTCACTAAGGTGATTCCAGTCTAGTGGAGGACAAAAAAAATAAAAATGAAAAAAAAGTTTGAAGAAATTGATCTTCCTCTAATTCCCAACACAGCCAAAGCAATTAATGTGCCTTGTCCGAAGAGAAGGTGGAGGCTAAGATAGGTACCCACTGTCACTCCCAACATAATAGCGTTCTTTGCAGCTGGCTCCCTTGAAGTCATCTGTTTGGGACAATGCCTCAGTCTTCAAATGAAAAATCGCCTGTCTTCTGATATGCATGTCAAGAAGGAAAAAGGGCTGGGATGAGCTGAGCCCAGCAGAAAATGAGAAGAGCGACAAAGGGGCTATTTTTGTTGTGCTCCGAGCAAGGAGAACAACAGGGGTGCATGGGTCTCGAGGCTGCAGAACATGGCTGGAAGCTATCCGGTGACAGCAGGTAGGATTGCTCGTACAGGCTGTTCATTTGTGTTCATCAGGAAGACCGGGACGTCTTCCACAGAGGGCACAGGGGACACCAGTTAGAGGGAATTGAGGTTCAAACTATAAGCCCCGGCAGTCAGAGAGTCTGCCCTCTCTAAATAAGTACAGGGCTCCTGGCCCTGAGGAAT
The DNA here is from genome assembly GCF_030254825.1 of Meriones unguiculatus. Taxonomy (NCBI): domain Eukaryota; kingdom Metazoa; phylum Chordata; class Mammalia; order Rodentia; family Muridae; genus Meriones; species Meriones unguiculatus. The sequence goes on from NC_083353.1 coordinate 88,672,233, forward strand.
TAAACCCCAGCTTCTCAGGACAAGAAATCAGCAGCAGCCAGAGCTTCAGTGAAACTCTGAAGACTCCTGAAGAACAGGGATCCCGCCAGCAACTGAAAAGAAACAAAAACTCAGATTCTGCCGAGCACCAGCCAGGAAGTACCACACCAAACCCAGGCAGAGTCTCCAGATGTATTGTTCAGAAACAGGGCACACTAGTCAGAAATGCTGAAGAGGATGAGGCAGGGAGATTGTGAGTTCAAGACCGGCTTGAGCTATACCTTCAGCTGGAAATACAGCCCTGTTGGTAGACCTCTTGCCTCCCATGCATGAAGTCCTGGGTTAGATCTCCAACACTGCACAAAAAGAACAGTAGTACTCGTCTGCAATCCCAGCACTTGGGAGGTAAAGACAGGTGCATCCGTTGTTCAAGGTCGTCCTTGGCCACACAGTGAGTTCAAAGCCAGCCTTGGCTACAGGAAATGTCTTTTAAAAGGGCGGGGGGGAGGGATAGGGATGGGAGAAGGTAGAGAAGCTGTTTTAGGAGCTAGAGGGATGGCAGAGTGACTGTTCAGCTCACAAGGCTGTTTGGTGGCATCTGGTGTTTCATCCCTGTGACCACAGGACCAGGGTCTTTTAGTTGGCTCTGGTGAAAAGGCTGATGTTAGTGCCTAGGGATCACAGCTGGCCCCCCACACCCCAGCTCCCCAGCATGTCACTCACTTCTTCAGTCTGTCAGAGACTCTTGGCAGCTAGCCGGCTGGCACAGCACACGCTTAGATGTCCCAGCCATGCAGAAGCAAGTCAGGTGCCACTTAGATGCCAAAGGAGAGGTCAATACGAGGGCATGAGCGCTAGGATGTGAGGGTCGAAGGGGGTACCCTAAATACCTGTCTGTAACCTCAGATCAGACAGTCACTTGAACTCTCACTCCTTGTCTATACGGAGGAAGGCTGCTAAGGGCACAGTGCAGTTCCAGGCATGGGTAGTTTCCGCGCTCAGTTTTGGATGGAACTGCACAACAGCGTTTAATCCTCATAATGGCAAATCTGGTAAGATCCAGCTAAGGAGGCTTAAGGTTAAAAGAGAAGCCAGCCGACCCTCTAAGCTGGATGAATTCAAAGAACCTCGAGCCATCGCCTACACCACAGCACTCTCATACTCAGAAGCAGAATTCGTTCAGTAGCCACTTAGTTCATAGCTGTCACTTCTAGACTTTCACGAGGAGGAGGCATTCCTGGTGCTTCTACTTGGAGACCAGATCAAACCTTACTCAGCACTAAAAATTCCTCTGTAAAGTGTATCGGAAAATGCTTTACTGGATTGTCAGTGGCCTCTCTCGCTCTCTCTCGCTCACTCTGTGTGTGTTTGTGTGTGTGTGTGTGTGTGTGTGTATGAAAGAGAGAGAGAGAGAGATTACTCACACACACAGTGTTGGGGTTCCTAGCACTGTGAAGCCATCCCCAGTGTGTTACAGTGATACTGGGGATTCGAACTCAGGTCTTCATATTTGCCCGGCAAACACTGTGACTGGCTGAGCCATCACCCACTTCCTCGTTTTTCTTTAACACACTTAATTCAGCAACAAATCCCATGTCCATCCAGATTCCAGAGCACCATCATAGGTTTGCAAACATTCAAAATCTGATGCAGTGATTGGTACCTATCTGTTTAAAAAACACAACTGCTACTTCCTGTGTGAAAACATGGGACGGCAGGAGTTGGTCTAAACAATTACCTCATTTTTAACTCCTCCAAAGAGGGTCCAAGACTACCTTTCTCCTCTGAATTCACACTTCAGTGACTGCGGCCCCCGAAAATGCTAAGGGCGCTGCTCACATTCTGAACAGCGCGTGCTGCTGAGAACAGACACCGGTGAGGCTTGAGAAGAAAGCAATTATGCCAAGGCAATCAATAAAATGAACTGTAACGATTAATCCTCCATAATCCATTTTCTTCCTATAGAGGACTGCCTTGCAGTTTCTTAGCAGCCTTTCTCCGTATCGCTATCATCTTCGTATAAGACAGAAACGCCAGCTATAAAACAGTGCTGCTAATTTGGAATCACACAGTCTTATCTGAGACATGTGCCACTCCCTGTGTATTTTGACTGAGAGAGCAAAGGAGAGGGGATCTGACAAACAAAACCCATGTCCTGCGCTGAGGTCAGCAAGGCCCCTGGGCTGGTTCATTGACACCTCTCAACATCCTCCCGGGTGATAGATGTGACAGACGAGGAAAGGGAACTGTAAAAGAGGCTGAAGGGCGTGGCTTGCCAACAGCCACACACATACCCACACACCCCTCCAAGCTGAAACTACTGTTACACCCTCAAAACGGAACCCACTCGCACAGAGCACATCTCTGCTGAGAGGAATCCCGGCACAAGTCAAACGTTCAACAAATATTAAGAGGCTTTCTGCGTGCACAACCCCACACCCACTGCCTGGGTTTTTGAAATTAATCAGAGCACCGATAAATAGGAGGGGAGGAAGGCGGCCTCATTACATCAGTACCTCCAAAAGGACAGAGCAGGAAGATGACATGAATGGAGCTTGCCAGGGCCAGCACACAGGTGGCTATGTGTGTCTGCAGGTTGCAGCTGCCTGGGCTCAAAGCCCTTATTAGTAGTTCCATGTTTTTACCCATGCAGTGGGCTCTGGGTGCCCAGATCATCAGCCCAAGTGCTGTGAAATCATTTCAATTCTCTGCACCTCTCCTCTAGGGGCATCGCTCCCCTCCTGTCAGCACGCTCCGATCAATGTTTCATCCGCCACGTTTGGGAGAATCACTGATCCTTCTCATTCTTTTTTTTTTTTTTTTTTTTTTTTGGATCCAGGCTCACAGAATGTTTCCCGCACCCTTTATTCCATTTTCACCCGAAATCATCAGCACACGCTGGAAGGAGCCCATCTACCCTTTCCCCATCTGTTTGCCACTTTCTGGAACATTAAAGAGAAGCTCACTCCTAAAGGTTAGAAGAGCCAGTTTTGCTTGTCTACACCTGCACTAGTCCCTTTAATCAAAAAAACAACAGGGAAAAAAAAAAGCCCCAAACCCAAAATACCCTTTTACTTTGACCAGTCCCATTGAATCAGGGGCTTTTTATTTGCTTTCAGAACAGTAGTACATCAAAAGCAAGAGGGTTGGGGCGAGAAGAGGGAAAGCCATGATTAAAAGCCTGCCATAGCTCAAGGACACAAGCGAAGTGTTAGCTGCTTGACTTAACTACTGCCCACTAATTAAATGCAAAACAGAGAGTAGCAGGAATGTAAAATAGATGAGCAAAACTATTTGTCGTCTCCCCCCCCCCCATAAAGTGTTCGGGTCTCCCCACACGCACAGCCTGCTGGTTTTCCTACTCAGACACTTGGGCCAGATGAGTATGCTGCCAGAACGCTGTTAATCAACACTTCCAGGTCAGCGAGTGCCTCTGCATTCTGAGAGGATGAATTACAGGTTCCGCTGCGGGCTGCCAGGCCCACCCACCCACGCAGCCGGCTCCTATTCAGGTGCCCCGGGACCCATCCACGGCTGCTCTCTTAAACCCCAAGAGATCAACTTCAGTTTTCCTTCTGGGATGGCCTGACCATTGGAAAGCCCTAAGGAAAACCCCAACGGGGTTTCAGAAAATCACTAGAGGATAACAAAGTAGAAAGGAAGAAAACGTGTAGGTGGCAGTTAAAACACTCGTGGATCCTAAGTTTCTTTCCCTAAGGTGTTTCCCCAGGTTCTAGAAAGCTGTGGGAAGGCTTACCAGAGACACTGAGGGTGGGAACTCTTTCCTCCAGTTTCCTCCAGAGGACTTCCCCAGCCAGCTTCCACTACAAGAGCTTAACTCCGAGAGGGCAGGCACTGAGGCTCTGTCACTCCCACAGGAATGAACAAGAAAAGACTTTCAGATAATCTTTCACTTACCAGCCTTAACCCCATGGATTATAACAACAGCCAAAAAAAAAAAAAAAAAAAGACAGAGAGAGAGAAAAAGCCTACACAATAATGGTTACATATAACAAAAGCTTTCTGCAGCAGCTGGGCGAGGTAGCGTGCTCCAGGAGACAGAGGCAGGCGGATCTCTGTGAGTTGAGGCCAGTCTGATCTACACAGCCGAGGCTACACAGAGAAACCCTGTCTCAGTGGCCGTGGGGGGAGAAGCTTTCTGCACCCAACCTTGTCCTATGGGAATGCTCCAAACACACAACTCATTCTTCTGACCTGATATATCTCTGCCTTGTGGATGAGGACCGACAAAAGAGCTCCCTTGTCTGCCAAGGGTCGCAGGGACTGAAGCCAGCGTGGAAATTCAGGCGAGCATCTCCAGAGCCAGTTTTCTGAAGGCCACTGACTTCTGCCCCTTTCACACCTGGTGGCCGGGCAGGGCGGCCAAACAAAGCTGGCCACAAGATATCAGAAAAGGGGGACAAAGAAGGCGACACTGCCAGCCCGGGCAGCAAAGGCTGACGCTCATAACTGCAACCCCAGCGCTGGAGAGGCAGTGACAGCCAGCCAGGCAAGCTGGGCTGGAAGCAGCAGCAGCTTCATTCAGTACGGTGGTTAGGGCAGAGCCCTCGCAGCCGCCGAGCTGCCTGGGTGAGGGGGTGAGGAGTTGTTAGGGTGCAGTTTACACTGCTGATTGCTCCTCCCGTGCCCTCTCCCTGGCACGTGACCCTGTGTCTCGGTAATCACTTGGAGAAATTGCTTGTTACTAATCTGATCAAAGCTTCAAAGGTGTCCTTGGCAAGCTACCTCACCTTACCTCCCCCTGCACCCACAGCTACCCCACCCATCGCACCGGAACAGGGGAAGAGACGGGAAGATCTGAAACAATTCTTGGCACACATTAACCCCTACACGAGTGCTTACTATGGTCCTCTTTTCTGTTTGTTTGTTTGTTTATTACTTGCAGCAAGCTGTAGACCCGACTCAAGATTTGTCCGAAAGGCAAAGACATGCTACAGGAATGTATGCCAACCTCTACCAAAACGTGCACAGCAGCTTTACTTATGCATAGTAGCCGGGCGTGGGAGGAACATAAAAACCCACCCATGCGTAACACAAGGGTGGGTGGAAGTGAGCTCTTCACGCTGTAGGATCCTATGCCACCATCTTGAACACCCGCCCCAGGCAACGGACGGCACACCTGAGCCTACACCTCACAGAACGCACGCCCTGCATTTCCACTTAAAGGAGCTTCAGAGAAAGACGTAGGCTTTGCTGGGAAAGACAGCCGAGTGGTCAGCTGAGAGGAGTGGCTTTGAGGAGAAGGGGACAAGGGACCCATTGGGTGCTGGAACTTCTGACTTCTTCCTCGTGGATCCAGACTATGGGCAGATGTAAAAATCCGCTAAATTCCAAAATAGTGAAGACGTTTCATGGTGCACGAAACCTCAGCGTCCTAAGGTTCCGGGGAAGGGCTGCATCGGTTTTGTGACTTTAGGGCCATCCACAGCTTTAAAGGCTGCTTGAAGAGTGACACGTGTTATCAGTGTTCGCTAATCCAGAACGCAAAGCTCATTACCTCACGGGCAGCACTATCTTAAATCTGAGACCAAATAAAAGTGTGTTTCAATAAAAGTGTGTAATAAATAAAGTGGGGGAGATTTTTGTTTGTTTATTTATTTGGGTTGCTTGGGAGATGGTTCTGAGAGTAAAATAGTTGCCTTGCGAGGGCATGGGTCCCTGAATCCAAACCCCAGAACGGCTAGCACCCATGTAAGCGACGGATGGTGGCTGATAACTGCAATCGCAGTGCTACCGAAGCAGAGAGAAGCTAGCCAGCCTGGTGAACTTCAGACCAGTGAAAAACCTTGTCTCAAACCAGGGTGGACAGCTCTGGCCTACACACACACACACACACACACACACACACACACACATACACACACACACACACACACACACACACACGGTCACACATGAACACACACACAGGCACACACACACACAGGCAGGGGATGTGAGTGAAAACAGTAGACTTTGGATCAGCATGATCACTGGTACAAGGAGACAAACAGGCCTTCATTCTAGTCTAGGAGAGAACAGACCACTCTCAGAAGCCAAGCTCAGCCCTTCTCCTGCTTTTCAGCAATCTGCAAAGGAAAATTGGTTTTTCCGTTTCCAAGGAATGAATGTGAATGTGGCTGCCAAGCTGGAAAGATTTACCATACCTGTTTCCTGAGATTTGCCATGTCCCTCACTGATATACACTCCCATCCTCACCAGCGTTGTTCCTCCACGGGGCTACCTCGTGCTCTTCAACATCCGTCCTCTGAGAGGCACTTCTCCAATATCGATATGATTCGCCCCTGGTCAACTTCTGACATCATAAAGCCTAAGTGTGCATCTGGGCCCTGAGAACTTAGGACAAGCTGTGGTTCAATGGCAACTAGATCCATCGCCCTCTTCTGGCTGCCATAGGTATTGCATGCATGTGGTACACAACTATGCAAGCAAAAATCACTCCTATGCATAAAATACAAAATAAATAAATCTTTAAAGCAATTTAAGAAAAGAATGTTTAAGTCTACAAGTAGGATGAAAGATCGGTGTTGTTTTCTACACAGCTGGTGGACTTCTTTCCTCTCTCTGAAATACCCTCAGTCCATCTCCATTGGATTCAAGTCCCTCTTAGCTCAATGGATACAAAAATCCAGACTAGAATTAATAATCATATTCGGCCTTCTACCTCATACAAAACAAGCACTTGAGGAACATATGAGGGAAGAAAAAAATACATGTAGGAGAATTTCTATCCTCCTTTAATAAATATTGAATCAACCAAAATATGCTGAATTTACCCGCTCATCGCCTGCGAGTGTGACTATTTCTCTATCCGCAATAGCAATAAACCGTTCTTGACAGACAAGATCAAAATCTCCAAGGGCAAATGTGTGCTTTAGGAAATAGAGTAAACACCTCGCAGCGCCGAGTCCCTTCCTGTGGAATGCTGCTTGAAGGAGTGGGGTGAGGATCCCTCCATTTAATGTTAATCATTTATGAAATACTGTGGCTCGCAGCTCGGCAATTGGAGTCATTTCAGGCAGTAAATATACATTTCCTGTCAAAACACATCAAACAGAGAAGGCTTCAATTTATTTGAGAATGAGTTGTAACTAACTTCCAGATTGGCAATTTGGAGAAATCTCTGATGCTGTTTAATACCCTTGACGGTTCTCTTTTCTTCCTCTTTATTTTTTTTTTTATTTTAAGTCTTCCTTTTCTTTTTTCAGTGCCAGGGATCAAACCCAGTCCTTGTGCATGCTGAGCGAGTGATCTACCACTGACCTACATCCCCAGACCCAGTTTCCTTCACTCCTTGCCTCCCAGGAAATGGCTCCAGCTCACTCCTGTGTGGAACCTCCCTTCCAATTTTAAACCCACCCTACCCTCCCCTTTCCCAGAATTCTAGGCTTTGCAGGATGACAGTCAGGTGCACCTAACACTCAAAAGAGAAGCCTGGGCTTCCAGGTGGAGCCTGTGTTACCTGCCTAGGGTTAAGGGGCACTCCTCATTGATCACTCTGCTGCATCCCTTCAGCCCACAGAAAGTAACAGTGGTCTAAGAAATGCAGGCATCTACACAAATGGCTCTTTGCAAATATTAAGTCCCAAGATGGCAGGCCAACGCAACACAGGCACCATTACCAGAGATTTATGGCAGGGCTCTGGAAGTCTCAATAGACTAAGATTGGCCACCCACCCCAATATAGCAATTAAACAGACAGTAATGGTGACATACAGAGGTAGGAGAGTTACTCAATATAGCCACACTGGAAACGTTTGAATAAATAAAGGCATCCAGTGACCTCAAGCCCTTCTCTGGGTACCACATGGAGTTTAGGTCTGAGCAGCACAGCAAGCAAGAGATACGCACACACCTCAAGTAATGTCAGTGAGGAAGTGGCAGAAAGTTTGTAGGAGTCAGACGTCGGGAAGATAGCTAAGGATCAGGGTCTTCTGGACATGATATGACTCTTACACCCATGAATTCACAGTCACTGGGGCTGTCGGCAGAAATCGAGCATCTCAACATCCCGGTCCTTCAGCATCCTACTAAGCAACCATCGACTCTGTCTCCCCAGCACTCTTCCACGCCTGTTTTTTTGTGTGGGTGCCAGGTATTCAAGCTCAGGTCCCCATGCGTGTATATTGGTCACTTTGTTGACTACGCCGTTTCCTTGGTCCCATATGCCTAATTGTAAAGGATATGCCAAACTCCGGAACTGTAAAACTCTTTCATGTTACAATGTATGTACTTTCAAACCCAACTTGTACAGAGGTGGACACGACGGCGGATGCCTGTGATCCCAGCACTTGGAAGGTAGAGCAGGAAGGTCAGTAGTTCAAGGCCATTCTAGATATGGCCAAGTAGGGAGTTCAAGGCCACCCTGTGCTACATGAGACCCTTTCTCAAGTTAACTAATAGGTACATATGGTCCCTTGCATGTCCTCAACTTCCTTGGTCTGTAGCAGCAAAGGCCTGCTGCTTTAGCCAGGTAAAGAGAAGGGAGGCAGGCGAGGGGCTATCCTGTTATCCATCAGGCGTTTTTTTCCAAGGGCAAGAAACTGCACCGTCCCCGAGGAGCTGTCTGAGGTGCTTAAGGTTAATGGCAGTATTTACATAGCCATCAATTCACTTTAAAAAGAACTGCTCGCCTCGTGGGGCTGTGCAGCCATTGACAGGCCCCAGCCAAGCAGGGCGGACAAGCCTCTCCAACAAGGAGGGGCAGTGCCTGATAAATCCTAATGACACCGTTTCATTTTCACTCCCAGGGTTATCTCCCCATTTACAATTTAAAAGCCCCGAGCCACTTGCTCAGCAAATCAGATTGGACTTCCATCTCTCCATAAAATGTGGGAAGAGTTCTAAAATACATTGATACTGGTAAAATGTAATGGTGACCCCCGTATGTTACAGTGTACACCCCTCCTACCTGTGTTATCTGACATGACAGCCACCACAGACTCGTCTGATAAAAGCTGAATTAGCTAAACTTGACTAAAAGTTAAAATGCAGGTTGGTTTTAGGTCTCAGAAACCCCCCGAACCAATGGCTAACTGAGGTGCCTATTAACATGTCAACACGCTGGCGCAGGCCAGCTCTTCCAACACTCCTCCTCCCATCCCCTACCCCAGGAGCCAGGCTCTACTTCCCCTTCCTCTGCCTGAGCCATTTTGGCTACACAGTCTCTTAGTCTCTTGGCCCAGGCCACCCTCTCTGCTCTCCCTCTCTCCTCTCATGGGCTGGTTTAGTCTGCTGGCCACATTCAGCCCAGACTCTTCCCTTTGCTTGGTTTCTCCCTTATATCTACAATAAAAATCTCCACACTTTAGGAGTCACAGCTTCCTCCTTTTATTTTTTTCTTTCTTTCTTTTTTTTTTTTTTTTTTTTGTCAGTTCTAACTGACACTATGCACATTTATAGAGCCCATGAGGGAATGTGGCTTAATATCTATAATAGCAGACAGAGAGAACTTTGGTTTTCATGTATGTAGGTAAAGCATGTCTGTTCATGTGGAGGCAAGAAAACAATTTCAGGTGTCATTCCTCTGGGACACCATCCTCTTTCTTCCTTCCTTCTTCCTTCCTTCCTTTCCTTTTCAGACAAGTTCTCTCATTGGTCTGCAACTCGCCAGTCGAGGCCAGCTGCCCAGTGATTTCTGGGTCTGCCTGTCTCTGTCAAGCAACAGGGATTTCAGCACATTCTCGTCCTTGCAGAAAGTTCTAGTCAAGAGTGAATATGTAAGAATGAGCTGGAGAGATGGCTCAACTGGTAAGATGCCTACTGAGCAAGCATGAGTTTGGGGTTCGTGGCACCCACCTAAAAACTCCAAGTGTGGTCCCGCATATCTGCAACCATGCAGGACAGAGACAGGGTACCCCTGGCACACTGGATAGACAGTTTGGCCAATCAGTGAGATCCTGGCTCTGTGTGAAAAGATAAGGAGAAAAAGAAACAATAGTAGAAGCCTCCCAACATCGGCCTATCAGCTCCATATATACATGTGTATATAAATGCACACACATAAAAAGAATGTATAAGATTGTACTTGACAAGCCAGGCATGGTGGCCTACACCTGTAATCCCAGCAGTCGGCAGAAGCAGGCAGAGCTCTGTGAGTTCGAGGCCAGCCTGGTCTACAAAGTGAGTCCAGGACAGCCAAGGCTGCACAGAGAAACCCTGTCAAAAAAAAAAAAAAATGAATGTAGTTGACAGATTTAACCTCTGACACCAAGGGCCTGGCTTCCTCTTGGGTTTACATAACTTAATTCTAGGAGAAGATACAGCGGAAAAGGCTTTGTGCATTCTCTCATTTCCCAGAAGCACCCACTCTAACCACATCCTCTCGTGGGGCAGTTCCACTTCTGCTCCTGACACAGGAGTAGACAGGGACCTGTAAGTGTGAGGGGGCTTCACCTGATAGACACCACATCTCAGTTAACGTCGAGGAGGAACTATTTCACCATAGGTCTCCTGACACCCTTTGCCCTAACATGAAAACATGGAGGAAAATCTCAGTCTGTACCTGAAAAGAACAGGTGAACAAAATGTACGTTCATAATGGAGCATTAGACGACTGATAAAAGCACTGACGGGGCTCCGTGTGTATCTCAGTGTAAACAGATCTCAATAGCGGTAAGTGGAATACTTGTGAAACCAAGAATCTCATGTGACGCCACTGAAATGAAAAGGTTCGCCTACGAGGCTATAGTTAGTGAGCATACTTAATTTCAATAATGAATGGGAAAGCTTAACGCATTTTAACATTAAAGTATAACACTGACAAATCAACGTCACGTGGTCAGAGAGACCCACCTAGGTCTCCTGTCCATTATGTCTCAGGTGAGACATAATGTATAGTAACTGTTTCTCAGGGCTGACAAAATGGCTCAGTTGGTGGGGTGCTTGCTCCTCAAGCACAAAGGCCTGAGTTCAATCCCCAGCAGATGGACACTCCCTGTACAGCCAGTTCCTGGGCATCAGAGACAGGAGGGCCCCTCCCTCGGGCTTGCTGGCCAGCCAGCCTAGCCTGCCTGGAGAGCTCCTGGCCAGCGAGAGATGCCGTCTCAAAATCAGAAAGCGACTGGTGTCTGAGGAACAAGGCCAAGGGATGTCACCTGGCCTTCACACCTGCACACATGCACCACACACAAACACACACACCTCCCCATGTGCAGAAGGAGAGAACTTAGACTCGCCAGTGTTTTCAGGTGAAGAGAGCCGTACCGTGGAGAGAGTGAAAAGCAATGGTGACAAGTGCCCAGTGGAGCTCCCGCAGGGCCACTGCGGACCTGCATTGTGGCGGGTGGCTTTGCTGCTGCCACAATACAACTTGAATAACTATGACAGTGTAAACCAGCTGCCCCTGGCCATGTTCCTTAAAGTGTATATCTGAATGGTTTTTTTCCAAAGAAAAACCAAAAACCTAGAAGCCTTGATGTTTCTATTTCTCAGTCTCCGGTGGATGCTATGTCCAATTCTGTCCTCTCTGCCACTGAACTTGGCACCGGGAGTGCTAGGTCCTGACTGTCCAGGTCTGAGTACTGGGAGATGCATAGGCCCAAAGGGCAGACAGCCAGGGAAAGAGGCAGACACAACTAACTGATAGTGGGGTAGAGATGGCCAGTGGGAAACCTACCTTGCCAAGGGGACAGCCATGACTGATGGGCCTTACTAAGGAAACGTCAGCACTGACCTAGTCACGCAGAGCACAACTGTGAGAGAAGACCAGGGTTTCACATGCCAGTTCTGGAACTAAACCCCAGCTCAGCCGAGCAGAGAGATTACATGACTGCCTTGGCCCAGAAGCCTGATGGTAGCAAGTTTTAACCTTCCTGCCAACACCCACAGGTTTCTATAACTCAGACTCCCTCTAGAAAAAGAGAGATGAGAAGAAACTCACCAATCCCCATTTCTAAATAAGTAAATACGGCTGCATGTGTGGGCACACACCAATAATCCCAGTTCTCTGAGGTGCAAGCAGAAAGACAGGAGTTCAAGGTCATCCTTGATTACATTTGTCGTCTTATTCGTGAAAGTCTTCCATTTGCAAACTTCTGTTTCTTAAGCAATGTGAGCCAAAGTAAAACCTCACTCAAAGCAAATCCTTTCCCCTAAGCAGACACAGAAGGCAATTGATTCCTCCAAGTGGCAGGAGAAAGCAACAAACCCACGCAAAAACTCTCTATAGCCCCTCAAGCCCCATAACTCTATCGACGGCTCCATCTCCTGGTCCTGCCCAGCAATTCAGTTATTCTCAGAACAGATGAAATCTTAAATCCACATCAGCCCTTAACATCTGCAGAGTCTTAATGGCACAGAACAAAGTGAAATTTCCAGACGCCACCTGCTGGTAGGAATGTGATTTAAATCAGAATCAAAAGTGTAGGGGAGTCCAGCAGGATCAGAATCAAAGGTCCAGCAGGCGTATTTCCCCCTGCCAATACAGACATCAACAATGAGAGGATCTGGGTCCTGTGTACAGCCAGACCACTTCCACGGTCACTCCAACAACTGAATAATTGTTTGAAAGCCTTCCACTGCCGAGAGGGCATCTTGTGCTCTTAAAGAACCTGAAGGACCTTATCAAAATCAGCTTCTCTCATAGGACACTGATTCCACTCACATTAATTCGTGCTTCGAATTCGTGTGATTTGAACCAATCTTCAGAGCCGTACTATGTAGACAAGCTTATCTGTGGATTACTAAATGGACTAGCCCCCATGCTAATCAAAATGGCCACGTTTTATGACAATCTCCAAACTCAGATGTTTCACCTCTGAAAAATGCACAGTCCTGCAAGGTATTGCTCAGAGTATGGTCCAAGGCTAGCTCCGTGGACATCTGTGAGGCATGCACACTTACAGGCTCCCCTATAGACTCACCAGGTCCCAAGCTCTGGGGGTGAAGACCTGGCTCCCCAAGCCCTCCAAGTGAGCCTTATTTACCGCAACCGGGTATGTTGGCACTTGTCTGTGATCCAAGTGAGCTCTGAAATGTGAAGCAAAAGTCTCTTGAATTGGAGACCAGACTGGATTACATAGGAAGGTCAAAGCCATTTGGGGTTATATTAACAGACCCTGGCTCCTGAGCCGGGGAGACAGATGGTTCAGTCAGTAAAATATGAGTTTAATCCCAAAACCCAAGTAGAAGCTAAGCTATCCCAGAAGCAATCCTAGTGTCAGCAAGGCAAACACAGGAGAAATCTTGGGACTTGCTGGCCAGCCCATCTAGTCAAACCTGCAAGCTCCAGGTACAGAGAGAAACAGCATCTCGAAAGAAAGAAAGAAAGAAAGAAAGAAAGAAAGAAAGAAAGAAAGAAAGAAAGAAAGAAAGGCTACCCCATGTTATCTTGAGAAAGGTACTAATGTCAACCCATGACTTCTACATGCACACATGGGTAATGTGCACCCCACAAACACACACACACACACACACACACACACAAACGAACAGAGAGAGAAAGAGATGGGGGTGGAAGGGAGAGGGAGAGGGAGAGGGAGAAGGAGAGGGAAAGGATATGAGATAGAGGCAAACAGACAGTCTGACTGACTGACCCTGACTTTAAAACAATGAAACAGTGAGGCCATAATACTGCAGCTAGAAGCAAGCATACAACTGAAGACCAAGGATATTAATATGAAACAGATTTGAAAACTCCAGGCTTCAACATTCTGTAAAATGCCATTGGCCTGAACCTATTTCCTCCTCACTCCTTCTAAGTAAATGAAGACTGTGAAACTCATACACAGACATAGTCAACGGCTTGTAGGTTCATGTCTATTTATGCTGTGGCTCAGAAATATTTGCACATCAAACCCGAATCTGAGTTTACACTGGGGATCCTGGGTCTTTTGTAAATGTGGAGAGAGTAAATTCAGAATGAAAATGTCTTGAAGAAACAGTTTTCTAGGAATGCTGCCAGTCCCTTCTCTCAGGGTGACCTTAACTTTCAGAATGAGGGATCTTCCCCTCTCTTGATTAATACTTCAAGGGATGATTAGTGGCCTTTGTTCATGTAGACACAGCGATGCATTGACTTGCGAACTCTCTTCTGGAGAGCTCTCAATGTTGCTGCTTTAGCATAGGGGTCCTGTGAATACAGCAGAGCTATTGGATGCTCTCTGAGCCTGACTCCCCCACAAGAAATGTGGAACCATGTGTTCCAATCTCTGCCATTTTCCTTCTCAATAACACGCAACGCTTACACGTGAACTTCACACACCTGATGGGACCCCCCACCCCTTTGTTCAGATAAAAGCTTATTTCTGAATCTTTAGAATCAGATTAGGACAAGTGTCAGACGTCTATTTGTGCAAACGTTAATTTCAAGTGTATTTAAATAACTTTGCCTCTTGCTTTTCCTCATCTCATCAAGCAGAGATGCTTCCACTGTGTAATCATGGTAATGAATAAACATGGGGTGCTTACAAAGGACTCCAGCACCGCCAAACTGATCAATTGTTAATTCTACCAAGTGACGGAACGTGCCTTCCTTAGCAGTGACTCCATCAAGCCATGATTATGGTGGGAAAGATGCCCATACCCACTGCCCAGTGCCTCTGGAAAGCAATCCCACAATCCTCCCCAGGACCCTACCTTGGGCTCATCCGGATTAATTCCTCTTTGAACCCACTGCTCTCTGCCACTCCTAGAAGACATTGTTGTGTCATTTACAAAGTCATGGTCTATGTGAGTATTAATTGGCAGGGAACTAGAAGCAGCTATTAACAGACTAAACAGGCACGGGATATATCCAGAGGGCCCTTATTATCTGGATAAAATGACAATTTCATAATAAGCTTTTGGCCTGGAGGATCCGAATCACCATGAAATGCTTTTGTGTGTCGGGATGAGGACAGTCAATACTTGTACTGGGGACACATTCATTATTTGCCTTGTCGCCACCCAGGCCTAGGCCATGTACCAGACAAGTCAGGTCAGCCTTTTTACAGGGAAAGAATGAATGACCTCATAGCCTTTGCCTCTGCTGTGCCACAGACCACGAGGGTGTCTTCACCCCTGGGTGCCTTTCTTTCCTCTTGTGTGGAGGATGCTGAAGACCGTGCCCACTTTATAAGACTCTGAGGACAAAATAGCTAGTGTGATAAAATGATGCATCCGCTATGAACAGTAGCATGTGATCTCTGAGGAAAATTAGACGCAGAATTCTATCAGATCCAGAAGCCTTACTTTGGACACATAACAGAAAGAACTGAAACTAGGGACTAGCATGGCTATTGCAGTCATAACAATATGTTGGTAACACACAATTTTATTTTGTTTTGTTGTGTTTTGTTTTGCTTTGGGGGAATCTGAAGTGGAGTGGGTAGGAAAATGGGGAGGACCTGAGAGGAACTGAGGCAGGAGAAAGAACATGATCAAAACATATTGTGTAAAAATAACTTTAATTTAAAAAAAATTAAAGAATATTTATACCTGCCAATCGATGCACATTTTAATTGCTGCACTGTCCATCTTATATATGTGAATTTTTATCCTACAAAAGAACTATAATATGCACATATATACTAGAAAATAATAAAAGTAAACATACTACACAGTGAAAAAAAAAAAAAGGTGAAGCCAACCTAAATGTCCACTGACAACCCATGACAATGTTCCCTAAAAGGGAAGGAAATTCTGGTCCCTGATACAATGTGGATGAACTCTGAAGGCATTGTGCTAAGTGATATAAGCCAGTCACAGGAGAACAAATATTGTATGGTTCCACTTACAGAAGGTTACCAGGAGGAGTGGAATTCAGGGATTTCAAAAGTAGGATGGTGTATCACAGAAACTTGGCAGAGGGTAAGGAGTTAAAGCTTAATAGCTATACTTCAGTTTTATACAAAGAAAAGCATACCACAAATAGAAAGAAATAATTCAACATGGTGAATATACTTAATGCTACTGAAACATAGCCTCGAGATGGTTAAAATGCTCAGTTTTGTATTATATCTGTTTTCTCAATGCCCCCCCAAAACCAGCGTATTAGGAGACAACTTCAGTACTAGCAATTGCTGCTTCTAGTATTTGTTTTAAGTTCTCAGTAAACAAATATTTGCCACACATCCCCTAACCTATAGATAGTAAACACTCAGCGAGACATGATACTCCATAACTGTAACCCCAACACTCAGGAAGCCAAGGCAGGACAATCTCCATGAGCTGACTTTGAGGCCAATCTGGGCTACAGTGTGAGTTCCAGGCCAGCCTAGGCTCTATTGTGAGACCCTCTTTCCAAAACACTTGGGAAAAAAGACATTTGGCTTTTTCCACGCAGTCCAATACCAAAAGGTTTCCATAAGCCCCTACTGATAGAGACTCCATGTTCTTCAGACACAGTGCCTGGTGGCACTGGTGAACTAACCTGCATGCCTCTTCCCTGAGGATAGCTTTCATGGTACCAAAAAGCACCATGCAACCTTCCAAAGGAAAGAAACAACCAAAAGTCCTACCCAGCTATCACACCTATAAACCACAACAACAACCGATACGGCATGACAACCCTAAGGGTGCAACTGAGGCACACACACCTTGGTGGTAACCAAAAGCTCTCTAATTGGACCTGCTCAACAGGAGGAAAATCATGCCCGGTACTGGAAATCCAGTAGCCAACCACCCAGCATTAGTGAAGCTGTGGATCTGGGAGGAGAACCTGACAGTACCACTTTACTAAACCAGCATCATCTCTAATTACATTCTAAATATTTGTCCTTAGATCCACAGGTAAATATAGTTCTTGCCCTTCAACTTCTCTTTACAACAGACAAAGACCACTACAGAAAACCACAGCCAATCAAAATGCAAAGATCTAGAGCCCAGACCCAAGAGAGAAGTCAAAAAGCATCCAGTAGCTAAGTCTCGGGGATTATTACAGAAAAGGAGCCAGAAAAAAAATCATAATCTTCAGAGGATCAAGAAGATGGATGTGATATTGTGTCTCCTAGCAATGCCAAAAGCCTAGCTACACCCACAAAGGATCAACATGATTGCCTACCCATGAGCTGAACAAGAGCAACAACGGACATGCCAAAGCAAACAGGAGAAAGACCATGAGGCCCCAACCTCCTCAAAGAACTGCAGGTAACCAAGGAATGCTGAAATAGAGAGAGGTAGTCTTCCCCATGGAAGAGCACACCGACTTGTTATTCAAAACCAAATGGTTAGCCCTGAAAACATACACACAAGTAACATTACACAGACTGAGCAAGTTATATTTAGAAATAGATATGCATATACATATGCATGTAACAAAAATCAGTAACAAAAGAGGTCATGAATTTGAAGAAGAGTCAGGAGGTTATGTGGGAGGGTTTAGAGAAAGGAAATGTGAGAGGAAATTGATATCATTACATTATATTCATAAAAGTAAAAGAAAAGTGTGGGGGGGTTAAGAATCCACCCCGCCCTCCCCTCTTTTGTTGGCAGCGACTTCCAAGCCTTTCTGAGAAGTGTTGCAATGTTAGCCAGTGAGTTTCCTAAATCTCCTCAGCGGCACATCAATGCCTAAGTTTTGAGGTGAGGAGAATCCAGCACGTAAGAAAGATGAGATTGGTACCAAGGGACACACACGCAGAGCCATCTTCCAGGTTGCTTAATGCAGCTCCGTGCTCCTGACAGACCCTGCGGTCTGCAAACAGCAGGACAGAATTTGAAAAAGGTGTGAGTCTAGTATCCTGGGAGGACCCGGCCCGTAGTGACTAATTTATGGTCGTTTTGATTTGTGTGTGCATGAATATTTGAGTGTGTGGTGTGCATGTGTGTGTGTGCGAAAGAGAGGGAAAGAGAGAGGAGTTAAGGAATTAATCCAAAACTATAAATGAAGAAAGCCCTGTGTGTGCTGCAAGGCGCACTGCGTAATCAGCTCTGAGAGAAGGCACCAGATGCTTGCATTACAATCCACAGGCCATAGGAAGAGCTGCCAACTGTTTTAAATAGCAGCAAAGATTATGCACCCCTGCCCCCATCCATGATTTCTGGCCCCCACTGACACACACAGAAAAGAATGCACCCCAATAACTTTCTCTTCAGATTCCCTTAAACATCTCACTATACAAGACACAGCCTTTGGGTTGTTTAAAAGCTTGAGCTGAACACCAGTTAAAGGCATTTTCTGATACCAGCTCACAAAACACGAATGTGCTGTACATCAGGTATAGTAGCACACGCCTGTAGTCTCAGCATTCAGGAGACCGAGGCAGGAAGAATGCTGTGAGTTCAAAGCCAACCTGGGTTGTAGCGTGAGTTCGTGACAGCCTGGGCTATACTGTGATCCTCTTTTTCTGAGAAGCCAGAAGTGGGATGGGCAGATAGAATGCTCACCTAGCATGCACAGGGTCCTAGGTCTGAATTCCTAGCCCCACCCACCTCACCTAAAAAAAATCTAAAATTAAAATAATAATAATGACACATGAGAAAAAAACCTTCAAAATTTCTTTTAACTTTCGTGCCTTGAATAACTTACCTATGGAAGAATAGCATACAGCCGTGAAAAAGAATGACAATACTCCCTCGGCTGATTTGCCATCCTTTTTCGGGTGGATCCAGAGCATCTCTGAGCCCTATGGGAATGCCACTTCATGAGGAGGCCAAAGACAAGGGGAGGTCTGCAGACCAGGTGATGTGGCCTTCCTCCCCCAGCCAAGGCATCACCAGAGTCTCTCCAAAAGGGCATTGCTGAATACACCAAATGCAAAAGGTGGTGAGGAGTCCTCTTATCAAAACGGTTGGGTCTCAACAGATGTATGTGGCTCAAAGCAGAAGAAAGAAAATGGAAAGAGAGTCATCAAAATGTGAAAAGGTGCGGTGTCTGGGTACGGGGCAAAGTGGGCGTTTTAACCTTCCTTTCTGTATTCATCTACAGGATTTGAATGTTCAAGTCCATGCAGGTATTGTCTTTGTGACTTATGGAAAGAATTAAAATATCTTCAAAAATAAAAGCCATGGGTAGTTAAACGAAATCTTTTCTAGGCAATTAGAGTCCCAGGATCCCTGTTACAAACACTGGACAACCCCACCCCTAGCTGAGGAACTGTGGGTAGCTGATGGCTGCTGCGGGAGGGAGCATCCATTTTCTTCTGGAATGTGGCCCTGGCGGGTTGTCTGTGCTCCAGTGGAGGCCTACATTCATACAGGCAGCACGAACTGCACTCAGTGAGTTAAAATAAAAGACATGAAGTTGGAAGGGAGATATGGTAGAGACAGATAGCAGGGAGGCGTTAGAAAAGGGAGCAGGGATGCTTATGATGAAACCGCGCTGTGAACAGGTATGACGTTCTCCTACCTTTCAACTCAGCTCTCAGGAGGCAGAGGCAGGGAAATAGCGGTGACTCTGGGGCCGGCCTGTTCTACATAATGAATCCTGGGCCACCCAGGGCTACACAATGAGACCCATTAATTAATTAACCAATCAATCAATTAATGTAAAAGTCTGCGACTTGAAGCCAAATGAGTCACAGGCAAGCAACTGTGCTATGCGAAAGAAACTTAGATATTTCAGGCAACGGAGGACATAAAAAATGAACAAATAAGACTGAAATTTTAAAGAACACTTAAGGACATATAGTATGAATGACAAAGTGAAGAATCCAAGCACATGCAATGGCCATTAAAGTACTAATCGTAATTACTCAAGTTCTGATAGTTCTGCCTTGAAATTTTTTTAATAATTTTTATTGTATTTAATTTTTGTGCCTGTGTGTGTTGTGCATATGTATGACTGTATGTGTGCACACATGTGTTGTTGGTGTGTGTATATGTGTGTGCATGTTATATACATTATTCATGTCTGTGTACATGTATGTGCATGTGTGTATATGTGTGTATACGTGTGTGTGTATGTGTGTGTGTCTGTGTCTGTGTAGGTCAGAAGAGAGCTGACAGGAGTCAGCTCTCTCCTTCAGAGGGATCAAATTCAAGTCATCAGGCTCGGCAGCAGGTACATTTACCAAATGAGCAATCTTGTCAGCTGTCTACCCTCAGATCATTAACGTGTTGTAGAAATGGGCAAGGGTTTTAGCCATATTGTGGAACTCTGAGGTACTTTCAGATTTGCAGTTAGGGCCTCTGCATATTTCCTTAAACCAGAATGCATATTCGGTTCCTGTCTGAATAAAGAGGGGGGAAAAAACACCCCTTGAACAGGCTTTATAGAGGAAAGTGGACTGAACTTAAATGTCGCCCATAAAGCTGCAAGTTATTTTTATTTTTGCACAAATATCAAATAGATGGGAAGACAGAGCTAGTGGTCTCTTGGGAGAAATGGTTATGCTGAGAGTGAGAATTGAGTAGGTTATTAGGAATGCAATTCTGTGGGACAGTTCTCCAAGTCTGAACCAGCGAGGGTTCTGCCTGACACTGGCTTTGTGAAACATTTTCAAATCAAATAGTTATGAAGTGATGGAGGTGGCTAAGATTGCTTCCCCAGACCCGTGGCGCACAGCTTTGCCTGTCCCTGACTCTCAGTCCTGAGTCATCTTCAGTGAAAATACATGATCACCTGCAGGCCTTGAAGTCATCTTGTGATCCCTGATGACCACAAACAATTCAGCCCACCAGTCAGTTGCTCCAGTGTGGAGGACACAACATACACAGAGCTGGTCCGTTCACTCTGATTGCCCTAATCCTTGCAAGGAAACAGAGCCACAGATGGACTGAAAACTCCCAAAGAGAAAGGACAGGCTAAAGGGAAGAAGGCTACTCATGCTAGTTCCAAGGAGATATCATTGGAGAATTTTATTACTAGGAGAATTTTCTTATTATTTTAATATTATTATTGGAGAATTGTATTATTAGGCTAAGCCTCTTAACATGGAAATTCCCCTAAACGCTACAACCAGGCAACTAATTGAGAGTTAGAAAGTGTCAAAAAAGACTCCACCCCCTTACCACAGGCGTATAGTATCCCATACTAAGTATGATAAGGTGATTTTTTTTTTTTTTTTGGTCAGTGAAAACGCAAATCAGGCAGGGGATTGGCTGCTGATGACATCATACCCATGGGTTAATCCCCGGTGAGTACAGTTTTAATATCATATGCATCAACCTAACATTTGCATAACAAAGTGTTATAATAAGTGTAACAGTAAAGGAGAGGTGCAGACAAAACCAGCTATTAACAAAGGTTCTGTGACACAGAAAAGGAGGTGGCGGGGGGGGGGGGGAGACGACAAAGCGAAGATCTGTTCTTTTTCACTAACTAGAACTAGGTCACCAAACAATACACACCTCTGAAAAGGATCACAAAATGAATATTGAAATCCAAGTGACCCAGAACAGGATAGTAGTGGAAATATCAGAGGCTGCCCCCAATAAAGAACACCCACTATCAAAGACATAGTCATAGGTGTATTTTGCAATGGGGTGAAAAGTAACAAAGCCATTCGGTGGGCAAACTGCTGTTCCGGAGAACTTTTCTACAGCTAACGGGGAAAACACGCCAATCAAACCATGATTTCAGTCTTCCAGCACGTTGTGACTGGTCACGGGGTGGTTAGTACGGAGGGAAGAGAGCAAAGTCTGGAAGAACAGAATAATGAGAGAGGAACGTGGAGGGGGGGGAATCTTGAAACACAGCTATCAATCACGATGTTGAAACAAACCAGTGATGAAGAGACATCTACACTTAGAAAGCTCTGTGCTAGAATGAGTGATGCTACCTCGCTGGGTCATTTGGCCAGGACGTGAGTCACCGTCAGTTGGAGAGATTCCGGAAAGTGCTCTCGCGTGTCTCCAACCCGAAGGACGTGGGCTTGCAGCCTGACTTGTGACTCTCAAGTTAGCAGAAACGCTCCTCATCCAGGAGTCGGTTGGAAAATTCTTCAAATCAAATCAAACACCTGTTTATAAGAAACCGCGAGGCAAACGCTAGCTACATTGTTAGCCTGCCTTTCGTAAATTGTATTGATTTTTTTGTGGCTGTTTGTTTGTTTGTTTGTTTTTCTAGCCAAGACCTTTGGAGAAGGCTTAGTCACTGATGTGCACAGGTTTGGGAGCTTGAGTCGGCAGACGGGCTATCCCTGTATCAAGGATATTACAGACAACACCAGACTGAGGCTTCGATGGAAATCCCCCCCTCTCCCGCTGTTGCTGCCGCCAAGCAGGGATTTTGCCTGTCACATCATATTAACTTTGCTTCTCTCGGAGGGAAGGCCATTAAAAAGTTAAAAGCAAAAAAGAGTTCGGGGGATCAGTACGTTTCGCCAAAGAGGATCCTTCAATCCCGGGGTGGGTGGACACTTGGCTGTGAACTTGTACGTATACAATACTGCTGGCTGGTTCCTAACTCAGCTAAGCTTCCTCAACAAGGCGTGCGGAGCCCTCAGCATTCGAGAGGAAAGCACACCAGCACTCTAGATGCCTCCCTAGGTGCAGGCTATCAAGCTTTCTATTTCCAATTCCCTAAGGACAAGCTTGGGTTAAAGACTCCCTGCGGTCCCGAGAACTGGCCATGCAACTGAAGCAAGAGGGAAGGAAATGTCAGGGCGCTGCTTCGGTGGACAAAGCCAAGATGCCTCCCTAGGACTCCACGACCCTCCCCTGTTAACCACTGGCGCTCCCAGAACCAGCCTGTCTAGCAAGGGTCCCCGGAACCAGCCCGCCTGCTTCTTTCTGCTAACTCCTGTGGGCATCCCTGCTCAGATGCGAAACGACGAGACCTCGAGTCCATCGTGGCCAGACAGAACCCCCAGCTCACGGAGTGTTCACCCTGCGGCTGCTCACTCCCATTCATCAAGTGGCTGCCTCGGCGCCGGCGCGACCCCAGAGTCTCCGAACCGCAGACATGAACTCCCCAATTGGAAGTGGCTGCTGCCCGCCATCCCAGCCCCTGCCCTCGCGGCACACACCCCTACTTCTCGGGGTCACTTCCAACTTCAGGATGCACGCGGTTGGTTTAGGTACTTCCCCCTACTCCCCGCTAAAGGCCGGGTGCTGCTCCGAGCCTACTTCAACTGACAACTAGCCCCAAAGGCCACTGCTGCCACCGAGACCACGCTTAAGCGTAGGGTTCAAGGCTGCTTCAACCCCTTCTCCCGCCAGCTCTTCCCCAGAGCCCGTTCTTACTGGACTAGAAAGGGCAGCCGAGTCCGATCCGAGAGTCCAGGGCGAAGCTCCGATCGCAGCCCTGGAGCCAAAGGATGCTCAGCGGGCCTCTTGCCCGCCAGAGTCCCTGGAACGGCCCATCCCTGTCTCAGCCGGGTCAAAAGCAGGAAAAGTTCCGGCGCTGCTGCAAAGAGAAGTCGAAACTACCGTGGGAAGCGCCGTGCCTGGAAGGAGAGACACTGCCCCAGCCAGCTCCAGCCGCGCGCAGACAGCCGCGCGCGCGCCCAGCAGGTGCGCCCCGTCCAGGGTGGCTCCAGGCTAGCTGTGCAGAAGCCAGTTAGAGCAAGCTGACCAGGAGGAGCCGGGCCGGCCGCGGACAGCGCTGATTGGCCAGGCCTCCCGATTGCCAGCGCCCTTGTCAAACCCCGCAGTCCACGTGGGCCTGTCCTCTGCGCTGCGCCCCGCGCCTCCCCACCCTTCTGCTGTGTGTGCGCCTCTCCCGAGCGCCTCGCTGTGGCCACTACTCCGCGGGGGCTGGGGGAAAGGTGCTGAATCTTCTGAACACCTGAGAAACGCGTTGAGCCGCGCATAAGGTAGGAGGATTGGGGGTTCAGCTCCCAGCTGAAACCGTTTCCTACACAGAGGTCCCACAAGAGAACACAGCAGGCGTCCTCTCTCGTGTGCAAAAGCAATCTGGCTGCGCGTGTGATGCGTGAGGGAAGAGAAAACTTGACACACGTGTCAGTAGCTGAATGATAACAATATTGTTTTAATGGGACTGAGGATCTAACCCAGTGGGTAGGACAATTGCCTAAGCATGCAAGAGACCGCCACGACATGAAACCGGGCGTGGTGACACAATCTGTGACCCTGGCTCTGAAGAAGTACAAGTAAGAGTTCAAGGTCATCCTTGACTACATGGTGAGTTTGAGGTCAACTTGGGCGACATGATATTGTGTCTCCAAATTATGTTTTTAAAATGCATCCATTTTTTCTTTGATGCCCTTCTACCTCATCCCTAGCTGTGCCAAACCGCTTTCCCCTTACAGAGGTAACTAAGAATCAGCAACGCTTAAATGATAATGCCTTGCCAGAGATTCTTTTGTCTGATCTCCATTGTACAGAGGAGAAAATTGAGGCACAGAAAGGCTAAATAATTTATTGACCATTGTGGAATTAATTAGTAGGATAGCTTACAATTGACTCTAGTTAGCAAGCGCAGGCATTTTCTGAAACCAAGCTAGAATTTTGGACTTTCGGGCTCCACCCCAGAACCAGAATTGTTATTTAAACCAGATTTCCCGTGTGGTTATTATTTGCACACAGTTTGATAAATCTCTGCTCCCTGCCACTATGCTGCCCTCTGTCACTGCCTAACATCCCCCTTGTCCTTCTTAACTTCTCATTGAGCTAAAATGATATGCCCTTTCGCCACAGATGCATCCAAATATATTCACTCTTTTCTCTCCTTACTGCTTGAACTCATCCAGGCTCCTACCCCTGCTCCCCCTGCCTTCCTGCCATACGCTCGCGCGCACACACACACACACGAACCATATCACATTATTTTCCTGATAGCTAAACAGTGACAATCCTAGGCTCCTTTCTTATCAAAATTGGGGCTTTGCAAAGACAGTCATGCTATTAAATTGTCACCACCCTAAGAAGGTTTTCAAGCATGAGCAACCCTTGCAAACTTGCATGTACCTATGATGGTATAGTGAAAAGACGCCACTAAATGTCCAATGATGTGACGTGATTCTTGCAGCTGTTGGGGGCAGAATGCCCCTCTAACTGAGAAAGGTTGCCAGATCACTGCCGCAGAAAGGTAAGTGATGGCGGGAGGGAGCTAAATGAGCCCCAATTATTTCTTTGTCCAGCTGCTTATCAAATGTCTACGTGCCAGGCTCTGGGCTCCTATGACACAGCAGATGTGACTTCTGTCTGTAGTTACGGGAAAAGTTGGGCACTAAACAATTCAACCAACACATAGAAGATGAACATTTAGATCAAAATATGTGTTAAAGGATTATAGAATAAGCATGAGAACTATGGCGGTCCGTCTAATCTAGATTGTCTTCCCCCGGGGAAAGTCGCTGCGACCTGGTGACAGCCGACACCTAAATGACAAAAGGCCAAACAAACAAATACCTAAGCAGAAACTGTCACCAGCATCAGTTCAATTGTCCTCTTGTAAGAAAACAGCCCTGCCATTCATTTCGTAGAAGCCTCCTTCCATCCTGCCACGCATTTTGCACCTCCTGAAGTTCTGTAAAATGTATTATTAAAATGGGTCAGACTATTTTCTATGTAAGGCCAGGTGATGGCAACAGGTACTTCCCCCCCCCCCATTTATACACAGCAGTTGACAAACTTCCCTCGTGCCTGTAGGAACTCGTGTGATTTGAACTTTACGTTTTTCTTTCCGCTGTTGTATGACGTGTAGAACACTATTCCATGTCTTGGTGTAACTGAATCCGTGAAGGGACACTCTGACTCTGCTAGGCCTATTTATAAAAATCTCTCCATCATCCGGGATGAGCACACGGTTCAGTGACTAAAGTGCTTGCCCCTCAAGCCTGGTGACCTGAGTTCAGATCCCCAGAACCCACATAAAAGCTGGACGCAGCAATGCATGAATCTATAATTCCAGGGCTTCTTCAGTGAGACGGGAAGCAAGAAAAAAAACTCTCTTTCTCAAGCTTGTAGGGCACCATTTGCAATGACAGTTTGTCTCAGGCAAGAAGGAAGGTAAAGACGGACACCGAGGTTGCCTTCTGACCTCCAAATATGCACTGAGATACACATACACACAAATCCCCTTACTAATGAGTAAAGCTTCAATTTAAATTTTTTTGGCAATACTCATGTACTTTGAGCACAACTTTTCCTTCGGGGACTAATAATGATAACAAATATTAATCATATATCTGTGTGTCTGAGTAGGCTAAGTGCTTCATGGGCTACCATGCTCATCCTCTGAAAAAGTAAATTTCTCTTCTTATAGCTTCTATTCCACAGATGAAAAAGCTCAAGCTCCAAAAAAGGTTAAGTAATAAGCCCCTGGTTCTGGGCCAGCCTGTCACAGCAAAGTCTATGGCAGAATGGCTAAGCAGAAACAAATGAAGCAAGCTTCAAGAATGCAGAGAGCATGTGTCTATTCCGTCGCATTGGTCTTTGAAATGTTCAAAGTGCCGTTCTTTCACTTTTTCTTATTTACCCCAGCCCTTTAACTTTTAAGCTCACTTTTCTCACTAGATATTTGCTTTGTTTTCCCTTGCTTCAAACTGGGAGCTATAAGGACTTTGATAGATGAAACAACTGGTGTATTCCTTTGTTTGTTTGTTTGTTTGTGTCGGGCCAGTCTGCTATTCAGCATCCTCTGAGGAAATGCGTCTGGCCCCTTAGAGCTGTCTGCTTTGACGCACACCCGTATCTCAAACGCTGACAGCTCTTTAACACAAAGAAGACCCACCCCTTACCCGAGTAGCAAAAAAGGAACATTTTATCCCTCACCAGAGCTGTGCTGGATGCCGTTTAAAGTGACAGCTCGGGCCCTCATTGCACAAATGAATAGGTCCTCCCTCCTGCCTAAGAATGAAGGTCTGGAACTGTATCGGGACCTGTTCTCATAGCTTTCCCACAGTTCTGTGATCCAGGAGAAACCCCAGGGAACAGGTAGCGAAGAGAAAATATAAGGCTCCTCTGGCTAGGGCTGGCATCCCTCACCTTTCTTGGGAAGTATGGGGTCTGCTGCAGTTGCCAATGACTTCCTGCCTTGAATGGCTTGGTCAGGCTCGTTTTAGACTCCTGGAACTCAGACAAGGTGTCTAGCTATTTGCTTTGGAAGGCTCAGGTGGGTTTCAATACCCTTCCCTTTGCTGACCACAAGGGTTTCAATAATTTATGTCTTGGAGAGGAACAGCACTTCAGGGCAAATTAGTGTAAGAGGGATTTATGAACCCACAGCAGAGAGCATTTTTAGAGATAACACTCATGCTGTTGCACAGAAAGATACAAACTAGATTCTGATCTGGCCCAGCACTCTGTATATCATCAAAGAAATGATGCCCTTTCTTTCCCACCTCTTCCTTCTCAACACCTCCCCCTTGGTTGTCAACCTCTGAGCTACATTGAAGATTGGGATTGTCATTCATTCCTTTTTTTTCATTGATTCTTTTAATAGCTCATTTAGAATTTCTGCTTATCAAAGGGATGCGAGTATGCCCATGTTTATAGTAGCATGATCCACAGTGGCTGGAAGGTGAAAAACAGTCTGTTCAACAGACAAATGGTAATCAGAGTGTGGTGTGTTTGTACAATAGAGTATTATTCAGCCTTAATAAGGAGGGGAATTCTGACACACATAGCAATGAATGAACCTTAACGATGAAAAGAGAAGGGAAATAAGCCATTAATAAAAAGATGTGATTTCTCATATATGATGTACCTAGAATAGTAATATTCATAGAAATAAAAATTAAAAAATAATAAAATAAAATGGTGGTTCCCCAGGACTGGATGAGGAGGAAAACTGGTCATTGCTGCCTAATAGATACAGACTTTCAATGTACATGGGGAAAGATGCCAGGAGACGTGCTATGGTAATGGCTGTCCCAAAATGTAAATATACTCAGCACCATCCAGTTGTTCACTTAAGTACATTTACATGGTAAATTTCATGATGTGTGTACTTGACCTCAACTAAAGATGGCTTTGCACTTATTCTCATCCTCCTTAAATCTCAAGATTACAAAGCTGAAGTTTCAAGATATGATTCCAGCTATATCATAAATTACAAGAGTAAACATATTTTGATTGCAAAAACAGTACCTAATCCTGTTTGTGTGGGCCTGGTGTCTCATCCAGCATTTGAGATGCAGCTGTGAAAGGTATTCATAACCCTTGACCTCAAAGAACATACAAGAGCACCCACACTGATCCAGACGGAGTCTTTGTTTTCATCATACTTTCCTCCTCCATGTATTTGTGTTAGCTGCTGTGTGCTGCAAGCAGCTGCGCATATGAGTTACAGAGGTAGACCAAGGCCCCATAGACCAAAGCCGCCAGTCCAGTGGGAGAAAGAAAAAGTGAGATTGCCTGACCCTCTCCATCGACATCCATAGCTTCTTCATCTTTCCACATCCTAGGTTCTGCCCAGTCAGCCTTATCAAGTCTTCCAGTGAGTCCCAGCTACAAAGGAAAAAATAATAATAATAAAAAAGCATGTTTTGACTCCCTCAGTTGTAATATACCGGTAACATGTCTCGAAATAACATACTAACCCAGTGTTTTCTAAAATGTAATTTTTATCCCACAGATGAGATGTAAGATGATTTTACCCAAAACACAAGGGGGGGGGTGTTAATAGCTGTAATTCATTTTACTGTCCATTAAGAAAGAAGCTGAAAGAGAACATTAAACCTGTGGTTTCCTAGATTCTGTATTTCAACCGAGGTTGTTTTCAGAGGAGTTTCTGGTTCAAGAGAATTACAAAGGTAATGACTGGGGACTATGGCAAAATTGAGAAAGAGGCTGACTTTTGCAATATACCCATGACTCCATTGCAGACATGGCCGATGGGAAGAGCATCCTGAAGAAGCCCAGGGCTCCTGCATTCTCACTCCCCAATGTTGGCACAGTCTGCCCACCCCTGTGATGCCTCTTCCTCTTCCAGCTTCCCAGGGCAGGGCCCCACAGAGGAAAGGCAGGCTCTCTGCTATGTCAGTTCAACAACTCAGCTTACTCCATCTGTTAAAGATGGCGGCACATGCAGACTGAGAGTTAAGCATCCTTGGGACCTGGGCTGAGGATGCTGAGTCTGGATCTTGCAAGTTGATGTTGTCTCAGAGGGAAGATAAAAAGAGAAACCCACTTCCAGTCCTGACCTGTCCTATTTATTCTCTGACACGTCTGGTGCAAAGTTTCAGACAAAGCAGAAGAATAAATGTTGAGTTTTATTCCAATTTTTTTCCATCTATGCTATTTTAATACATGCAACAAAACCCACATGCTATTTGATTTTTATTTTTGGACTTGAGATTTTTCCCCCCTCTACCTTAGAAAAACATTATTTAGTAAAAGGTCATAAATGTTAAAGTAGGATTTAAGAGACTCCACTCGGACATCTGACATTTGGAATATTCCTAACTGAGGACTTTCCCACCAGGAACCCTAAACCCACCAGTGGACCTTAAATCCCATGATTTCAAGCTGGATGCAGCATTACCCTTTTGCTTACATGCCAGCATCCCTCAGGAGTGGGCATGCAAGCCAAAGCGTTTGATTGCAAGAGACAGAAATAGCAAGCTGGATGAGGTAAAAGCGACAGCTGTCCACCCGTGGAACCGAGAAGCTTCACCGTGCAAATGATGCTAGTACTCGGGCTGGAAAGAGGATCTCTGGGCAAAGGAGTTTGACACGGAGCCTGCTGATGGGCCCCTTGTGACACGCAGGGTGGAAGGAGAGAAGCAACTTCCACAGATTGTGCTCTGGCATCTACATGGGCACTATAGCTCATGAGCACCCATACATACATACATACACACACACACACACACACACACACACACACACGTGCACACACACGTAAGAGCTCACATACACGCAAGCACACATACAGGCACACATGCATTCACACACATGCACATAAAATAAAGTGTTTTCCTGTTTGTTTTCTTTTGTTTACTATTTTAAAAATACTATACTCACGGGAAGTCATGGTTGTGTGTGTGTGTGTGTGGTTTCCTCTTTCTCTTGGCACTATTGTTGCTGCTTTTGTTGCTTGGATTGGACTCCTTCTCTTTGATAAGACTTCCTCCCAATGGCAAGGAGAATGTCCCTCACTGCCCAAGTGTCCCTACAGCCATGCGAGCTTCACGTAATAAGAATTATCCTCTGGGGGCTGGAAAGATGGCTCAGTGGTTAAGAGTACTGCTCTTCCCAAAGACCCGGGTTCGATTCCCAGCACCCAAATGGCAGCTCACAACTGTCTGTAACACCAATTCCAAGGGACCTGACACCTTCATACTAATGCACATAAAATTTTAAAAATTAAAATTAAAAAATAATTCATCGAAAGAAAAAAAAAAGAATTATCCTGTGGCGGGGCAGTGGCGGTGCACACCCTTAATCCCAGCACTCAGGAGGCAAAGGCAGGCAGATCTCTGTGAGTTCTCCACCAGCCTGGTCCACAGAGTCAGTTCCAGGACAGCCACACAGAGAAACCCTGTCTTGAAAAACTAACAAAAAAAGGAGTGTCTTCTGGTTTCGAATTTTCATGTTTCACAAGCCTGTCTCATGGCCAGGACATGAAGAGGGAGCAAATACCACCCTTGTACCCCTGTCAGAATTACATGCCTATAAATTCCTGGAAACGTAATATTAACACCAGAAATTGATACCCATCACAGGACTTAGCCCTACGCACTGCTCTAACTGTCCAACCAACCATCTCTATGTTACCTTACCCTCGGGGTGATAGCCTGTTAGACTAGATTTGGGCTCCTGAGACAAACACTGGCCAACCAAACAATATCTTAAGCTGGTAAAGTAGCAAGTGAAGAGCAGACATTTCCCAGCTGGACTTTGAAGGCAGAAGCTCAGGAACTGAGCCATGTCATTGAGACAGGTGAACTAATCAGCAGTGTGTGGTGAAAGATATGAAGGAAACAGACCACAGGGGTTAGGGGTCTGAGCAAGAGGGACAGTGCTTCCGAGGAGCACCGCCTCTGGAAGGGAGACTCACGAACTCGGTTTCCCAGTTCTGGTAAATCCTCAGGGCCTGAAAACTTGTGACACGTGTAGAAAAATCCAGGTAACATGTGGCAAACCCGTGTGATGCTCCCATTTGTGTTGTTACGTGACCACTTTGTAGCAATCCACCTGGAGAACTTTTTCTGTTTTCTGCATGATAAAGTCCAAAGGACCTATTCGATGTCCCTTAATATAAATTTTGTCAGACTGCAAAGTCTCTAAGATGGGAGAGTTTGGCCTTCTGTCTTTTGTGTGTGTGTGCATGCGTGTGTGTGTGTGTGTGTGTGTGTGTGTACTCATTGGTGTGAACACAGGTGCACACACACTGCCTTCCGTGGGCAGAAGCCAAAGGACAAGTTATCACAAGACTTTGAGAAGACCTCCTGCCTCTCTGTGCTAGCATAAAGGCGCCTCTCTCTGCTAGCATAAAGGCTGTGTCCCACCACATGGAAAAATACCTCAGAGGAGACACAGATGTGAAAGGCGCTCTCTGAACCCCTTAGTGTTCCTCACAGAAGGTGCAGAGGGAAGGACGTCATTGAGAGGAGGAGTCTACACCGTCCTGTGTTCAGTGCTGTCCGTAGTCCGCTGCTCTGTTCTCTGAGCCCCAGCATTGGCTTTGCTGTGTCTGCAGCTTGCAGAGAGCAGCCTGGGAGACTCTGATGCCTTTTACACTCTCCTGAGCCAGGGCTTTAAAAAGAATTAAGTAATATTCCATCCATACAGGCATATGTGCCCTATAGGTTCTGGTTCTGAGAGGACTCTAAAATAACACTGTCAGCAAAGGGAGACTGAAGTAAGATTTGGGCTTGCTTGCTTGGTTGGTTTAGGCTAGGTGGGTGTGGCTGTCCCCTCCTCCAGGTCACTTTCTTAACTCTCCCAAATTACGTACCACCACCCAGGAATTCCCAGAGAATGTCCCTTCTGTACTTAGGTAGCCAAACAATCCTTGCAGGGCTAGGCTGAAGATATGAGGGCTAGCGGGCCATGGACCTGCCAAAACAGAGATGGTGACCCCAAGGTACCTGGACCTGACAGCAGAGCTTCTCGGCTTAGGTGAACTTGCCCTAGTGAATTTCGACTGTGCCAACATTTTATTTTGTTTTGTTTCACTGTCTAGTGCAGACTAGACTCGGACTTGTTATGGAGACAAAGCTGGCCTCCAACGCAGGCATGGTCCTCCGGCCTCTCTCTACTGGCCTAAAGGCTGCATCTCACCACTTGAAAAAATACTGAAGAACCACAGGCGTGTGATCCATCATGTCAGCACTTTATTTTGCAAGCTTCTCAATGTACACTCACATACACTTTAAATAATAAATACTGTAAATGCGCTGAGATGATTTTTTAAATATCCCCTCCCATTCTCTTTCCCTCCACGACCCTTCCTTCCTGCTCAGCCTTCAACCAATTCCAGCAGTTAGACAGTGTTGCTTACAGCCCTAGGGGAAACAAGACCAAAGCAAAAGTCAGAGAACAAAGACACAAAGCCATGGCTTATGAGTTTCTAAATAGGCTGCTGGAACTCAGGCCAGAGATAATAGTTTTAGAAGAATTTCTGAGCCCCTGGAGCTGGGCTTCTGAATAACAAAAAGCCACAGCACACTCCCTACCCTAATCTGGGAAAAATTGCTCCCATCTTCCTCTCAACAACATATGGATGGAATGGGCTGAGGGTGCAAGACAGAGGAAAGCAACAGAGTCCGGGATGGGGCAGGGAAGCCTCTTTTAGAACCAAAAAACTGACAAAGGAACAGCAGAAGTCTGGCCTGGCAGGAAGGCTAGGAGCTTGTCTTGACTGTTGACATTTCAGCTGGATCTTTCTTTACGGTGCAAGGCCTCCCTGTGTGCTACAGGGCGATTAGCAACATCCCCAAACCTTGCCAGGAATAACTCCCAATCGTGACAGTCACATATTCACTGGGAATGAAGACACAAAAGCCACCCACAATTGAGAGTCAATGAGATATAAACACAGAACATAGATAGATAGATAGATAGATAGATAGATAGATAGATAGATAGATAGATGACAGACGGACAGACACATAGGTAGGTAGACAATAGACAGACAAATAGATGCTGATAGATAAATGACAGATGGTAGACATACATTACACACATTAATAAAAAGTCATATATGATTTATACAGAACACTTCAAAACTATAGAACATGATCCGTCAAATAGAAAAATACCCACACTCCCCTCACTCACATGTAGTCACTAATATTTATTTATCTACTCCCTCTCTTTTTTATGTATGTATTCATTTTATTTCCATGTAATCAAAACCTGGGGTCAGATAGGAAAATATGCTACACATGCTGGTTGAAGTGGTGCATCTCTTTAATACCAGGACTCAGAAGGCAGAAGCAGACAAAGCTCTCTGAGTAGATCTCTGTGAGTTTGAAGTCAACCTGGTCTGCGTAGTGAGTTCCCAGACAACCAAGGCTGTATAGAAAGACCCTGTCTCAAAATAAAACAATATATATAAATATATATTTCTACACAATCTATAATTTTTAAGTTTCTTTAAAAGTTTATTGATATAAAGGATGTCTAGCAAACAACTTACAAATAATAAAGTATGCTCTGCAATCTTTTTTGCTTAGTAACTTGTCATGATTTTTCATAGCGGTGTAACACCATTCAACACAGCCACAACACCTAATAAACTAAACTTCTATTATTGGACTTAGGTTATTTATATTTTACCATCTTTCGTAGTGGTTTTGTGCTCATCTTCACATGTTGCTTTGATAGTTTTCCTGGAATAAATTCCTAAGGAATGTCCTTTACAAGAAAACATAAATGTTGAGGTTTGAATGTAGAGTATTTATTTCCTCCACAGTCTAAGGCACATTTGGCTGACTCTGTGTCTCTAGAGCTAACTTTCTAGTCTTGTTTATCAAGACTAGAAGCCATCCAATGCCACTAATGCTGATTATCAAACTTTATAGGACCTATAGTCACCTAAGAGACAAACCTCATGTGAATTCCTGTGAGGAAGATTCTAGATCGGGTTAATTGAAGTAGGACAAGCCATTTTAACTGTGAGCAGCACCGTTCCATGAGCTGAGTCCTCAGACTGAATAAAAAGGAGAGAGTGAGCATGGCATCAATGTTTTGTCTCTCTCTGCTCCCTGGCTGTGGATGCAACGTGACCAGCAAGCCACTTAACACTCTTGCTGCCATGCCATTCCTGCCATGAAGGACTGTGCTCTCCAACTGTGAGCCAAAATAAATCCTCCCTTCCTTCCGAGAGTTGCTTTTGTCAGGCATTATGTGATAGCAATGAGCAAAGTAACTGACATGCCATCTCCCAGGGTCTAGTATTCTTGTTATGGGTGCTCATGTTGGCAACACAAACCTTACCTAAACCGAAACTAAGGTGTAGGAATGTGGCATATCCCTTACTCACAAATGAGATGCAAACCCATGAGACCTGGAGAAGTGTTGCCCGTGAATCCTGTCTCAGGGTGCATCCTGCATGAGCTTCAGTTTCCCGAAGCACGGTTCAGTTATAAACGTCGAATGCTATGTCTCCCACCTCCTCCTCCAGATTGCAAAGCCAACGGGGCCTCCTGATGCTGCCTCGGAGGGTAAATATTTAAAGACACTAACTCCAGCATCTGCAGCCTTCTCATCCCTGAAGCCAAATTAAGTTGGCACAGTCTGTTTTTACTTCCACTTCCACTCTAATGCAGATTTATTACCAATTAATTGCTTATTGAGGAAAAACAAGCCCATGATAAGTCTTAGATAATGCCATCTAAGTATTTGGTCTGACTTCAAGTCTGAGCGGCCAGAATACTGAGTGCCTCCAGTGTTCATTACCCCATAACGCTGCATTCTTTTTCATGTTTTGATTCACAAAAAAAAGAAAGCAAAAAATGCTACCCACCGCCTAGACATTTTCTTAGACTTAATGAGATTAAATAAATTCTGAGGATGGGAGAAAGAGTAGAGCTTAATTATGTTTTAGGTGATTTGTAACAAATACTCCTTCTACCCCGAGCACAATCTTAAGCCAAAGCAAACTTCTACAGCGCTGTTGAAGGCTAATGAATGCCTTAATAACATGCAGAGAAAAAAAAAATGCAGTGAGTTGATAAGATACAAAAACATGCTAGACCTCTGAAATGCAGTTAGGCAAACAACTCAATTGCACTCAGAGACAGAAGTCATGACACAGATTTACCCAGTCATCCTAGAGACACAGTAGACCACACAATGATAAGGGATGTTGCAGACAACATGGGGGGAGGGGCTGAGGGTTGCCTTTACTGTGTTCTTCTTTTGTTTTATCTCATCTTATCTATCCTGTTTGTTCTTCTTGTTGCTGTAGTTGTTGTTTTAAGACTGGGTCTTGTGTAACCCAGGCTAGCCTTGAACTTGCTATAGCGGACAAGATCGCCCTTGAACTCAGGGTACTCCTGGCTCCACCTTCCAAGTGCTAGGCTCACAGGCCTGCACTGCCATGTCTGGCCAAGGAATTCAGATTTTAAAGCTCTGCATAAACTTTGAACCAATTTCTTTTATTCTAATAATACCTAGAAAGTGACACAGCAGAACATTGTGTGACTTTCTATTTCGTAGACTCCAGCTGAGGTCGGTCCTTCCCTCCAGTTAAATAAAAAATTTTTGTAAGTATATGGTTTTTTTTTCTTGTTTCTTCTTCCCCTCCTCCTCTTCCTTCTGCCAAAAGCTCTCTATGTAACCCGGAATGGCCTCAAACTCATGCTGTAGGCCAGGCTATTCTTGAACTCACTGTGCAGTCCAGGCTGGTCTTGAAAAATCTCTTTGTATCCCAAGTGAGCCTTGAACTCATAATCCTCCTAGCTCAGCCTCCCAAATTAAAGTATTACTGGTATGAGCCCATGCTCCAAGCTTATGCTTTTTTAAAACAAACAATTTAATAAATTCTCCTATACATTTTGTTCTTCCTCTCCTGTCTGCATGTCTAGCTGCCAGAGTCATCTATGCATATCTCTCTGCAGGGCTGGTGCTTCCAGATGACTTCCTTTCCAGTGGACACCTGGTCACACAAGGGTGTGTTATACAATGCTGAAATAAATAAGCAGGTGTTAGAGTCTGGCAAGTACTAAGTGTGTTGTTAGATGGTCTCTGAGCAATGAAATATACTAGAGGTGACACATTTTGGTAAAGAAACTAAATATCAAATCACAAGGCCATTTGAACACAAGACACTTGAACCATAAAAGAATGTGGAGCACTCAAAGCAACAATAACAGAAATAATTATCTAATACGTGCTATAACGTGAATAAGCCCTGAAAACCTCTTGCTAGCCGAAATAAACCAATCAACAAGAGCCAACAACATTGTATAACGTCATTTATGGGACATGTCCAAAGAAGGCAAGTCCACAGAGAGAGCAACAAAATTAGTGTTCAGGAATTGGGAAGAGGAACTGGAGAGTCACTGATCATTAATTACTCTAGGATTTCTTTAGTAGCAAGAATGACTTCACAGCTCTGCTTTAAAGCCACCAAGCCTCCTTCTAAAGGGGTGAATTTAATGGTATGTGAGCTGTGCCTCCACAAAGCTATTCAAAGAAAGGAATGAACAGAAATGAAAACAAAGAAGTAGAAGGAAAGGAAAAAAAAAAAAACACTAGAGTGACAAGGGTAGCCAGTTCAGATACTGAGAGAAACTGCCCTTCACTCGTCCAAGTTGATGTCTGATGTTTAAAGGAAACCTTGATACGGTTAACTAGACTTTTCTTTTCTCTTCTTTTCTTTTTTTTTTTCTTTTAATTCACTTTACATCCAGATCACATTCCCCTCCTTCCTCTCCTCCTGGTCCTTCCCTCCCTCCCCCCTCCATCCCCTCTCCCCTGAATGTTTCTTAAAGCAAAACCTAATCAACCCTGGACCTTCACGGATATCAGCCAGCTGGATCCAACATGCCTTACCCATGTGCCACCATGCAACAGCCAAAACAATAGTGCTCTAATCTCTTAACCAGAAAGGGATGTTTTTGTTTTTGAGCAGGAGTCATGTAGCACAGGCTAGCCTCAGCTTTGCTATGTAGCCAGAAGGAATAAGCAATAGGCCTGAGGCAAGGAGGTCAAAGAAAGTTTAGCCAGCACTGTTCACTGTTAACGCTGAGAGATGGAAACTATGGAGAAATGGCTGAGGAAAGTTTTCTCCTTCAAGTCCACATCAGCCTCCAGGACCACCCTGGGAGACCCAGAAGTCTGTGTGCTCAAACCCAGAGAAATGTCATCTGCTTTCTCTACAGCTTCTACTCATCAGGACCTGTTTCCTAATGCAGGACTCTTCTGGATTTTGGCCAGTAGGCCCCAGTTCAAACTGGGGCCTGTTATTGCCAAAGCACATTATATAGTGAGCCAATTGCTCTACAACTCAGAAGCAAACAGTTGCCCTTAATACCAAGGTGAGCAACAGGCAGAGAGAGAGAGACAGGGAGAGACAAAGACCGAGAGAGACGGAGAAAGCTGGGATACTACTCTTTCAGAAGACTGAAATTTGGTTCCCAACACTGGTGCCTTCTTTTAACTACAATGAGATCTAACGCCCTCTTCTGGCTGCCATGGGCGACTGCACCCAAAAGCACACACTCGAAATACAGACACACATGCATACACATAATTAAAAATAAACATAATTTAAAAAAAAATAAAATAAAATAAAAGCCTCCAGGGCTGGGGAGATGGCTCAGTAGGTAAAGTGCCTGCTATAAAATCACAAGGACCTGAGTTCAAATTTCCAGTACCCACATATAAAAATAAGGGCATCGAAGCACGTGCCTAGGCTCTCAGCATGGGAGGCAGAAACAGGAGGATACCTGGAGCTTGCTGGCCAACCACTCTAGCTGAATCAGTGAGTTCCATGTTCAGTGAGAGAGCCTGACATAATAATAATAATAATAATAATAATAATAATGAGAATGACTGAGAAAAATAGCTAATGTTGATCTCTTATACAGAGAGAGGGAGGTTAAGAGGGAGAAAGAAAAAAAGGAGGAGCAGGACGAGAAAAGGATAAGAATAAAGACGAATAAATCCTTATTGTATCAATTATTCTACAGGAGAGATGGTCACCTTTCCAAGAGAAATGCAGAGAGCTCATTTATTATTGTGAGCTATGCTCATCACCATAGCTCTAATACCAGCATCCTTTGCTGATCTCTGATGGGGTGAATGCAATGGCAGAAACCACACTGGCTTAAATGCATGGTTTATGAGCCCTGCATACTGCACATGACATGGGAGGGAGGCTGCTGTGGTAAAGGTGCATGGACTTAAAATTAGACACTGGGGCTTGACTGCTGGCTGAAGTGACGCACAAGCTGGGCCTGGATTGCATTGCCCTAGCTCTCTGGAGGGGCCTAGCCTCCTGTTTCAAGTGGGAGACATAGTATTCCTTCTCTCACAAGGACTGTGAACACTATTTAAAATAAGAATGGATATGTACAATCATCTGGCACCGCAGCTTTGGAACAAATCTGAGATCATGTTTATTCATCATAGGAATAAAGGAGCCTCAGGCTGGAGAGATGGTTCCACAGTTAAGAGCACTGGCCGCTCTACCCGAGGACTTGAATTCAATTCCCAGTACCCACAGGGCAGCTTACAACTGTCCTGTCCATAACTCCAGTTAGGAGATGTGACACCCCCTTTTGGCTTCTGCAGCCACAGTTACTCATATGTTGCACAGACATATATGCAGGCAAAATACTCGTACACATACAATAAAATAACAAATAAAACTTCAAAAGTAAGAACAGCAACAACAACAAAAATACGCTCTATGGTAGCATCCTCAAAAGTTGAAAAAGATACAGCCAGTAAACTATCATTTTCTCCTGGCTGATTATACAGCTTTCACTATGCATGCCTAAACCATCATTATAGCACTGCTTCAGTCGAGCTTTCTTGGTATGGTCCATGAAAACACTCTTGAACCGTCTTTGGAAAAAATAAATTCCCAACAGAACAACACAGGCTGTTACCATTGCTTCTGATCCCTACATGGTAAGGTGCTACTGCGGAAGACACAATACATATGGAGAGAAATCAAGCTGGAGCTGACTGACCAGAAAACTTCCTTTCTGGAGGCCGGCTTTAAAGATACTGGAAGGTGCTGTGCAGGCTACTGAGGAAGAAAACTCATTAACGGTATTACCCAGCAGTGAATCTTCAGTGACTAAGGGAGACATCCAATATTGGCCTCTGGTCTCCGCATACACAGGCACAGAGAGACAGAAATAGGAACAGAGATGGCTCTCCCCCAAACTGAGGGTCTATTTATGGATTCATATATGTATATGTATATATATGAATATATATATATATTCCAGTAGCAGTTTAAAATGAGGCTATATTCTTCTACACAGCTAATGCTATCACAAGCACATCTCTCTTCCTATTTTTTTAAAGATTTGTTTATTTATATATGTAAGTGTTCTATTTGCATATATGCCTGGGCTGGAGAAGATGGCTCAGCAGTTAAGAGCACTGGCTGCTCTTCCAGGGGTCCTGAGTTCAATTCTCACCCTATTTTGATCTTTGCTTTTTTTTCTGTGTGGTTAAATGAATTAGCATACATTAAAGTATTTAAGGTAGGGCTCAAGGCATGGTAAATATCATATGCATGTTCCTCCTCTCTCACTCATTCCCTCCTTCCATCCTATGAACTATGTATTACAGCTGTCCTTTAGAGTGAAGTAAACGGAGGCACAGGGCAGTTGAAGAGCTATTTGATAACAGAGCCAGCTAAGCGATCTCTCTCACAAGTCCTTTCTTAACCACCTCTTTAAACTGTTCCCCTCAATGGCCAGAAAGAAAAGTTGAGCTTTCGTGTTAAGGGGACAGAAAACATAAACCCTAAAGGACAAATGCTTTGGAAATGAAGCAAATGACCAAAGCAGATTAAGCTTTGCCACATGGAAGGGAGCCATTTCTCAAATTTGTTTTTTTTTTTTTTTTTTTTTTTTTGAGGCAGAATATATGTGCTCTCATTCTATAACCCACATGTGGATTCTTTCAATACTTCCAAGAGTAGGAGTGACATCTGATGGAAAATTACAGAGGTGGGGGCTAAGTGGAATCTGAGTCTCTACTAGATACATTTGAAATCCCCTATCCCAGACCCGATCTATTTCTTGCTCTTGCCTGTCCCACTCCATGCCCTGAAATGCTCAGGTACATGGCCTGGGCCTCTGGATATCCCATCCCAGCTTCTGTCTTGGTTTGGCCAAATGGGGCGCCATATTTTATCATGGGCCTCAATCAAACAAGGTTTGATAACTCCCTGCAATTGCACACTGAAACTTCACACATCCACTTTCCTGGTTCTCTTTTCCTTCACTTTATTCTCTGAAATTAAAAACTTCTGAGCTTACCATCAGTTTCCATATCTATTCTGTAGTTTTCATGAATGCATTTTAGCTCATGCCTCCATGATCTATCTCTGTATCTACTGATAGATGATAGATAAGTAGATAGATAGATAGATAGATAGATAGATAGATAGATAGATAGATAGGCATATATATTTAAAACTGTATTCTATGAATTTCATTTGGTTTTCCCTCTGGTCTTAAAAGAAGGTAAGACATTCCATCGTCTCCTGAAAGTACATTGGGTGGTCCTAGGGGATGGAGAGGTGGTGGTCAGCTTTTACCCCAACAGATGTTGTCTGTCTTCCCCCATGTACCTAACAGACAGGCAAGGAACAGAAATGCCCTGGAAGGTGGGCTACTGTCAAGTGAAAGTCCCAGTCCTTGGATCAAATTCCATTACAGCAAGCCCATTCCGAAACAGATGCTGTTTCCTAGTCACAGCTACAATAAGGAGAGCAAAACCGGAATATATATATATACACGACTAGTACCACTGAGTGAACAACTAATTTGTTGACCAGTCACCTTGCTCTGGTGACTAAAGGCACAACAAAGCAGATTTCACTAAGAACTCCGATTGCCTCCACATGAGTACATCTCTCCCTGCCTGACAAGATCATTTTCTACATATCTCTTCTCAGAAAGATCGCATGTAAGTTTTGCTTACAGCATTGAAAATCAAGTTGTTGTTTGTCTCCTTTAACAAAGTGTGTGTGTGTGTGTGTGTGTGTGTGTGTGTGTGTGTGTGCGCGCATGCGCACTCATGTGAGAGGGGGCATACCTGTGTCAGGTACACATGTGGAAATCAGAGGACAATTTCCTGTCCACCCTTGCCTCCCACCTTGTATGAGAGAGGGTCTCTTGCTCACTGCAGCATTTATCAGGCTAGTTGCCTTGCTAGCTTCCTAACTTTGGGGATTTTATTCTCCTGAGTTCAAGGATCACTCATGAATACTGTATCTAATTTAATATGAGTTCAAGGGATCTGACCTTAGTTCCGCACATTTGCACAATGTCTTAGGATTACTCTTGCTCTGATGAAACACCATGACCAAAAGCAACTTGGGGAGGAAAGGGTTGATTTGGCTGACACTTCCACATCACAGTGTATCTTTGAAGGAAGCCAGGACAGGAGATCAAACAGGGTAGGATCCTGGAGGCAGGAGCTGAGGCAGAGGCCATGGAGAGGTACTGTTTACTGGCTTGCTCCCCATGACTGGTTCAGCCTGCTTCTTATAGAACCCAGGACCACTAGCCCAGGGTTGGCCACACACACAATGGGCTGGGCCCTCACTCATGAATCACCAATTAAGAAAATGTCCTACAAGCTTGCCCACGACCCTATGTTATTTTCTGAGTTGAGGCTTCCTCCTCTTTGATGACTAACTAGCTAGTACACACAACAAGCACTGAGCGATCTCTTCAGCCTTGCTTTGTCTCCTTTGTAAAGGAGAAATGAGAATTTTTGGATGCTGAATACTGCCTACAATTGGCAATTTGTTAGGTATTAATGATATCGAAGGTTATATTTAGGATTCTATTTGCTCTCAATTTGTGGCCCATCTCACAGACCAGACCGAGAGAAATGGAAAACGTGAGATTATGCTGGGAAAGAGAAGCAGCAAGACAGCAGAAGTATTTTTAAATCTCAAGCAAGCAGTTATTGATTTTCTGTTGCAGGTAAACACCTCCTACCCTACACAAATGTGGGGCCCATGCCACTTTAGACTGTCTTCCCTCTCTGGTCACCTTCCACTCTAACTGTAAGTTAATGCCAAATTTAAAACCCACGCTCAACTGCGCCAATCTGCACCCCCTCCCAGCCAGTTCTCTGCCATACTGGAGAGGTCCCGAAAGCATGGTGGGGACTGAGAATTTACCCCCTCAGCACCTGAAATATCATCCATAAAACTGTTGAACTGTGGCAACTAAACTGTCTAAGTCACTGCAAATTAATGTCTCGGTAAAGTTCATCTTTGTTTCCAATTATCATGCTAGAATCAAAAATGTAGAATCTGGAGATGGTGTCTCGGCTCTCTGGATCTGGCCAGCATTCATCGTACTGGAAACCACATGCAGCTGGTAGGTGATGGTGCTCTTTAGTGGATATCTGGGTCAATGGAAAGAAATGGGAAAAAAAACTGTTTTTAAAGGACTAATTCAGAAAACATCTCTGGAAAACTTTCCCTGAATCCCCCAAGAGATAAGCGCCACACACTGTCAGTCACATAAAGTAGACATTAACTCCTTACCTGGCTCCTAAAGTAACTAAAGCAGGATGAGAGCTTACCATCTCTGCCTCCATTTTGCATCTGCCCCTTTACGTTGGGTCAGAGACTTGCTCACACATCTGCATACGGACAAGTTTTAATTATGAAACACTTGAGGGGTGTCCGTCTAAAACCTGGAGATACCAAACCTTCTGAATCCTTTCTCTTCAAAGCTGATAACTGTCCGCTTTTTTGCAAGAGTGTATTCCACACTACCCATAGACATTTAAAGTTCTCCAATCATTACCCTAAGCCTATCATCACTTTGAATTCCAGAAACAGAGTCTTACAGGGCAGACCACTCCTGACACCCCACCCCCACCCCAAATGAGGATGGTTATCCATGATAGTGAGGCTGCATCCTGGAGCAGGAGTAATCAGCTCCCAAGAGCCAGCTTGATCCCTCAACAAGAATAGCTTCTTCAGACCACCTTGGAGAACCAGA
The DNA here is from genome assembly GCF_030254825.1 of Meriones unguiculatus. NCBI lineage: Eukaryota > Metazoa > Chordata > Mammalia > Rodentia > Muridae > Meriones > Meriones unguiculatus. Next base: position 88,715,123 of record NC_083353.1, read on the forward strand.
ATTCAGTGACTGTCCAGCCCACACTTTGACCCAGACTGCCTAATTATGCCAAACATCTTAGCTCCCTCTCCCCAACAATTCCTATACTTGAGCCCAAAAGTTCATCTCAATACTCCAAACACAAACCTGGGGTCCCTGGACCCTTTCTTCTGTTTCTCCTCCCAATGGACATTGATCAACTCTCCTTCCTCTGCTTTTCCCCATTATTCATCTCTGTCACAGGGTTACTGGGGTAGGCAGCCAATCTAGACCCTTGTGTCTCTTGAGCTAAGGATTTTTACTCTAGAACTCTGGGTACAATGTGTGAAAACTTTCAGGAGAGCATAGGAAGTAAGGAGGGGAGGGGGAAGAAGAGACAGTTTTAGAGTAGTACCGCATACTGGGAGACTATAATGTGAAACAATTTGTCACACGTTTACAAAGAGCTAAAAGAAAGTTTCCTAACATGAAGAAATGAGAAATGTTTAAAGAGTGAGAACTGCTGGTCACCATGGACTTGATCATTACACAACACAGTCCTGTGGAATTATCACACCATGGTTATAAGCACGCTCAACTATCAAGCTATTAAAAACGCTTCTGTTTGGCCTCGTTTAAAGAATGTCAAGTCGCTAAGGGTCACATTTTTAAGTATTCAGAACCCGGTTCTAAATTCATGTTTATTTGATGGCATTTCTCCCTCTTCCTTTTATGACTATTAGCATTCACTCTGACGAGTTGATGAAGACTATTGAGTCTGATACTCGCTACTCTTGGTAGAAATTAATCAAAATCCATCTGTTCCCTTCTCAGTCTGGACAATTTCATTACAACTCACCCTGAGATTACAGGATTCTTACTTCCCCATTCCCTCCCAGCCTCCACAGTTGAGTTGATTTAGAAACAATGATTAAAGCTGCTTACTTTAAGGAAGATTGTTTCCAATCTTCCCCCTTTGCAAGGCACAGAAAGATGAAAGCCTCTCCATCCTGAAATATTTATATCGAAGACTGGAAATCTGTGTCTGCAGCAGGCTGAATAGGTGCAGCTGAGGACCTTATCTTAACATCCTTATCTCTTACCTTTACACTTTCACTTTCCCCAGTAAGTGTGATGATATAAGGTCTGAATGCACTCACAGCACCCCTTCCCTTTACTTAATTGTCAATCTAGCAGGGCATAATAAAGAGACTTGCAGGGAAAGATTACCTTCCTGACACAGACTATTTACAGGGATAAATACCAGTTATCCTTATGTGGCCTTAGAATGGCTGCTTTCAAAGGGATGCAGAACACCAAACAGGGGGAGTGAGTCTAAGCCTCCCTCCAGGGGATACCTTGATCTTGATTCCAGAAAGCTGAAGAATTAGAAGTGATTACTAGAGAGTAATTCTGGGCTCACCCAGCCTCACACAAGTCCTGTAATTAACTGCTCTTGCTCTTTTTTTTTTCTTTAATATATGCTTTCCCTGCTTTTTTTTCCCCCTTTAATGTCCTTCTAATTGAGGCAAAGTGCTGATATCTTAAGTGCACAGTTGGATAGGCTTTGACAAATGCATATACCATAGAACCAGCCTTCCCCACTCTTAGTTTTCCTTTCACCATTTTCAAAAATCGGCATCATTATATTATATTAAAAGCCAACCCTTCTCTAAATCCCAGAAGGAATGTAGCCACACATGTGAGCTGGTTCCTGAAAGAGCTGAACATTATTCGAGATGAGCCCATGTCAGCTCATGTCCTTTTAACAAAGAAAGAGAAAGAAGGGGGTCAGGGATCTTGACCGGCAGCCCCGAAGGGCGGGTAGTGCATCATGGTCCAAACATCAGGTTAGACACATAGCAATTCCCTAGGACAGGGCTCCAAATCCCGGCAGACCCAGGCAGCCTTTGAGCTTCTAAAATGAATAAATTGAATGAAGCAAGGCCAATTCTGGGCCAGGCTGCTGGCTGAGGTTTTATGTGTGTGTGCTGAGGGGGGCTGGGAGGGGCGCTCCTAACTGTTCTACATAGACATTAAAACATCCGTTAGAGCAGACCCAGAAACTGTCCTTGTGCCCTTGACATTTTCTCCCTCCCCACCAGCTCCTTTGTATGTGAGGAGTCTCTCCACCCACTGCTCCCCACCCTTGGTTCACTGCACCTCGGGGGGCTCTTCCTTCTGTGCCGGGGTCCCCCTGGATAAAAGCAGAATTATAAACACTCATCCTTAGAATTGTTCAAGGGGATATATATCCAGCCCAAGGAGGGCAAAATGTTCTCCACTTCATTCAGCAACTGCTGTTCCAGATGCCAAGTACAAAACTAAGCAATGAACAAATACAAAGAATAGTGAAAAGGAGCTGGGTTCTGAAGAGTTCATTTTGGCTGGTTATTTTTAAAGCGAGAGGTTTTGTTGGTACAAAAGCAAGTCTTGCCAGCATGTTAGGATGCCTTAGTGAAGCTGTGCACCTTGAGAGCCAGACTGTTGGGGTTCAAGTCCTAACTCTGCCTCCCATCTAGCAAGAGACTCATACTAAATCTACAGCTTCCCTGTGCTACTGTACCTACCACTGCAAAATGAGAACAGTGGGAGTACTTAGCACAGCACCCTCTTGCAAAGGGCCAGATACTAAGCACTTCTCACTTTGTGGGCCCCACAAGGTCCCTGTTCCATTGCTACAATGTAAAAACCGACCCAGACAAGAAGATAAAAAGGCGTGGCTACGTCCCAATAAATCTTGATTACGAAGCACCACATCTGTAATCCTGGCTCTTGGGAGTCAGAGGCAGGAGGATGGAGAGTTGAGACCAACCACCAGGCTGAAGTACACGATGAGATCCTGGCTCAAAAAGTAAAATCAAGGAGCTGGAGAGATGGCTCAGTAAGTAAAAGCACTGGCTGTACAACCCTTAGCAGCTGAGTTCAAATCCCCAGCACCCATGTAAAAAGCCCAGCATAGCTGTGTGTGGCAGTACCCCCAGCATTGTGAAACATAGACAGGAGGATCCTGGGAGCTCAAAGCCAAAATTCTGAGCTTCTGGTTTAGTGAGAGACTCTGTCTTGAGACAAAAAAAAAAAAAAGTGGAAAGCAAAAAGAGAAAGAATCAATTGTTCTCTCATCATGGCTTTTCTCTCTCTCTTTCAATTTCAAAAAGGAAAAAAAAAGCAAAAGCAAATAGTGGTGGTTTGAATAAAAATGGTTTCATAGGCTCATGTATTTGAATGCTTGGTCATCAGGGAGTGGCAGGATTTGAGAGGGATTAGGAGGTGGGTGTGGCCTTGTTGGAGTAGGTGTGGCTTTGGAAGAAGTGTGTTACTGAGGGTGAGCTTTGGGATTGCAAAAGCCCAAACCAGTCCTAGAGTCATTCCCTTCCTGCCGCCTTTGGATCAGGATGTAACTCTCAGCTCCTTCTCCAGCAACATGTCTGCTTTCACACTACCATGCTTCCTGTCGTGATAATAGCAGACTAAACCTCTGAAGCTGTAAGCAAGGCCCAACTAAATGCTTTCTTTTATAAGAGTTGCCATGGCCATGGTGTCTCTTCACAGCAATAGAACACCAAGACACAACTCAATTAGAGACCTATACATTTGTATCTCATATAACTTTCACATCTCAAGAAAGATTGCTCTTTCAATATTTTTCTTCCACCACTTAAAAATATAAACAATTGCTTTAGCTTTCAGGCTGCAGTGAAAGTTAGCCCTTGGGCCATGGCTTGTAAGCTGACTGAGTTCAAAGCATTGAGTGTTAACTAAGGCAAAACTCATAGACCCTTGTCCTGCTGTGTAAGACCATTGTAAGCACTGCCTCTGAGCTACTACTGTCCATCATTACTATTTAGTGGAAAGTGATGAAGGCCGCTCTCTTGAAGGGTCTGATGACCGGTCTTCCCAGCAAATCAGCCTTATGGGCTTCTAGTTTTGAGAATAACAGTTGGAGGTCCTAAGAGACTCAGTGATCTCAGTGCTTTCCTTTAATACCTAGGAAAGATATAGTGAACACTCTGACCAGATATGGATCCAACATAGAGAGTGCCTGATTGTATAGATATGATCATTTGGGGAATGATTTTTTTTAAAGCCATCGCTGTCCATTTTTGCACATTAAATCCCACAAAGAGATTTATTTACAACATTAAATCATTTCTTTGTGCTGCCTGGCTACATTTTTAACTATTAAAATATTCATCACACACTCTAAGAACCTAATGCCAAGTGTTTTATGACCTTTTAAAGGATAGCTTCTTTTAAAAATCACCTTCAAATATGGATGTCAGTTTCCAACTGGGGCTAAGGAAGAGCAAATATCAAGGGGATAAACAAGAGACTATTGCCCTGAAAGACAGTACTAGAGATAGGCAGATTAAGCAGAAATATATGTAAATCAGAAAAGCAAAGCAGTGGGTTTGGGAAGTCGGGATGGGAAATCAGGGGGAATCTGTTTGCTCCTTAGCATGAGAAATGCCTTGTATGGCATTTTAACAGAGGAAGACTCTAGCCTACAGAAGACAGCAAAGTCTGTGGACAATTTTAGTTGTCACAGGCAGGCGGAGATGAGGTTTCATTGACCTCTAATGGAAAAACAGAGTTTTTGCCAAACTTCCTGTGATAGATAGTATCAATTGTCAATGTCCTATGATAGTATCAATTCGGTCAAGGTGACAAAAGCTAAAATCACCCAGGAGACAAGACTGCGCACCCCTGTAGTAGAGTTCTTCATCACATCAGTTGATATGGGAAGATCCACCTTAACTTCAGGAGGGACCTGGACTGTCACGGTGGAGAAAGGGAACTGAAGAACATATGTTTATTCATTGCTGTCTTCTAACCATGGCTATGATGTCAGCAGTTGCTTCAACTCCTGATACCTCCACTTCCTCCAACTAATGGACGTGATGGACCCATGGATTATGCCTGGACCTGTGGGCTAAAATTAAACCTTTTCTCCCTTAAATTGCTTTTGTCAGAGTATTTCATTGCAAGAATGGGAAAAGAAACTAAGATAGCGCTCCACCAGAAGCATCTAGCTCAAAATGATCCGTGAGAATAGCTGGGGAAAAAACACGTGCTGAGGCCTGCCTCCCAACAAACTTTCATTCTGCTTCTACTTGAAATTGACTCTTTCAGGCTTGAGTGAAACTACAAAAAAAAAAAAAAACATCCCAATACTTAGATTCTGCTAAGCATCAAAACTCCTCTTGAACTTTGTATTCACCCACTTTTTCAAAATTATCACAGAAGAGGGAAAAACTGCAAGATTGGTGTTCATTTAAACTGCACAGATTAATTCAATTACCCTGAAGGAAACTGTTACCAACTGTGGAGCAACAGATGCTAATTTTGTAATTCAATTTACTAACGAGGTAACTTGACAAGTGTTTAAGAGCTAGTCAGCTGTGGCTAAAACCAAACCATTCGAGGAAGTCTGAACCTGCTGTCTATCTATTTGGGTATGATTCCTTCTTGCTATCCAGTGGCGTGAAGCTGCTCAATTTCCTTAAGTAAATAAGGCTCTTTAGACCAACATACGGTAGAAGAAGAGGAGAGTGAACATTTATCCCTTTCTGACAAAACACTAAGTAAGCAGAGAAAAGCTTCCCAGTCAACACATGAAGAGTCAAAGTAATTCTGATTCATCTTAAGGTGACTTGAAATTATAAGCACACTCATTAGCATTGTATATTTAACACCATTTTAAGTATTTATGTCACTTTTAGGCTTCAGTCTCACAATAAAACTCTATTTAAATTAAACTATATCTGTAGAGTGTTCTGCAATTCCATTTAAATTCATCTATATTTGTAGAGCACATTATAATTTATCAAGTGCATTCACATCTATCATCTCACTTGAGCCCTTAAAATAATTTTGATTAGAAGCAGCCAGTATGGTCACCCTCCATTTACACATTTGATTAATGCAACATATGGGACTTTGGAGCCTCACAGGAGACACAGGTAATGATCAGATGTCTTAGAAAGTTGGATTGAGAGGGAATGGGACACCAACCATGGGCTCATTTTTCTGTCACTTAACTAGATCCCCTGCTCAGAAGTAGCCCACAGGCAGCTCAGTCTCCATGTGGGTTCCCCAGTAAGGGGAGCAGGGGCTGCCTCTGTCATGAACTCAGTTGCCTGCTCTTTGATCACTTGCGCCTGTCGATGTGGCCTTGCCAGACCTTAGAGGAAGAGGATCCAGGCAGTCCTGATGAGACTTGATAAACTATGGGCAGATGGCAGGGGAGGAGAACTCCCCCTTTCAGTGGTCTAGGGGAAGGTGATGAGAACAATAACTCTGCTCTGGTGGTACTTGTAGCCTAGGATCCCAGGGGATGTTCTGTGGCCTTTCGATGGCATGTAGGTGGGTAAAAGTGTCAAGATAGATTCATACATACAGACATCTGCTGATGACATCAGGGGAACCCTAGCTGGGGGCTTTTCCAACAAGGTAATCAGATTTCTTTCTCTATTTTACATTTATATATATTCTATTTTACATTTATATATATTCACATCTGAGGGGTGTGTGCCATTGAGGTCATGTGGCAGTCAGAGAACTGCTTCTCCTATCACCTGGGTCCTGGGGATCAAGTTCAAGTGGGTCTGACTTTGTGGCAAGTGCCTTTACCCACAGCACCATTTCACTGTCCTCAGATTTTCTTAATGGTGACTCAAGCACTAAAAGTGAATACCCCAGGAGACATGAATGAGAGAAGATGACAACCTTCCATGCACAAGCCTGAACACTAGCACAGGGCCACTTCTACCATACTGCATTGGTGGCAGCCATCATAGGACCTACTCAGGCTTAAGAGCAGAACCACAGCCAGGAGAATGTCAGAGATTTCATGGCCATCTTTAATATGTCGTGCCGGCTTGAGAATCTCTGCCATCTTAAGGATTACCATGATAGCCCAGTGACTTCGGGTCCTTCTTTAATGTGGGAACACTCCTCTCAAAGAAACTGTAGCAAGTTTCCTTATCTGCAAGGGAAATGTCCTAAGACCCCCAGGAAAGGCCTGAAATTAGAACTGAGCTGCATAGTTTCAACATTCTTTCCTACATGTCATACATGTTGTGGTTTAGATGTGAAATGGTCTCCTATAAGTTTATGTGTTTGAATAGTTGGTCCTCAGCTGCTGGTTCTGTTTGGGGAGGTTATGAAATCTTTAGTGTGTTGGGCTGAGCCAGGGGGAATTGGTAATAGGATGTAAATTTTAAGGGTTATATCCTAACCCTGCCTCCAGCTAGAGCTCTTCCTAATTACTTACTGTTCCGAGCCATAAAAAATCAACTGCCACACTCCTGTCCCCACAGACCTAGGTCCTTCAATCATCATGTCTTCCCACACATAAGGGACTAGATTTCCCCTGAATCATGAGCCCAAATAAACCCTTCCTTTCTTAAATTGCTTCTGTCAGGTATTTGGTCACAGCAATGTAAAAATAACTAATACAGAAAAATAGTACCAGGAATGGGATTATTGCTATGATCCACCTGACCATATGGTTCATCAGTCTTTGGAATTGGTTTGCAAAGGAATGTGGAAGATTTGGGGTTGTAAGAAAAGAAAAAATCCTAAGCTGTTATAAGAGAGGTTTTTGGGCCACTCTGAAAACTTGATCAAGGCTCAATTAAAAAGTAATGGACTAATTTATTTTGTGGTGGAAATTTCAAGACAGCATAACATTCAGGGTGTTACCTGCTTATTGCTCACTGAATTTTAGACAGATTAATAGTGAGAAACTGAGAAGAAAAATATAAAAATATGCAGTTTGACAAGGAAAGGAGCATGGACCAGTCTGAAGCTTTGGACAAGGCTAATCCAGACGAAAAGTGGTACTTTGTACTGGGACATTAAGAGAAATGTCTTAAGGTCCTCCCACCCAAGGATCAGGATCTAAAAATGTAAACCTGTCTGGAGAATTGTCATTCAAATGAAGAGTGCGTGATAAAAGAGTGTGTGAAGAGGGAGTCTGAGCAGAGAAAGTTCTGGAGTGGGACTACCTAAATAAATGTTTTCCCTGGTTCAAGTGCACAGACACTCAAAAGAAGGTTGTTGTAAGCATGGTCATTTGGACCAAGGCTGCATCTTGAACTGGTAGAACTTGGCAGCATCATCTACATTGTGTTGGCTTTGCAAGCGTAAAGATTAAAATTGATAGATTCGTGTAAGCTTGCACAAATGTTTTAGAGAAAAACCAGTAAGGCAAGACAATGTATAGCATGGAAAGGCCCTCCAGAGATGACCTCAGAGGTCAGTAGGGGAAACTGTGAAGATGAAACCTAAGTTACAATGGAGCCCCCAGGGTTTTGGAGATGCCAGGAATCTACTAAGGGAAAGCTGCAGGCCACAGGACTATAGGGATAAGGCTAGTCGAGGTGATCAGACCCCAGGTGACAGTACTATGAGCCCCAGACATCACACTTGGAGCTGCAGAGTTGTGCGTCTGCCCTCCTGGGTTTCAGCCTTGCTTTGGCCCAATCTTTTCTGTACTATTTTGCTGTTCCCTTTTGGGTCTGATAGGTTTACTCTGTGTCTTAAATAAATATATGTGCAGTATATAACTTAGATTTTTATTTTAAAAAGACTCCGAATTAAGCTATCACCTTGAAGCTCAGAAAGAGATTTGGGGTGGTTTTTTTAGCAGTGTTGGTGGGGACTTCCAAGTTGTACTAAATTTATTTTGATTTGTAAATCCTCCAGGAACCATGGGAAAAAACTCTTATGATTTCAGTATGAAGTGTCCCTCCATCGGCTCATGTGGCTTGAACACTTCGTCCCTAGCTGGTAACACTGTCCTAACAGGTTGTGGATCCTTCAGGAAATGTAGCGCAGCTATAGGAACTGGGTTCTCAGGGTAATAGCCTAGCCTCTCTTTCATCCCAGCTTCTCACTGCTTCCTTGTTTGTACCAACTAAAAATGGGCCCTTGCACCCTCAGAGACTACACAGTAAGCTCCTTCAGTCACCATGCTTTCCTCACATAAGTGTATTATGTTCTTTCTGAACTGTGAGTCAAAATACATTTCTTCCTCCCTTAAATTACTTCCGGTGGATACTGGGCCCACATCAACATGAGAATAACTAGTATAACTTCCCTACTACAAAGTTTATTAGTTGGGCATAATAGAGTAATAACAATGAATAACAATGAAATACAATATTATACTGCAACAGACGATATGTAAATTTTTTATTTATTTCATATTTTCAGTTAGCTGTAGGTAAAGGAAACCATGGTAAGGAAAACTAAAATAAGGAGGATACTGTAGTTATGTAAAGAAAACAAACCAGAAAGGGTACAAGCAGGCCTCAGAACCTGTGTATTCATTTATTTTCTCTTGTTTTACTACTATCTCCAATCCTGTTTATTCCTTGGCTTCAGATGCCATTCCAGTCCCTGTGAGATCTATACTCTACTCACAAAGTCCAAAGATCCACCTTGGTAACTTCAGCAGAGAGCCCATCTCACAGGTACCTCAGAGTCAACAAATCCAAGATGGAGCTTTCCATCTTTCCTTCCTAGCTTGCCTCTCTCCCCATCTTTGTTACTAAGTAAGTGACATAGTTAATTACTCTGTTTTCCCATCAACACCCATCAGGACACCATACTTTCCTTCTCTACCTTCACCTTCTGCATTAACTTGACAAGCACATTTGACAGATTGTCACGGCTAACCTCTGCCCACTTCAGTCCACTCTCACTGCCCTTCTCTACTCTTAGACATCAACCCTTGACTTCCTATTTCTCCTACCTCCTGTCTCACTTCTCTATAACCCAGAATGACCTTTCTAAAACCCAAATAAGATTATGTCACTTAGAATTTTAGCTGGAAGACATGCTGTTGAGGAAAAAAATCTGAACTCTTTAATAAGATTTATACATTTTGTTCTTGTATGATTTGATTTGAAGACACCAAATGCCCTCTCACCCCTACCCCTACATTTCTCTCACAAGCCCTGCCAATATAATGTCCACTTTATTCATTTCTTCCAGTTAAGATTGCTGAAGCTCTTGTTAGTCACAAGTGCTATCTAAGAGAGGTCAACCCAATTAACACTTTATCAACCATTAACTCCTTTACATGGGAACGTTCATCAAAGCACCTTTGTGGTGAGCTTTGGTATTTAAAAAGACTCCTCCCATTCCCAATTTGTCTCTCTGCCTCTAGCTTGTAGATCAAGATAGGAGCTTTCAACTGTTCTGGCCATCACGGACTCTAACCCTCTGAAGCCATAAGCCCAGTTAAATATGTTCTTTTGTAAGTTGTCTTGATCATAGTGTTTTGTCAAAGCAATAGAAACATGACTAAGACACTAGGAGGCCAGTAAATAGAACAGTTAAAGCCAAAATGTCAAAACAATTTTACCGTCTTCATTTGATAAGATCAGATAGCTGGGAAACCAATCAAATGTCCTCCCCAAAAAAAACAAATTTTAAGGATGACATAAATTAATTGGTCACATATAAATCTGCAAGATACATCATCTCTGGGAATGAAGAGAAATCATCAGGCAAGACTTGGAAATTGTCTCCATTTATAGCGTAGCTTCTCTGATATGATATTACTTATCACTATGATGGGATTTGACCTTTAATAGAACTTAACATTTAATACTCAAGTTCTCTGTCTGTTCCTCATTCATTTTCCACTCATTTCTCCTAGTTTCTATCCTATTGCCTAGTAGTTGAGCACCAACATGTGATTAGGTCCATTAGAAAACCTACATCTCTCCCCGTGCCTGGGCTACTGGGTGCCAAAGCTTCTTCATCACATCTTTTACTAACATACCTGCAACACCTTACATTTTCTTTCCCAGCAGTTTCTCATGTCCCTACATCTTAACTTTCAGCTCTCTACTGCTCCTATGAGTCACATGCTCACAAAATCTAGATCTGGCAATGATAATTAATGAAATTTTTTCATTACTTTGATGTTATAGTATCTGGAGCTATAACCCTCAAAACCTCAAAACTATAACCCTTACTATGAGTCTAAGCATCATTTTTTACAGGATAGGAAACTGAGGCTTCAAGTCAAATAATTTGTGAAAGCTTTATAATTAACCTCTATTTTTGAAGATACAATGCACAATCAGAAAATTAAGTTGATTGGGACCAATCAGTCATAATCACCTTCCACACTGACGAATAAAACAATACGATGCTGAGGATGTGCTTCAAAACAATGCAGGGAAGAAATGAACAGACTGTAGGCATAACAAGAGTGCCCAAGGACAGGGGTCTTCTGTAAGGTGGAGCTGGGCACCTGAGTGTTGACTATAATATTCACTGCACCATCGTAACATGTCTGAAGCTTACCACATTAAAAAGCTTCTTAGTGTCATCTTTCTGTACAGTTACAAACATCCCAAGTCTACTGATGAGCACTGCTAATCAGTGTTTGGATATAATTCCGAAAACGTTCCATAATAGGTCCAGGTTTATGCATGCATGCCATGGGAAGGGCAGACCTCCCAGCTTTAAATACAAAGGTCTCACTTTTGTCCCCCAAGCGGATCTTCTTTTTTTTCTAACATTGCACACTTATCTTCATGGGAGAAACAATTACCCAGGCACTGTATCCCACTGTATGGTGTTATCTTTTAATTAACCCGTGTAGCCTTTCTCACTTAACCTAGTTTGAGAAGTGACAGCCACTTGAGCTTTCTAAATAATGTATGCCACTGCTCTTTTATTGGGTTTATTCAGTCAAGAACAATAGTTCACGCTGTGGGGGTGCAGCCCTCCAGAGCTGATTATACTTTGGATCAGTTGTGATACTTGTCACCACAGTTGATGCTGCAACTGTCCCTCCATGGCCAGAGCACTTAAGATTGTTTCTTTGGTAAAACACAGACTCTGCCAATACATGCTCTTCTTACAGTGTTTCTGGGTGGACGCTGTTTTGCATCTGCAAAATCTCCCATCAGCTTACAGCCTTCAGGAAAGCAATATGGAAAGTAGTTGAATGCATACTTTGCTGGAGGTTGAAATTTGCCACATTCTTCTTGGGATTTTATCAGTGTGCAACCAAAGCTCTATAAACATGCATGTTCTGGGGTCCAGACCTCAGAATTTATCATAAGACCACGATTGAAAAGATGTACCAAAGTATTTTATATAGTATGCAAGGATATTGAAGGCACTAGGATTTTAAAATACTGTTTAAAAGTTACAGCCTAACTTCACTTGATATTGGCACAACAAAATCATCAGACATTAGAAGCATTGATGTAAATATGGTTTGTGGTGATGGCAAGCAAGGTGTTAATATTAAGTCCCACCAGGTTACCAGGAACTATGTATATTGTGACCATATGAAATCGATTATACACACAGTAACATACACACACACACACACACACACACACACACACACGTGGATAAATAGCCTATCATGAGAAGTACATCACACTTGTAAAAAATATGCATATGTGTTTGAAGAAGTATTAAGGAGGAATGCACAGCCTAAATATGAGTTGATAAATACTATGACATTAAAAAGTGATTTTTCCATCTCTGTATTCATCTGTATATATATTCATTGTGTGTGTATATATATATATATATATATATATATACATACACACACAATGAAATACCACTGTATGCAGTAGCCACATAAAGCCTACACTGTCTAAATGTGTTTCGAGGCTTCAGATAAAAGGAAAGTGAAATAACTCAGCAGACGATGTACAAAACCTTAGGGGAGCACTGTTCCAATAAAGAAAAGCCTTTCAGTATTAATTATTGAGCAGAAAGGCTGGAGAAGGTATCAGGGAAAGAGCAAAGAGTTCCTCTGCCAGTGTTTGTAATAGCCCACCTGGAGTCTGGGAGTGAGGCGTGAGATGGTCCCCCAAACCATGGCAGGGTGATAGTACACTTGTCTCCCCCTTTTCATTGTGCCAGATATTTGAGCTACGGTGCCAGGTATTACATACCCATCAAGGTGGGTCTTACAAAGCAGTGACCCTGGGGAGTTCAATGTCATGTCAGAGTCACACAGTTGGCAGGCATGAGCTGAGATGCCTGTCAGCACTGGCTTCAGCGATTCTTCACTAAAAGAAGGACCTAGGAAGCTCAAAGAAAGGCAGCGTTGCTTCTGTGTTATTGGCAAAGGCCAGATCTTAGCAGGATCTGGGTAAACTTCTTGAAAGGCAACTGAGGGGACCTTTTTAGGAAGCCTAAGTGAGCTTCTGTGATAGCGAGTGATTCAGGCTGCATGTTTATAATGAGCAATTTAGCTTCAGGCCAATATTAACTTCCGTTCCTATTACTATCAGATTAATTGCATTTTGTTGCTTTTTCTAAATACACTTCAAATCAGGAAATCTGTAATTCAGCAGTCAGTCATTAAAGTAAGTTCTGGATCTGCAACCGAGTTATCTGAAGCTCATCTTCCAAATGAAACAAAAGCCCAGAGCCTCCTTTATCTGTATAATAAACAGAGCGTTAATAATAAGCAACTAGGATTTGTTTTAGGGCAAAAATATGCCTATACTGAAAATTTCAAAGAAATCAAGGCAAGGAGAAAAGAAAACAACTGCAAGAACCTGGAGAAATGTGCATTCTAAATAATGCACTTATAGAATCATGGTAAACACAGATGCAGATTTTCTTTAGTGAGAAGTCAGAATTAAAACAAAGTTCATAGTATATGATAAATTTCAAATACTGACATGCTAAAGAGTCACATTTCCTATGCCCCTATATGTACCGTAGAAGCTCTGTGGGAATGTGCGTGTATGCATCTATTCTTCGTTTTCCATTGTTCCCTATGATCTCATACCATTACATGCAGCTAATATCAAATATGGTTTCACAGCTAATCAATAAAACACAGTTTACATCAAATGACCAGAGAGTTGTCAATTTTTAAAAATCCCAGCCTCTCTTGTGGCTTTCTGACTTCAAAGACATGCATTAAGATTATTAAGCAAGTAATGATTGATTTATTACATAACATTAAGAAATGTTTTCTTTGAAGCCCAAATTAAAAGGTCATGCATGCCCAGATTTTCCTTCAGGTTGATAGTTAAAAATGTAGACTAGCTAATACTGCTGGCTGTGAAGGACACATAGAGGGGATTTGAAGAAATGCTCCTTACTGGGCAATATTTTAATGAAATGTTTAACATTCTGGTGTGGATTAATGAGGCAGTTCACCATTTTCAAACAATGGGTGAACAATTAAGAGCCAATCCTGGGAACAAATTACTGTTGCTGTTATTTTGATGATATTTCAAATGGCCTTTGCTACAACAGGGAGGCATTATTTAACAAGAATGAAAATAACCATTTACATCAAGCGGTTCGGTGCAGACACATTCGGGGAATGAGGTGTGACAGCTGCTATTCCTAGGGATGAAGCTGACATTTAGGACCAAGCAAGGGGACCAGCTGTAACCTGGGCATGGTTTGTGCCATGTCAGAAGTCACTCAGAACACATGCCAGAGTGCTAAACGGCCCCCAGAAAGCTGGTGAGTGATGTACTTTCTCATGCTGTTTCCAAACTATGGCAGAAGAAATACATACAGCGTTTGTCTCAGATGACAAACGCTGTATGTATTTGTATGGCAGAAGAAATAGATACAGCGTTTAACCTAAAGAAATTAGATTCGTGAAGGTAAGAAAAGCCGGGCATCGAGCATTTGAACAACAGTCCCCATTTGGAGATTAACTAGGAGAAAATGGATCTTCCAAGCAGCCTAAAATCTAATGCTGCTTTAAACACCTGTGTGCCCTAAGTTATCCAGGCCTCTATTGTCCACTAAGCTTGCATAACAAACGGAGTAACAAACTGTCTCAAAAGTTCCCATGCCAAATGCAGATGTAAGTACTACAAGTGGCCAATGGGAATAAACTTTTATTTCAGACCCAAGAGTCTTAAGAAGTAAGGATAGTTTCTTGTACATCGTGAATTTTATGTTCAGCTCAGAGGACACTCCTTTTAATCCGGTGTCTTAGTTAGGATTATTATTGCTGTGATGAAACACTATAACCAACATCAATTTGAGGATGAAAGGGTTTGTTTGGCTTATATATCCTGAGCCACAGTTCTCCGAGGAAAGCCAAGGCAGGAACTCAAAACTGGGCAGGAACCTGGAGTCAGGAGCCAATGCAGATGCCACAGAGGGGTGCTGCTTACTGGCTTGCTCCCTACAGCTTGCTCAGGCTGCTTTCTTTTTTATTCATTTGTCTACTCAAGATGTTGAAGATGATTGGCTAAAAATTAGAAGACGGGCATTCAGTAAGATGGCCATTTACAAAACATGGTTCCCCTACAGACTAGCAATATTCAGTTATAATGCATAGTGGAACGAGGTGGCATCATAACAGCATAAAATACAACATGCCTCAACAACAAAGTTCAGTCTGCTTTCTTATAGAACCCAGGACCACCAGCCAAGGAATGATACCAACCACCGTGAGCTGGGCCCTCCCACATCAATCACTAATTAAGAAATGCCCTACAGGCCTGCCTACAGCCTGATCTTACAGGGGCATTTTTTTAATTGGGGTTCCCTTCTCTCAGATGACTTTAGCTGTGTCAAGTTGACATAAAACTATCAAGTCCAGGCAGCTTCTCCGAGCTCTCCTCTTTCCTTCCCAGGTCGCAAAGTTGTTTTGCTTGCTATTTGAGAAAACTTCTGTAATTTAATCCTCCCCCTTCAAGCTCCCCCATTGAACAGTCTGTATGGCCAAATTGATGTGATGAAATGATAGGTTCAAAGAATAATTCATTATACTATCAAGATCTTGGCATGCCAATTGCTGAAAAGACTATTTTGAGCTGTCAGTTCTAAAGCACATATTTTTTCATTGACGGACATGCCAAGCGCTTGATGGAATAATGAATTGTTCCCATTGACATCACTGTCGCACACAACCCTTGGGCTTGGGGCAGCATTTTTCAAGCATGATGAATAATACGGCTGCTCTTTCTCCAGTGAGTGAAGGATAAAGTCAGGCTCAGGGAGTTGCTGAAGAAGACAATGGGGGCGGAGAGAAAAAATGGGAAATGACTCAGAGACCAGCCAAGGTCAGACCCGACTGTGCTGTATCTTGTAACATGTCATCATTTAAAATATCCAGATACGTATTTAGGCATGACTGTCGAAAACAATTCCATCCAAGCGCCCTGCTTTCTTGCTCGGAAGTGCGGTGGATTTGGGTGTCTTGTTTGTTTGTTTGGGGGGGGGGGGTCAGTTGGCATTTTTGCCGGCTCAGAGGAAAAGGAAAGCTACCCACACTAAAGCCTCAGGAGCATTGCCCTCACGAATCTTGCAGAACTACATCCAAGTTGCCCTCTGCTCCCCAGCGTCATCACCATGTACGCATCCCAAGAAGATCTCTACCACACCAGGCTAGGCAATGGCCCGTGAGGAACTGACTTCCCACAAAGCAAACTCATCTGGGAACGTCAGTAACATCCAAGGCAATGACAAAAGTCACAGTCTGCACAGCTTGTATTGATGCACATGGTACTTATCATTTGAGTGAAGATCACGCCCCTTGCTTTTCTAAGGCAGGCTCACGGAGATGGGTCGCCAGGTCCCGCCTAAGGCCACAGTTCTCAACCTGTGGGTCGCAACCCCTTTGGGGGTCACATATCAGATATCCTGTTCATCAGATGTTTACATTACGGTTTGTAACAGTGGAGAAATTGCGGCTCTGAAGTAACGATGGAATAATTTTATGGCTGGGGGTTTACCACAACATGAGGAACTGTATTAAAGGGTTGCAGTGTTCGAAAGGTTGAGAACCACCAGGCTTAAGGGCTTTCTCTGTCCATGTACCTGAGTCATTAATGCCACAGTAAGGACAGCTATTTCAGGAGCTCTCGCCCTCATCCCCTAACCATGTATTTATTTCTGTTGGGAAAAAAAAAAAAATCCCTTTTCCTTCTTTTGGTGGTCATTCCTACTTGTAGGTAAAAACTTTGAATTCTGCCAGGATTTCATGTCTCAGCTCATTTCTAAATATTCTAGTTGATCAACAATCCCTTCATTACCCCGAAGATTAATAACATATCTATATCTATATCTATATCTATATCTATATCTATAGCTATATCAGCTGGAGAGATGGCTCAATAATTAAGAGCATTTGCTGCTCTTGCCAAGGATCACAGTTTGATTCCTGGCACTCACATGACAGCTCACAACCATCTGTATCGAGTCTTCTGGCATTAAATGGCTGCTTCTTCATGCACAAGAATGCAGGCAAATGCACACACAAACACATGAAAATAATTTTAAAAATAAAATATACACTTTGTTTAAAGATTTTGGGATATTTCTTAGGAGAAAAATCTCATCATCAGGGGAGATTTTATACAACTGGACTATGGATTTACACTTATGTAAATATTTACATATATTTACGACTTGTCACTTAATCATAAGTTTAATAAGTCTAAATATGTCTACTCTTTATTCTTCATTTGTTTGTTTGTTTGTATGTTTGGTCAGTTGGTGGTCAATTGGTTGTTTGAGGCTCTTTGATATAGCCCAAGCTACCCTTGAAATCTTGATGTTTTTGACTTTAGCTCCCAAGTGCTACTAGTCACCTTCTGAGGGCTCTATCCCCTACTCTAGAGTACTTCTCACTGTCATGATGGCTTTCCATCAGTTTGTCTTTCCATAGCCTACTTGTAGGACTACCTGACCAACATCTTTCTTCCCTACTCGCTCACCATTGTCTTCCCAGCAAAACGGCTCATGCAGAGAATGGCCCAACCAATCCTGACAGCAACCCTGTGAGGTGACCCCCTTCACAATGCCCATGTACAGGGGAGAGCTTGAGGCTCTGGGAGTCTGCAGGGTCTAATGCAAGGGACCCAGCTATAAGCAGCTGACCCTGAGCTGACTCTTGGACCGCCCTACTGTTCTGTGGCTCCACAAGCTCCACAGGACCCTCAGATTTCTAGTGACAACTTCCCTCTACAAGATACCCTGTGGAGGTGTCAAGAAACTTCAGTGAGTAGAAGAGGCATTATCCACAGGCTAATTTGGACTCTCCAAACTAAAAATCTAATGGCTAAAATCTACTCTGACTGTTAGTAGTGAAAGAACAGAGACACAGATCTACACTGTCATCCTTAGCAGCCTGAGGAGTTCTCTTCTGGAGACCTTGACTCCGATAAACCCAGGATTCATGGCATTGACATAGAGAAGGATTTCAGCACTAGCTGGTTTGAAACCAAGTTGGGTTTTATTAATAACTTTTTATTGGATCCCTCAGACGCCAGGGTTAAAGGCAAATGGGTTCAGGAAAATAAGATATACCCATGTGCCAATGTGGGTCATAAATAAGTGTCTTTGGTGTTAGCCAGCACTATTTTTGGTGGCTTTAAAGCTGCATCCCCAAAGTTTCCTTGAACCCTTTCTTTTTCTCTCCTTTTCTCTTTCCTTTTGACATGTGTGACATAGTCTGGCTCCAGAGAAGCTGTGGATGAAATTATAATCTGATAAAGTAAAACCAGGAGCCACTAGGGTTATGATGAAGACACTGTAGAAACCCGAAAGACAGCTCGGGCACAGTGAGTGACCCTGGCCAGAATTGGAAATGTTGTTGGCTCTGTCCTGGCCAGAGGCCATGAGTGCCAGCCTGGAGCTCTGCGCTCCTACCTTTCTTCTTTTAAGGGAGCACTGGCCGGAAGCTGCGCCAGACACTGATCCCTTCTGGTGGACAGCTTTGGAATTAGATCCCTGGATGTTCATGATAGGAAGTGTATCTAATCCCAGCAGCCCATCCCCTAAACGATTTTGGGGGAGAGGGGTATCTCTTGAATGGGAAATTATACCATAGTTTGGTCGGCCACCAAGGATGGGAATCAGGGGTCTCTTGAGGTCCATTAAGGAAAATCTATTGTCAAAAGAATAGTCTACCTATGACACCAGGTGGAGACCCAGTGTCAGACCCTTAAGGGCTGGTGCTTACAGGAGTCTACCTAGTATCATGCTCAAAAGGCGCATTAGCTGCATTTCTCACACTTCTGAGTCTTTCTCTCCTGTCTTGCATGGCTTTCCACAGTCAGTACCTTTTTGCAGGATTCCTGGGAGAGGGGGATTGCTTAGCTCCACTAACAAACAATTGCACCACGGTGGACGGGGGAGGAGGAGGAGGAGGAAAAAGAGTATGTGGAAGGGTGGGCACCTCTTCCTGGGTGTTATCTGATTCCTTTGCCCTCCAGATTTCTTATGTGCACCAAAGAGCATCCACTATAAAACTTTTCTTTCCCATACTCTGTTATTTGAATTGCAAAAAACAAGGCAATCCCATACCATAGCATCAAGTAAAAAGTAAGTGTGATAGGGTTACAGAGCGACTTCTGCCGGGGGATTGATTTGCATAGAGATGCCTGACAGGACAAAGCAAAGATCAGAGGAGCTCCATCATCGAATCTGGGTGTCTTTCAGGAAAGCAGAAGTCATGAACACCCTCATCAACCGGAGGAGGACACCCTCCATCCTGCGTCCAGAAGCCCATCCATAAACAGCTCTCAGCAAACCGTGTGTCAATTCCCTCCTTGAATGCTGTGGAATATTACCTGGAGTTTTGAAAAATGATACGTAGCCGGAGGTATTTTTCTGGGGCATTTGCATTTTCCGACCGTTGTGGAAGTGCTCCAACTGTGAATTAGAACTGGCTTTCCTTTTTCAGCCATTTCCCACCTGCCCTGTCAGTTTGCAGGTTTTCCGGGGTGGAACGAGAACTTTCTCTTCAGTTTTTCCCTTTCCCTCCTCCTCAGCCGCCTTTCAAATGCTAATGCTGGCCTTTGACTGGCTTGCCTTGGGTCTGTTCAATGCAGCCCTTGTCCCTCTCATTCTCGCCTGTCATCTGCCTTATTTACATGTCTATACCACTTTAACTTTGGGTTTGCTTCTGGGACCTGCAAGAGTCACCTTTAACTTCATCTCCCTCGGGCTGATTGTCTTCCAGTGGACGCTCATCCAACCGGCTTCATTTCACCGGCTAACGCTGCACCCAGCTTAGATCTCTTGCCCAAAACTGTGCACGATTTAAATTAATTTCGGGGCCCTTCCAATTGAGTTTGCAGATTTCTCGGGATGCTACAATTTCCTTTTACCCGTGCTAGTCCTGCTGATTGGATCACCGGATGTCACTGCAGCTCTAACAATCCGGATGACACTAAATGTGGAGCGAGACACCTCAGGGCCTGCACCCTCAATTTCAGTCAGCATCTATTGCATGGTGTGGTTTGGTAATAACACCTCCAGGGCTGACGATGCTGTTATCAGTGGAATTTTTTTTCCCCAGTTCGTAATCCGAACATACAAATGGCCTCATAGGTACATGACAAGTGGCTTATAATTGACCCCATACAAGAGGGGCACATAGATCCTGGACTTTGCAGAAAGACTTTGGCAATCTCTTTGTCAAATGAAAACCATGCCCAGCAGAAGCCATTTATTAGTCTTTTATCTTACAGCCTCCGTGTTAGCCAGGTCTCGGCCCAGCTGTTTATCCTCACACCATCAACAGGGACCGGATAAGACAACTGAGTTGTTCAACCAACAACGAGCGCTAGAGGGTTGGGTGATTGCTCAGTCAGTGTAATGTTAGCCTAGCAAGCATGGAAACCTGAATTTGATCCTGGGAATCCACATAAAAGCTGGACAAACATGGCTGTACGCTTGTCATCCCTGCACTGGGAAGATGGAAACGCGTAGATGGGCACCTCAGTCTCACTGTGTAGCCGGCCTCACCTAATTGACGCACTCCACTGTTCAGCGTGATGCCTTGTCTGAAAAGTGGGGGTGAGGGGTAGCTGAGGAACAACATTTGAAGTGTTCTCTGGCTTCCGCACACATGCATGCATGTACATACACATATATGTGCGCCCACACATACATGTGTGTGCGAATATACTAAGACACAGCCAGCTGGTGCCACTTCACACTGAAGGCACCGCCTGCTGTCCTCTTCCCCAGAAGGAAGTTGTGTCACTGTCCAAGGGGATCCTCACAGCACCATATCTATGTACCTTAAGAAAAACGATCCCATGTTAAATAACATGAGGGCGGTATCGAGTACATCTTTCTAATTACGATTCAACATACAACTAGTATGTCAAAGGTGCGGGGAAAGTCCGAGATCAGGTCTATTCAACTGACTGGAGGTAACCTCTCCCAGGCAACCCACTGTTTAATGTATCATCCTGCTGATCACCCGGTGGAAGGTACCTTGGCATAGGCTGACCTGACCTCCCTCACTGTTGTCAGGGGCTTGTCCATATCTCCTAAGCCAGCAGCCCCATGCCACTCTAAAAAAGAAAAACCCAGGGACGTTTAACAAACTACACGGCTAGACTGTGCCCTAGAAATTTTGCTTGGCTAGGCCTGGGAAGAGGTCCTTAGAGCAGGACTAAAATGGTGTGCAGGTGCCATGACTCTAAATAACCATAAATCCACACCCGGGATCATAATAGCATTTTCTGAACAATGCTGTGAAAGCGGCAGCCAACAAGCATGGATTTATCCCCTTAAGTCCATCCTGCCTAATATATATCATCACTAGTTTACAAGCAAGCAAAGCAAAGCTCCAGGGGTAGCAAGATGGCTCAGCGGTTAAGAACATGCACTGCTGCTCTTGGGGAAGATCCTGGGTTCCCACACCCACCCACGTCCTACTGCAGACAGTCACTCCAGCTCCATAACATCTGCCGCCCTCTTGTGGCCTCCACACGCATCACCTCCCACCACTCATACTCACATTGTCCTAGTGAGTCTGGGCTGTCAACGACTGTGGTCTGGGGTCATCTGAAGGAGTCTCAAATGAAGGGTTTGCCAAGATTGGATTGGCCTGAAAGCCTGGGCTACGTAGGAAAGCTGGTTTCGTGTGAGTCAGAGAATGAGCTCATTGTCTCCTCCATGGTTCTTGTCTCTGAGTTTCTGTCAGAAGTTTCTGCCCCAATTAATCTCCATGATGGACTGTGATCCAGAAGTATAAGCCAAATAACCCTATCTTCCCCAAGTTGCTTTTGGTCATAATTTGTTTTTGTTTTTAACCACATCAAGAAAAATCAAACTAGAACACTCATGATTAGAAATATGTTGGTTTTTAACTGAAAGCTTTATATGGTTGGACAGCCATAGTCACAAAGTCTCTCAAGTCTTCTAAGAAGCTTGAGACCTTCTGACTATCTGTATCCATGCTTGGTGATAAATGCTCCTGAGGTGTGTCTTGGAATCAGCTAGTAAACAAAACCATTACAGCATGAAAAACAAAAAACCCACAGTGCCATGAAAGACCACTGCCATGTCTTTCAGTCCCCCAATCTGAGGCACGAGTTGTGAAGATTAAATGAAGCAAACTCTCTGTAAGGGCCACCATTCCCTGTCAGCTTGATGGGGGTTAGGACCACCACAGAAACACATGGTGTGGGTATGTTAACAGGGGCATTTCCAGAAAGGCTTGACTGAAGAGGGATCTCTCCTGAATGTGGGTGGAGTCACAAACTGTATAAAAAGGAGCGAGCAATTGAGTACCTCTCCTTCCCAACAAGGGACACAATGGGACAAACAGCCACTTTATGCTCCTGCCTTCCATGCAGTGGTGAAGCATGTCATCAATCATCCAAAATAGACCCTTCCTTCTTTCCTTCCTTTCTTCCTCCCTTCTTTCCTTCCTTCCTTCCTTTCTTCCTCCCTTCTTTCATTCCTTTCTTCATCCCTTCTTTCCTTCCTTCCTTCCTTTCTTCTTCCCTTCTTTCTTTCTTTCTTTCTTTCTTTCTTTCTTTCTTTCTTTCTTTCTTCCTTCCTTCCTTCCTTCCTTCCTTCTTTCTTTCCTTCCCTCCTTCCTTCCTTTCTCCCTCCCTCCCTTCATTTCTTCCTTCTCTAATTTGCTGTTGCAGGGTATCTTGTCACAGCAATGAGCCAAATAACTACCACACACTTGAAGAGACCTGCACTAGGTCATACCCATGTGGACTCAACCTTAGCGTGCCAGCTACACTAACCAGAGTTCCTTAACGTCTGCAGTTCTTAGCCTTCTTGACATCAGTTAACTCAGCCACTTAGAGTTCTGCTCAAACAAAATAATAGCAGCCAGGCCCGTGTTGACCTCTAAGACCAACATAAGAAAGAAATTAGCTTCTAAGTGGAACTAAGTGTTAACATGCTGCATACAGGCTTTCTGCGGAGCTCAGCCAAACCCCCAGACTCGCCCAGATCCTTTCCCCAACAGCTTCTGTCACTAGAATTATCTTCAGGGCCACCAAGCATTTGCCCCTTCAGAAGATGAGGAGATATTGCTCAGTATGCAGCTGCTGGCAGCCGCAGAGGCACCCTCCCCCTCCATCCCCCGTACACCTGCAGTCATCCTGAAAGCTGTTTCCAGCGATAGCGAGCGCATTCTCTCACTTTAGGAACAAAACTCTCCAGACTCGGAATCCTAGATTGAGAGCCTCACAGCCTTTCCAGGCCCCCAAGGCCATTTGAAAGGGCTTGGCTGCCACCTCGTGGCCATTCAGCACACCTGCCCACAGTGACTAAGAACAAACTGAGCAAATGTTCAATTCAGCTGTTTTTTGGACTAAGAACGGTGACGGCATCCTTCACTGCACCTAGAGAGGAGTGTGGCCTTCAAGTGTTCTGACAACGTCCCATGCCTGAGGGAGGTTGGCATGCTTTGTTGTTAGCGGTGGTTTTTGAGACAGGGTCTCATGTAACTCAGACTGGCTCAGATCAGTAGCTGGAGCTGACTGCAAATTGCTGAGCCTCTTGCCTACAGCTTCTGAACGCTGGAATTATAGGTGTCACCACAGCCAACACAAACTCTTTACCAACTGAAGTATGTCCCTAGCACCTGGGAGGCTGTTATAAATGATTGGTTCCACTCCAGGGCAAGCGTGATGGTTCACAGTCATTACCATGTCTGGATTTAGAATAACCATGGAAACACATCTATGGTTGTGTCTATGATATTGGTCCGTGTTCTATGATGATGGATCGTGGGTGGCATGGTCCCATGGACTGGGGCCCTGGACTAAGTACAGAGGAGGAAGCAAGCCAAGCGTCCGTCCTCATCAGTCTCTGCTTCCTGACTGGTGACCCGCTGTAACAGTTGCCATGGCTCCTGCTGCCCTGACTCCCAGCCACGAGTGGACTATGTCCTTGAACTCTGGGCCAAAATAAACCTTTGCTTCTTTCGTTCCTTAAGTTGCCTTTCTCTCTAGGGTATTTTGACACAGTAATGAGAAGAGCAGCTAATGCAGCAATCACACCTGAGTTGACTGACAGTCTTCCAGGTGAAAAACATCTTCCTATGTTCACTGTATTGTCTACGCTTCAAAGAAAACTACTTGGTAATTGTACAAAACCGTAGGGCTTTTTTTTCCCCCATGCTCTGTGTTCTCCACTAACTTTCCCCATAAGCATCCCTAGCTAAATCCCTTCATCCAGCTCTCTGATGCCGGCTGAGTGGCTTTGGGGACATTTCTTACCCTCTCTACTCTCTGTTTAAAGTTATAGAAGAATGATCTTTATGGCTTTTGGAAGTTTGTAGGAATGGGGAATTAACTAATAATACTCAACTGAACACAAGCATGCCTCCCCGCCACACTTCAAATAAGAATTACCCCCTAAAATAAGAACGGTTCCTCCCCTTAACAATCTACAGATTGAAGTTCATGGTGTTATTTATGTACATTTTTTAAAACAAGTAAAAATGAAATCTGCACGTAATCAAACTTCTAGGTGGAGGGAGAGTGGAACCAGCCCACACACCACCCTCCGTGGCAGTGGAAGCTGTGTTGTGTGCCTTATAGCCTCTGCACATAGACTCTCAGCCTCTGGGCTGTAGGGAACGCTGATGCCTCCCGGCAGCGTGTCCTCCTGATAACTGCCCCCCCCCCCGCTGGAGAGAACTGCCGTTGTCAAGATTCCCCTGCTCTCCACCTCTATGGCCCCAATAAGGAGGGTGGCACCTCCTGTCTCCGTTGGAACTTCTCTGAAAGATCCTATGTACCACAACGCCCCTAAGAACCTCCTTCTACTTAACTCCAGGTGCTGTCTCCTCTGGCCCCTAGCCTTTTACGGATCCCATGCTTCCTCACCTATACTGATCAAGAGAATCCTCCTTCCGATAATAAACCCTCAGCTTGCAACCCTTCACCCCACAGTCTGTTATCCAGAGAATGTGGCCTGAGACATCCGACTGCCACCTGCTGTCAGGTTAACGAACAGCAACAGTCACCCTTGTCCAAGGGAGAGCCAGGACTCTGCTCCTTTGTAGAGATCCATTCGGTGATCTGAGCCTCATCAGAAAGAAAAGACAAGAGCCTTGCCATCTACACGTGAGTTTAACCTGTAAGTATCTTCCGAGTCTACTCTGACGCTCTAGCTACACTGACTCCTCCTCAAACTCAACACATAGGCTTCTGCCACGGGACTTTAGCTGTTCTGTGTTTTTCGTGTGCTCTTTGTCAGATCATCTACCAGCCTCCATCGCTCACCTCCTTCTAGTCTTCTGGGCTCGACTGTCACCCCCTCAATGAGAACCCTTAACTATGCAAGCCTCCGCTTAAGTCCCGTACTCCACGCCCCTTTCTTACTTTGGCTTTCTCCAACAGCGGTACCAGGGTCTGGAACACTGTGTTTTTCTACATCAAGGGAGAAATGCCCATCTTCTCTACCAGAACTTAAACTGTCTTCCCAGAGGCTGTCAAGAGTAACTGGTACACAGCAGGGGCTGGCTCAGTGTTGACTGCATATGAGCAATTGAAAGAAGCAGTGAAAATCTGGGTGCGGAATAACAAGGCCTGGAACCTGTAGGGACGTCACTAAACAGCATCTAAGTTGCTTTCCTTTTTAACTTTGTTTGTTTGGTTTTGCCTTTTGTTTTTCAAGATAGCATTTCCCTGTGAAGCCCTGGCTGTCCTGAGCTTGTTCTATAGACCATGCTAGCCCCAACGCAGAGATCTGCCTGCCTCCACCTCCCGAGTACTGAGATTAAAGCCGTGTGCCACTGCCACTGCCACCACACCCAGCTGGTGATTTATTTTTGTTTTATGTGCATTAGTGTTTTGCTTGCATGTAGATCTGTGTAAGGGGATTGGATCCCCTAGAACTGGAGTTATAGTTGTGAGCTGCCATGTGAGTGCTGGGAAATGAGCCCTGGTCCTCTGGAAAAAGCAGCCTGTGCTTTTAACCACTGAGGCATCTCTCCAGGCCCTGACTTGAAAGCAGAAGCCATCATCCTTCTGTCATTTTGGTGAGGTTTGTGCAGGGCCACATTTCTGGAAGCACCAGATAAAACAACTGCTAAATAAATGTAAGGCATAATTTTTGATTACACTGAACCTTTCATCAGTGTGGTAATTAATTTTTTAATCACGTGCAAGCTACCAGATTTTTTTTTTTAAAGCAAGAATATGACATTCAGACACAGAAACCCCTGAAGATGTTTGGATATTTAAAAGAAATATAGACAGCTTTATTCCAAAGTCATTCCCGAAGTGTACAGTGAAATGCATGTCCTCATAGACTTAATAAAATAGACATGTAGGACCATGCCTACATCTTAAATTTCACAATAATTTGAAGATCTGCTCCCACAAAAGGTCTGATAAAAGTTAAGCCCATTAATTAGAATTTTAAATGGGTTTCTTCTTCATACAAAGCATATATAAAGTGCAAATTACTCAAAGTTTTAGTATGAAATTGTCCTCAGTTTCTGGAACCCTTGGTAGTCTGTGGAAGCGTAGGGCATTCGCTTGGACCTTATTTGTTTGGAATGAGGTAAGAGGCTGAGAACTCAATCCGTTCTCCGATGTTTCTCCTGGATGACCAGGCTCGCCGATGACATGCTCCTTACAATTCCTTTCCCGTGCAGCACCCCCAGCTTCCCTGCCCCCTGCCACCCCTGCACAAAGAAAAGCAGCATCCCTGTCAGTTAACAATTCCTAAGGTTACGGTTCTTTGCAAACAATTTTAACAAGCAAACAGAAGGGTTGTCTTAGCGGGTCACTACTCTCAAAGCAAACGTCACACTCTACAGTAAACCAAACCCATACTTTCTGACTGCCGAGACGCAGGGCCCTTCAAGGAGAAGGCCACTTTCCCGGGCTTTTCATTTCGGTTGGGTAATTCACAGGTCTACTGTGTTTTTAATGGTCTTACTTAAAATGGAGAGAAAAAGAACGTGTTTCTTCATGTAAAACTACTCTTAGTTTTTACAAAAACGAGGGTTAATTTTCCCCTGCCAGGGGTAGATGCACACAGCTGTATGTGCTCACAAATACTTGCCTGACGCAAACCACGACTTCATGCCAATTCAACATGAATGTTCTCCACGGCTGGGCAGTCGGGGGAGGCAGTACTGTGGAGTCTTCTGACGGGTTCTTATCAATACTGCCGTTACATTTGGGGAGGACAGGATTGAAGGGTGAACACAGACTGACACAGCGCCACGGTTTTCCCAGGCCCTTCATGCAGATAACCTGGAGCGGATTAAACACTGGCCTATAACACACTCCTATAGCTTGGTCCTGAGAATGGGCAGACTTGTGCTGGTGTGTGTGCATGTGTGTGCGTGTTGCTAGAGACTGAATCCAGAGCACCATACACGAAAAGGCCAGTGTCTAAGCTGAGCCATGTCTCCAAGCCCTACATCCATACTAATGAACAGACAATGGCAACTTCAAAACCAGTTCTGAGTTTATCCAAGCATATAAACAACAGGGTGGGACACATTAGAGTTAACAAATGCACTTATAAGCTCTAAAGCCACTGAAGTTGACAACTTTGGTATCCCAACAGGAAAGCCCTAGCTACACCACTGGGCACCTGCCCATCTTTGAACTATAAAAGTAGTAACTTTTTCTCAGTGCAAAAAAAATACTGTTGCTATTGACAAATAGCAATGACACAATAAACACGTGGAAGACAGAATATCCCGAAGGCATGTTTTCACATAGAAAAAGTAATTTTGTAGACAGGCGTGGTGGCACACGCCTGTGATCTGAACTCTCGGGAGGCAGAGGCAAGAGGATCATTAGTTCAAGGCCAGCCTGAGCTATATTCAAAAGTAAAAAGTCACATTCCGTCTTACAGTAGGGTATGACAGGTTGTCTTGCTCCTTTAGTTAGGAGTCTAGATGTGAGAGTGTTCGAACACCCTCTTGTAAACGGCTCCGACACTTCTACAGCTCATCGTGTTTGTTCTTAAACGGCCACCGCGGGTGCCGCAGCACGTGCTCTGCAGCCTGAAGAACAAGGTACATGAATTCTTCCACATCAAAAGAGTAGTTGGTAAACTTCGGGTGTTCCCCCAGAGTTGGATGGTGCCCCTGCAGAAACAAACCAGGAAAAATAAAAAATCCCTAAGTCACTGAGGGTGTGGCTTTTCTACAGAAATGAAAAATCATTTTGCTTTGGCTAAGGCAACCATTTTAACTTATGCTGCACAAGAGAGGCTGGCAAGCTTTATCCACTGAGGTCCCAATAATAGTTTCAACTCTGCCAACCATCTGTTCTCAGTCACAGATACTCTTGCCAAGGAAACGCACAAGCAAGCCCAGATAATATGCAGACAAGTGTGGCTGCTCCCAATAAAGCTTTATTTACAACAACAATCGGCGGGCCAGATTTGTACCGTCAGCGCTATCGTGTGCTGACGGCTGCTATACACAATCTGACGTAAACTGCCTTAACAATTGCTGAGGCTTTCTCCAATTTGCAAATATAAAATGCACCTCAGCATTCGAGAGAAGAACAGTGCCTCTTTGAGGCTCAGCTGTGGCTTGCATTTCAATAACTGGACTCCAAACCGTTTGGCTGAATCCTACCTTATCTTGAGGAAACACCTTGCTGGGCTTCCGCCAGGTGACATAGTAGACACCTCTGAGCCTGGCCAGGTCTAAGTAACAACGCTCATCTTCACAGTTGTACCTAAGGACACAAGGGCATCACGACATGAGGCTTTTGTCCAGGGGTTTGCCTTTCTGGGTGGGTGGGGGGAAACCTGTCTCTCAGATATGGTCTTACTAGAGGTTCTGTCAATAACAAACAAGAGAGAGATAATTTTACAAACATTCTCAGGGCTGTAAAACGTAGCTTTGTGGTGGTGCTGACTTAACATGCACAAGGCCCTGGGTAGGAGAGCGCTGCAAGAGCCATTTTAAATTAATATTCTCAGATTCTTGCCTTAATTTTTAAAGAACAGGGTAAGACTGAGGAGTGGGTGCCTATGAATTAGAGATTATCTGGTAAGATATTATCTTTACATACATGGAAAATGGAGTTAGGGAGGTAGCACATTCCAAGTTAAGCAGCTGGTTAATGAAGGAAGCAAAAATCCCATCTCAGGCTCTGCTATCTCACCTACATTGCCCTCCCTTACTCCTTTCTTCATCCTCCCCTCTCTCCCTCTAGGACAAATGAATTAGGACAGAATTCACAATTACGTTCTGTCTCAGTAACAGCTTGAAAAGGTTGGGCCAAGAGGTTTGTAACAACCTCTCCTTTGGTGGTCTCCTTATGGATTCGGCCTTTTCCCTGTCTCTGCCTCATACATGCTGGGTAAGCACTCCTTTGGAGATAGTGTCTCCGTTATGCCTGCCATCACCACCCTGCTCTCTTTTAGCACCGTAATTACACAGATCACAGGGAGGGAGTGCTCAGTTGAGAGGCAAACAGTAGTGAACTCTGAGCAGGGAAACCACAGATTCACATCCTGAGATGTGAGGAGGAAGGGAGTCCCTGCTTCTAAGAGCACTGGCAGAACTCGGACCTTTTAGCTGGAGCTGGCTTTTCTTTACAGATATCTCCATGAAGTAGCATGATGGTAGTATATCAGGCCCTCTAACTCTTAGCTCAGACCCTGGCTCGGAAGCTCTCTGTGAAAAGTCGCCACGCATACTCACAGCTCGAATACAGCAGCCCAGTCTGGAAGGAAGAGTAAATGAGTGAGGCCAGCTCCGTGCATGCCAATGAATATGTCCGAGTTGTGCGTGATCCTTAGCTGGTCCAAAAACCCGAGTTCTCTACAGCACGGAGACAACACAAGAAAGGGAAGACAAAGGGTGAGTTAGTTTATGGTCATGGTGCACTGTTAATGACAACTTCATGAGCACTCTAGTATTTAATAATTTAACTCATTCTCTGATAACTTACCATGTTCTCTAAACACAAACATTTATTCATTTATTTTTTCAAGGGAACATTAATACCATGACACATGGTATCACCATAATTACAAAAATAGATACAATCCGAATAAAAGGTGGCATTCACATGTAGGCAGATAATACTGCAGGGCAAAGATTCTCTCTTCCTGGAAAAGGGGAATGAGCAAGTAAGAGATATTAGGATATCGAAGCTTTAAGTAATAAAAGAGCTTTTTAAAAATGAGAATGGAGGTGCTGGAGAAATGGTCCAGTAGCAGTTCAGAGCACTGGCTGCTCTACCCAAGGGTCTGGCTTCAAAACTGGGAGAGGCAGGTGTATGTCCTCCATGGCCTATAAAAGGTCACTGCAAGCTGTGAGGTCACAGCACACTCCTTTACTCTCAGCTCAGGAAAGAAAGGCAATCTTTCTGTGTGTCTCGTCTCAGGCAAAAGTGTCTGTTTGCTCAGGAGTGGGGACTGGAGCCAAGGACGGGGCGATGGCTAGTTCTGTTTAATTTGACCCAGTGTGGAATCACCTGGGAAGGGAAATCTTCATGAAGAACTGTCTAGAGTAGGTTGGCCCGTAGGTTTTTGTTTTTTTGTTTTGTTTTTAACTGAGTTGACTGTGGTAGGAAGTTGAACCCTGAATATGAGTGCTGCCATTTCATGGCCTGGGTGTAGGACTGAATGAAAAGGAAAAGGCAAGCTGTGTGCTCGTGAGCATGCGTGAACTTACTGCCCTCTGCTCTGAAACTGTGAATGTAATGTGACTGGCTGCTTCAAGTTCCTACACCTTGACTCCCTGAAATGACAGGGCTGTAGCCTGGAATTATGAGCCAAGTAAACCTTTCTCCTTTTAGTTGTTTTTGCCAAGGTATTTTTTTTTTTATCATAGCAACAGAAAAGGGAACTAAGACAGATGCATTGGCATGGGTACACACACCCTTTGGACTAGCTGGCTTGGGAACCACCTGTGGACCGGCAATCACAAACACCATGGCTAATCAGTTATTAACGATCACCCGGAGAGGTATGGATTTATTGTCCTTGCTTCACCAGAAAAAAATGCTCAGACAACCTTGAAAGCAGGCAATGGGCCTGCTTTGGCTCACTGTGCCTCTCTGGCTCCTTTAGCTTGAGGCCAGGCCTCCCTCTTGGTCACACATGTCCTCCTGTGTCAATAGAAGAAGCCAGCACAACCCAGCGTTCTATGTGAACCAGAGGAGCTTTGCATCCTCGGAGCAGCTGCATGGGTAAGGTGAGAAAAAGCCAGCAGAGCATAACAGCAGCCTCTAACGTGCAGGGACTGTCTGATAGCTTCACATTTCTCCGCTCCGAGGGCCAAAATCCAAGAGGCTCGCTGTCCACCATACCTGGATCCCAGTCGTGAAGCCCAGTGGCCAGCTCATGATGACATCCTTAAGGGATCCATTAGGAACTAGGGGCTGATGAGCCAGTTGCAGCACTCCCGAGCGTACGTAGCTGAGCAAGTTCATCTATGGCAGGTACCTCTCTGTAGGATGTGTGTGTTTAATAGATATATAACTATCAACAGTCACAGATTTGGACTGTGATCATGAGAAGATGAGGGAGAGAAGGAAAACCACCTTTTCTTTGTGTCTTTCGAGCTTTCTTTTTCAATTTTTAGAATCAGGCCTATTCCTTCTATTTTATGCGTATGTTTAGCCTACACATAATTGCATCGTGCGTGTGTTTGGTGCCTCCAGAGGTCAGAGAAAGGCATGGGAGCCTTTGGAACTGGAGTAAACCGCTGGTTCACTACCATGTGGGTGCCGGGAACTGAGCCCGGGTTCTCGGCAAGAGCAGCAAGTGCTCTTACTGCTGGCCATCTCCCCAGCCCCTTTTCGTCTTTCTCACACTGCTAGATTTGTCCCACAAGTCCTGCCTGGAATGGCACGTACTGCGATAGCCCTGTGACTGTTCTTCAACTGACAGGGACCACGTAGACAGCGGTGAGAGGCATGTTCTCTTTTTAAACCTTTTGGTCCCGCTGGAATTTAAAAATAAATATAAATGTTTTGTAAGTTGTCGGGTTTTGTTTTGTTTTTTAATTCAGGCCTGCAAAGTTGAAACCCATTAGCTGACACGGTAAATTAGGTCGTGTGTGTGTGTGTGTGTGTGTGTGTGTGTGTGTGTGTGTGTTTCTGTATAACATAAATATCTGTATAGGTGTATATATGTATATATGTGTTTATGTGGATGTTTGTGTGTGTGCATGCTAAAATTTAATACCAGCTGCTAACATTTTTTTTCCAAAAAAAGAGCTTATTTGTGTAGCCTTGGCTGTCCTGGACTCGCTTTGTAGACCAGACTGACCTCGAAGTCACAGAGACCCACCTGCCTCTGCCTCTGAGTGCTGAGACTACAGGCATGTGCCACCATGCCCGGCAGCTGCTAACTTTTAAAAATTCAGAAATTTCAAACAAAAATCTGGATTCATTATTTCTCCAGACAAATAAAATAAATTTGTACCAGAACAGGAGACCTCAGAAAGCTCAGCAGCCTTCTAAACTTGAGGCTCCTGTCACCCCCATTTTGTTTACTGACAGTCTGAGTGTCACCTCTGGGTCTACAAGGGCCAAGTGTGCCCACTGCAAAAAAGCTTTGTTCCCATCAGCGAGTGGTCCAATCTAGAGATGAGAGCACCTGCCCAGGCCCTGCCTTACCTGTACTTGTAATCAACCACCCGGACTTCAAATGTGGATACTGTTTTCAGTGCATTTACCAGCTGGGGAAAAAAAAAAACAACAACATGTAGAATTATTCTTCCTTCTTTTCTGCTTTTCTCTATGAATTCTAAAGTTTGTTTTTTAATTAAAATTTGTTTCGCATGCACAGAGGACAACCCCACATATTGCTCCTCAGAAATACTTTCCATCTCATTTGCCCTGGAGCCAGCCAGCCACACCTGCCCTGTGTGTGTGTGTGTGTGTGTGTGTGTGTGTGTGTGTGTGTGTTGCTGACTTTCCTCTATAAATCAGAGAAGCACAACTCAAAAGGGGAAATGATCCACCTAAACACGTAAAACAAGCGAGAGGCTGAACTTAAATCTTCCTCTTCTGGTTACAGGTCTGAGGCTCTGCCTGGTTTTCCATTACTACCTCTCTTGATGGAAGCTTTTGGAGCATATTGGTAAGCTGTGACCTTCTGAGCAAGCCATGGGAGTCCTATATGTCTCTTGTCTTCCCTGGTGGATGGTGGCTACACCAGGGCCATCCCAGGAGAAGCCGGCCTCTTCATGCCTCTCTACAAATAGAAGGAATTTGGAATTTCTGGCAGAAACTTCCCACGTGTGAGTGTTCATGCCCATAGCAGCCAGGTGTCTGTCCTTCTTGGTTCTTCACCTGTATTTTCAACTTCCCTCCCTGAACCAGAAGCTCATCAATTTAGTTAGACTGATGGGTCACTGAGCTTTGGGGATCTGTCGGTCTCAGCATGCCTTCCGGTCCCCATGTGGAGAATGCTACCGTGTGGGTTGTACGAGGGTTCTGGGGAGCCAGACTCAGCTCTTCAGACCCGCACGGCAGGTACGTTGTGGACTGAGCCACTTTTCCAGTCCCTTCTCCTCTCTGATATTCTGAGACGGGCTCTCTCACTGAAGCTCACTGTTTTGGCTAGGCTGGCTGGCAAGTGTGCTCCTGGGATCTGCGCGTCACTGCTCCCCAAGGCACATGCAGCCATGCCTGGCTTTTACGCCAGTGCTGGGAACTCTAGTCCTCTTGCTTTCACAACAATCCCTTTTATCCCCTGAGCCGGCTCTCTAGGCCCTACGCCTGGACTTTGTATGTTCTGAGGGGCAAGCTCAGGTCCTCACGCTCCCGGAGCAAGTACTTTACCCATTTTACCCCACCTCCTAAAGCTTCTTAATTTTTTTTTGCAGATAAAAACCGGTATGTATGACATATCATTTGCATTTATTGTTTAGACCTTGTTTGAATTCAAGTGCTGACACTATCTCTTGAATTCATCACCCTACTTTCTTATCATTTCAGAGCGCCTGGGTGCTCTGAGGGTGCTCCAGCCACCATGCGGAGATGGCTCTCTCCATCCCTTGTCTCACTTCAAGCAAATCACTAGGAGGTTGGGCCCCCTCCTTTAAAAATACTGAAGTTTTGGCAGGAAACACTCACACACAACTATTTCTATGTAATTTCTCAACTCGCTTTTGGTCCTTATTCTGGCAGGCATCAGTAATGTGCTGTCAAAGCAGCCGAAGCACTGTAACCTGATACTGTGAAGGTTTACATCTCTGCCAGGCAGTGTAGCAACTTCAGTGGTTACAGAAAGTATTGACCTGGGCTGGAGGTATAAGCAGTGGTAGGCTTGTTCCATTCCCTGGCAGAGAGGAGAAGGAAGGAGGGAAGGAGGGAGGGAGGAAGGGAGCCAAATCCTGCATTTCTGACCATGCAATCTCTGTCCTTAAGCAGTGCATACGCATCGAATCGTTGAAGGCAATCTAATTGCTGACCCCATTTTGTATACACGTATACACAACTGTGCAACACGGGTGCAGTCACAAGGTGGAAGTTTCCTTCTACAAACAGTCACTCTTTCCTCCGGGAGAGAACTAGTTAGGTAGCATGACTCTTCGTCATTTAAAGCGGTAGAGCCACACCAAAGGAATCTCATGTACCTGAGAGTCCTGGGGTGGGCCCTTTCTCTAACTTCCAACCGTGCATCACTGTCTCAGCAAACTGTGCACAGGGGCAACTTTTGAGGAGCTATCATTTAACCAGACCACCAGGGAGCTGGGTTGCACTCCCAGCACCAAGGCAGTAGGATTGTGAGTTCAAGACCAGCCAAACCTACACTGTAAGTTCAAGGTAAGCCTGGGCTATCCACACATCCAAACCTTATTCTCTGTTCCCTATTCAAAGTGTAGCCAAAGTACTGTTGTCCTCATCATGCACGCCCTTTGGAGCCCATATCCTGTCTTGAAGGAAGAGCAGCATGCTGAGTACTCTTGGGCTTGCCAGTGGGAGCTGACTTACTAATCTCACCTCAGAGGAATCACATTTGTGCAGTCTGCCCAGAGATTCTGAAAGTCTCAGGCCTGCGCCAGAGCAGGTGCTGGCACTGGGCCTTTCCCTGAACTTCCTCCCCACTGACCTGGTGCGCTTCCCTGACCTGTCCCTTCCCGGTGGCCTGAGCTCAGGGGTACACTCAAGCTCCTCTTGCATCCCTCTGCTGTGGCAGAGGACAACAGTGAAGAACAGTCTCAGGTCCGGGCTCCCTTGATTATCTGCCCAGTGCAGGGCTGGATGCAATGTGTGATCTTCCGCTGCTGATCTGAGCTGCACGCCCAGGAGCAGTTTCTCAAGCATGCACCGTTCAACTGGATGGAGCCTCTTTCAATCACGTGGGTTGCCGGATGCTACAGAAACGCCAAGTAACATCAATCATCTCTCAAAAAGCATTCCTGCATGTTATTACTGGTTTGCCCGGAGGGAGCATTCTCAGCCTCCTGTTGCAGTCCAGACAAGACTCGCAGTTTTGTTTGGCCTTGGTTTCGCCTGTATTCCACCTAGAGCTGGTGCAGCTGAACGTTTACGATAAAGGAGATCTGGATGGGGTGGTAGCTTGAAGAAGCTAAAAGCCAATTGTTGCAATAGGCACAGACCATTATGTATCTCCAGAAACAAACAGTTTCAAATAAAAACTTCTAATGCAATGTGAAAAAAACACAGTACATTAGCCATGGTAGGAAGAGTCATTATAATATTAAAAGTTTGTATCAAAACACTAACCTCATTTTGGTTCAGTATTTTCCGGTATTCTGTGCTGCGTGCAAGAATGGTAACTCGAACTTTCCCATCCTGTGGTCAAAATGAAAAGTTGGAATAATATTGGATGGTCCTCAGACCGCCAAAATGAACCCCAAATCTCAAATGCAATTTCGCAGAGAGCTGAAATTCTCTCATTATGTAAGTTTATACTTACATAATGGTGACTATTAACCGTTATCTCAGAAAATAAAAACAGATCTACTTTACTAGAAAATGCATGTAGAAAGACACACATGGTATATACTCACTCATATAGACCTATAAGATATGATAAACATAATGGAATCTATACACCTAAAGAAGATAAACAAGGAAGAGGTCCCGGGGTAAGATGGTCAATCCTCATTTAGAAAGACAAATGGGAGGTGCATTGGGTGTAGGACAAGCAACAGGACAGGAGCCTACCGCAGAGGGCCTCTGAAAGACTGCCTAGCAGTGCATCAAAGCAGATACGAAGACTCATAACCAAACCTTGGGCAAAGTGCAGGGAATCATATGAAAGAAGGGGGAGTTAGTATGACATGGAAAGGATAGGAGCTCCACAAGGACCAAATATATCTGGGCACAGGGGTCTTTTCTGAGACTCACACTCCACCAAGGACCAGGTATGGATATAACCTAGAACCTCTGCTCGGATGTAGCCCGTGATAGCTCAGTAACCAATTGGTTTTCCATAGTAAGAGGAACAGGGACTATTTCTGACAGGAACTCAATGGCAGGCTCTTTGACCTCCCCCCCCCCCAGCAGGGGAGGAGCAGCCCTGCTAGGCCACAGAGGAGGACTTTGCAGCCAGTCCTGAAGATACCTGATAAAACAGGATCAGATGAAAGGAGAGGAGGTCCTCCCCAATCAGTGAACTTGGAAAGGGGCAGGGAGGAGATGAGATAGGTAGGGTGGGATTGGGAGGGAATACAGAGTTATTAAATGTAACTAATAATAAAAATTTAAAAAAATTAAATACATGTATACAACAGACTATTACTCAACTACACAGAGGAACAAAACATGTCATTTATTGCAGCACGGAGGGAGATGAAAGACATTATGTTAAGATAAGTCGGGCACAGTGCCTCAATATGTCTTCTTCCCCATGAGATAGCCTGGCCCTTGCCTGATGAACTGGACTAGAGGGAGGGAAGCTTAGTCAGGCGTGGGTCAGGGTAATGTAGGTGAATGAGCAGGCAATGAACACACCCAGGAACAGCTTTGGAGAACTGGTTCAGGTTATTTTTTTGGCGGGGGGGGGGAGTACTTATGCTCCTGGGGAGGTGGCCAGGGTCTCTGGGGCAAGACTTGTGTGGCCATGTACCACTGGCCAGGGCAGGATGCTTCATCTGCATACTCAGGGGCTGTAGGGTCTAGGGCAAGGGTTGGGGGTGAGCTTATAAGGTCAGACAAAGAATGAAGCCTGAGAATTGTCAGTGTAATAAATTCTTATTAGGGTTGATGGTGGGGGACGGGGAGGGCTAGCTTTTTGGCATCAGGTTAAGAGGGCAGAGGTAGCCAAACTCCTGCCATCCTCATGTTTGAGGTATCTGATGTGAAAGCTCCCTTGACCCTTTCTCCATAACCCTGGGCCATCATGGTCCCTCAGCACAGAAAGACACATACTGCACATTCTTTCTCAGATTCAGACGCTAAAAGAGCTGATCTTATTATTAGATGTATACAAAAAATACTGGAGGATAGCAGAAAAGTAGAACAGACTAAAGCAGTGGTTCTCAAACCTTCCTAATGCTGTGACCCCTTCATACAGTTCCTCACGTTGTGGTGACCCCCAACCATAAAATTATTTTTGCTGCTACTTCATAACTGTAATTTTGTTACTTTTATGAATTGGAATTTACATATCTGTGTTTTCCAATGATCTTAGGCGACCCCCCGTGAGAGCGTTGTTCAACACACACAAAAAGGGGTCGAGACCCACATGTTGAGAACTGCTGGGCTAGTGGATAGTGGACACTGGGAAGGATGTTCGGAAGGAAACAAATGGGGTGGTTATCAGATACACAGTACAGATCTAGGAGGATTGAGGTCTGCTATCAGGATCACCGTAGAGTTAGTAGGCTTGACATTAATGTACAGTTTATTCCCAAAAAAACTAGGAGAAAAGATTTGGAACACTCCCACAAGAAAGACGTGATTGGCGCGTGAGGGAGCACAAGTGCTTTATCAATTAGACTGTGTCATGTATCAAAAAAAAATAATACTGTACCCTAGAAACATGCACAATTATTTTATGTTGATTACGAATACGTAAGTATATCCACTTGAGCCATGGAAGACAAAACCCGTTCATTACACTAATACTTAGTTGCTGGTTGGCAGGTAGATTGTTTTTAGCGGGCATTACATGAGTTAAGTGGGAGAAGGTAGGGAGATGTGGGCAAAGAAATAGACAAAGGACGATGAGAACAAAGCACATTTTTATAGCACCCTTTAGTTTATCTTCAGTGGCTCCCGACTCCTGGATTCAGAGGACTCCAGACTGGCAGCATTGTCAGAGCAAACACTGACTCCTCGTCGTGTGTTTTTCTACAAAGGCGGCACTGACTAAAGGTGAATAATCAAGCCTACCTCAGAACTCACAACATTACCCATTACCTTAGGTCCCTCCTGAGTGATGTTCAGCCTGTACAGCACATGCTGGGAGAAGGCCCTGAACAGCCCAGTGTTCTGACAGCCAGAGATCTAAAACAAAAGCACCAGTGCACGTTACAGTGAATACGCCTGCGCTGGGGTTTGAGATGCCCTCAAGAAACACAGAAATGTTGTCTTAGATGCTTACCAGAGGCGTGTTATAGAACAGCCCATACCGCATGCGGGGCAGCAAAGAAAACACAGCTTCCTTAAAGCACACCTAAGAAGGAACACAGATCAGAAGACAGCACAGTAAGGCGTGGACCCTCCATAGACAGAAAACACAGTGAGGTGTATACCATGGGTGCCAAAACAGCAGTCCTCATTTTAGAAAGTAAATCCCAATTTCTCTCCATCCTGTGCAAACTTACATCAAAGAGAATAAAATTCATATTTTCACAAGGTTTATAGAAACAAGGTTTTAAGGTTTATTTACAAGAATTCTAGCTACAGCAACAACAACAAAACCGAGAAGTCAGAAATCAATGGTAATATCCAAGGGAAACTTCAATATTTACTGTCTGAGTTAGTTACTCACACTTGCCAGTCATTTAAAGACATTTCAGTAAGTTTCCAGTACCTTTTTGGAATCATAGGTTTTCAAATGTATAACGTCATAATCAGTAAACGCTTTCCAGGTATCAGAGAAGAGATCACCATATCCGTAAGAGCTCTGAAGGCAGAAATAACAAGTTTGTGTCACAAGAGGATGCATGAGACGATGGGTACATATGACACGATTTGTACACACGATAATATGCTCACTGAGCAAAGCCCATCAGGGTAAGTAGAGTGGCATTTGGACAGAAATTTCAAAGCCAAAAAAAAAAAAAAAAAAAAAAGGCTTGAAAGCTTAAACACTAAATGACTATTCTCCTCCACTGAATAACATGACAACACCCCATTCAGATTAATATGGTCACTCGTAACATCACGTAACAACATATAATACTAACAATATCTGGGTTGCTTCCCATGTCCCGGGCTTTATTCTAAGCACTACAGATTATTACTTCGTCAAACAACCCTGCAACTCTAACGAGCTAGCTGGTGGCCTTAGCCTTATTTTATACATGAGGAAACTGTGTATGAATTCAAGTAGTCTGCCTAAATAGCAGAACTAGCGAGTTCCAGGGCTGGGGTCACGCCCACTCTGTGGTCTTGGACTTCGTTCGTGCTCATATACTCCATGACAGCTGCTTCTCAGTGGGAACCTGTCCTAACCTGTTTATCAAACGCAGCTCCTCCCTGGAAGGTCGAAGTTAATTGGCTCTACCGTGTAACGGGAGGGTTCCATGTTTAAACGGTGTGACTTAGACGGAAGAAAGAGACAGAAGAAGCACAAACCATGGCAATACACCCAAAGTCTGCAATTATTCAGCCACTATGTTAAGTCTCTTCGTGTGTATAGAATTATTATTATTATTATTATTATTTTCTTAGATTTTGATGTTTTTAGGCTTCTCCCATTGTAGATATTTCAAAGGTATGGAGAACTCTTAGGTGCTGTGACACAGAAATGCTTCGCCTCAGTGTTTCTCCAGCAATAGTCTAATAAAGGCCCTCTACACCATCCACAATGAAACTGTCCCATTGTTGCTCAATAATAAATGAAGAGCAATTAGAAGAAGGAACTTCAGACAATTTCTTGAGATAAAATACTCTAGATAATATAGCGTGCCTCTGAAAGGAAATTTTACTGATAAAATAGAGTGATTCTGACTGGACCCTTCCCAGGGAACCCATGACAACAGCCACTTCTAGAAACTTGATCTCTACAGCCTCCATATTGAAATTACCCATCAGTGGAAGGCGGGGAGTCTTCAGACCTCACACTGAAGACTAATTGGGTATCCCACAAGGTGGAATCAGTGCTGCTTAACTTAGCTCAGTGGTTCTCAACCTTCCTAATGCTCATCCTTTAATACCGTTCCTCACCAATTAAAAAGAAAAAATTTTTGTTGCAACTTCATAACTGTAACCTTGCTACTGTTATGAACTGCGAATGTAACCCTCTCTGTTTTCCAGCCAGGTGACCTCTGTGAAAGGTCCTTCAACAACCTCCCAGGAGGTCGTGACCCACAAGTCAAGAACCACTGACTTTAGGCTTTGCTAACAAAATAACTCAACAGTCGACAATACAATCACAATAGTCCCATCTCCTGGAAAACTACAGGCTCTTAAGCACTGGACTCTGGAGCGACTGGGCAGAGCTGCTTGTTATGAAGAGCTTGGCTGGGCAGTTGACAAAGACATCTCTGACCAAGAGAGAAGGTTTCTAAGGGAGGAGTTAGAGGACCAGCAAAGGACAGGGGTGACACCGGGGCAGCTGATCACACTGCTCAGCTACACCCATGCTGCTTATCCATGCCAGAATGATTGCCAGACTGCCTGAAAAGCATGTTTTGGCAGGGAACCCTGTTCTTCCCCAGCAGGCACAAGGGTATGGAAGCTAGCTCATTTAGATGTAAACAGGCATGCAAGATGGTCTGAAAAAGCCTCTTAGAAAGTACTTGATAAGTTTCTCTCTACCTCATGTTTTTCAGAGGACAATACAGGAAGTGCCTTCTGACCTCAGGGCTAGAAATCTTGTCTCCACCCCTCCACTGTGTTATCTTAGAACACTCACCTGCTGTTTCCTGTCTGTAAAATACACTAATAAAAATCTTTATCCAAATTCTCCACTGTGAGGATGTGATTTTTATAAGAGAATTTTTTTTAACGTCTTGTGGGATTGCTTAGAGATGTGGCTCACTTAAGCAAAATGAAGGAAAGAGAAGGACACTGTCCCCTTTGCTCACAGAAACACTGCTAAGAAATGAAACTGAAGTGTCAGTAAAACTGGACTCAAGACGGAAGAGGAAGTGCATATAGAGCCAGAGATACAGAAAGCAAGGGCATGTCAAGAACACAGAACTACTTTTCCAAGGACTTTTAATCGTGCCAGAGTTCTGCTAGGGTGACAACCACCATCCACAGTGCTATACTGTGAGCTTACTGTCTACAAAGTAGAGTCCACAAATGCTTTCTCCTTGTCTGCGGATCTGTTTCTGAATTAGCTGGTGTGCTCTGCTCTCTGAAACTCTACCCAGTCCCTGTCATCTGTTTCCACATTGCTTCTGATTTAGATACACGTAAAACATTCACCCTAGATAAGTGAGGCCACTTAGCAGGAAGCTGGTTGTGGCTGCAAAGGTGCTATTAAGCAAAGGGTAGGGGCTGAGGTGTATGTAGCTCCATGGTGGAGTGCTTGCTTTCGCTTAGCAGCTTGGCATTCGTGAGGCTCTGGGTTCCATCTCCAGAGCTGGAGGAGTGGGGCAGGGTTCAGGGAGGGACCGGGGAGGGGGAGCAGTAAATTCAAAAGGGCAAAGTAAACAGAAGGAGACCACCTTCAGTCAGAGGCCTCTGGCTGTCTTATGTCTCCGAAGAACACTGAGACTGACACTGGAGCTCTGCATTTGATAAGTCTATCTGTGCCAAAGGGGAGGAAATCCACTGCATCACTCTGAAGTTCCAAGCACGTAAGATCACACATATCTCTGAGATGGGATGTGGTTCAGTTGGTAGAGTATTTGCTTAGGATGCATGAGGCCTGGGGTTCAATCCCCAGTACCCTACCTGTAATCCCAGCAACCTAGAGAGGATGCGAGAGGAGCAGAGGGTCATCCTCAGCTACATTGTCAGTTCAAGGCCAGCCTGGGCTACGTGAGACACCACCTTAAACAAAATCACGACCAAACCGAACCGGTAACAATAAAGGATCACACATCACATCTGTATGTTACCTGCCAGTGTGCACGTGTCTAAGTCAGGCGGCCCACAGAAACACATCTCTACCTGTGTGAGTGTACATACGTTTAGGCACGTATTTAAACACGCATCTTAGAAAATCCTGTCTCACCACACAGTGGAAGAGCGAGAGAGCGCGGGCCCAAAGGTGGAGAGCGGGTGCTTACTTACCGTGTCCCACATCACGATATACACGTCCGTGCTGAAGGAGTTGTTGACGTGCTGACTGATGTAGAGATTCAGGAAGTCACAGAAGTGGTGGTACATGTTAACGCCTGGCGTTGGGAAAGAGAGGCCACGTTAAACAGGAGAGGGCAAACAACCGAACGCCCTTTTATTCCACTCCGCCTGTGTACGGTTCGTTGGGTTCTAAGTTAAAATCAACGAGGAAACATGCTTCTCCTAAATACGGCCTAGCCGCAGGTCCTGGTCACCTTGAAATACTGAGTTCAAAAATCTTTTGAACTTTTAACACTGGTTATTTTGAAATCAGAAATGCGTTTGCTTTCTCCTACACATCAAGCCGTAAGAGAGCATGAAGTTCCCAGGAAGGAGAGGACCACCTAGTTCTATTTGGAGCAGCATGGGGGGCTATCTGGCCATAGTATCCCTTCTGATTATTCATGGTGTTTGTTGGTTTGTTTGTTTTTTAAATCAACCAAACACCCGTACACAGAAGCACCAGGAATAATCACAGCTACTAAGATTGTGCTAATTTTTAATTCTTGTCTCTTTTTTGCCCTATTTAGTCACTTCTTATATTTTTTTAGTTGTATTTTTTGTGTGTGGGGGGGGTAAGTAAGTATGTCTGTGCACCACATGCATGCTAGGTGTCCTTGAAGGCCAAATGAGAAGAGGGCATTGGATCGCCTGGAACTGGAATGACAGACCATTAGGAGCTGTCATGTGGATGCTAGGAAACGAACCTAGATCCTCTGGCAGAACAGCCAGTGCCCTTAATGGTTGAGCTGGATCTCTAGCCCCTGATTCTTGGGGACATACCGACCAACTGTCATTTAAAAGAGGGGAGTGTCTCATGTTCTAATGGACAGAGCGTGAATGCTGGAGTTGGAAGAAGAGGGATGTAGTCTAGCTTGGTGGCTCAGGCACTAGGTAAGTTACAAGTCTCTAGGCTTTAGCTTTGTTACTAGAAACGGGGAATGGTTGTAGTGCAGTGTGAGCTTTGTCAGGATAAAAGCAGCGAGGATGGCATCTTCGAGCAC
The DNA here is from genome assembly GCF_030254825.1 of Meriones unguiculatus. Lineage (NCBI taxonomy): Eukaryota > Metazoa > Chordata > Mammalia > Rodentia > Muridae > Meriones > Meriones unguiculatus. Next base: position 88,758,687 of record NC_083353.1, read on the forward strand.
CTGGCGCACAGTGAGACCTTCATGAAGACTGACAGGAGCTGACTAGGTCAGAGCACAGCAGCCATGGCTGTCACTGTTTTTAACTCCCATGCCAGCCATTAGAAAGACACAACACAGAGTCCAGCAACTGCCATCCAGCTTGATGACCTGAGTTCCATCCCGGGAACACACGCATTAAGAGAGAACCAACTACTGCAAATTGTCCTCCGGACCCAACAAGTTTAGCAGCATGCTGTGACACAAGTACACTCACACTAGATAAATTAATGTAAGGAAGAGAATGGTCGGGCAGTTTCGGCACATAGCTTTAATGCTGGCACTCAGGAGGCAGAGGCAGGAGGATCTCTGAGGTAATAGCCATTCTGGTGTATGGAGAGAGTTCCAGGACAGCCAGGGCTACAGAGAAGCCCTGGCTCAGAAAAGAAAGAAAGAGTGAGAGAGAGAAAGAGAGAGACAGAGAGAGAGAGAAATGAAGGAAGGAGGAAGGAAGGAAGGAAGGAAGGAAGGAAGGAAGGAAGGAAGGAAGGAAGGAAGAAGAAACTTAGATATGTGGGACCCAGGAGTCAGGAAAATGCACAAACATAAATGGGATGATTCCTTATGAAATAAAAATAAAACACACATTTTCAAATGCAAATATTAGAGAGTGCCAGGAAATAAGAGCAGTAGACACTCCAGTCTATTGAAATAGTTTTCAGTGGAACAAGGGATAAGGTCTCTTTTAAAACGACATTCACTTATTTGTGTGTGTGTAAAGACGTACACCACAGTGTGCCTGGAGTCACAGGGCAACTTGCAGGAGCTGGTTCTCTCCTGTATGGTCTGAAGATCAAACACAGGCTGTCACATTTGGTGACAAGTGCCTCTACCCACTGAGCCACCTTGCCATCCCTGGGAGGAATAATTTCGTCATTCAGAAAAATCTTAGCAAAGAGCCTATTTTCAGGCTAACAAGGAAAGCTTGGGTTAGTGACTATCCCCTTTCCTGGGGTGACCATAACGGCACACCATAGCTGTCCTGTAACATTTAGGGAGCCCCTAAGGTTTACTCTGCAATGCAGTGTGCACATGACAGGGTCTGGTGACATGAGGATTTAAAAATGAGGAAATAAACACAGACTTCAAGCTGCAGAACAAAGGCGGGTAAGTCCTGTGCTAATGTTCCTTGTCACGAGGGGAGTTAAGGAGCAAAGAAAATAGGATGAGGGTGTAATTTAGAAGGAAAGGCTGAGTAACAAAAATAGGAAAGAAACGACACACATCTATCTTAGCCCATTCATGCCACTTTCCATACTTTATTGCACACAATCTGCATACATATTTTATTGTATGTGATCTGCATAAATTTCACAGTTCACACACACCTTTTTTTTTGGGAAGGGTTTTTTGGTTTTTTTTTTTTTTTTGCTTCTTTCTCATTTGCATATTTTTAAAAAATGAGTCAGAACTTTGAACAAAGCATTTTAAATTCACTTTTATTTCAAAAAGCTAACCTTGTCTGAGTTCTGAATCTAATGCTTTGTAATCTAAGAATTATAACCTCAGATGGCAGAGCACATTAAAAATATGATCAATAAATTATGGTGATTCTCCAATATTCGTGACAGAGAGCTCTCTATATTTCACTGTAGGACACGCCACTCATGAATTTTGATAGGGCATAGCACAGTAATCTCCATCTCTCATAATGAGAGGGATAATATAGCATGTGCCGAGTCTCGTCTCTCTAAGGGCTGCTTGTTGCCTGAGTTAAAGTTATGCTTGCAGGCCAAAACCTAGAGCTGAAAGGCATGATGGGAAAATAATTCTATTTTTTTTTTCCTTCAAGGATATACTGCAGTGGTAACTTCCAAAAGAGTTTTAAGTTCATTTGGTTATAGAAAATCGGCCATAAAAAGTAATGGGCATTTCTTTGTCACTCACAGTTTACCTGTGGTTGCTAATTAAAAAAAAAAAAAGTAATGAAACATAAATGTAATCAAAGTGATTAAAGAAATCTGACAGGGTAAATTTAGATACAAAGGCAACTTTTCTTTCATCTTGATTTTGATGGAACCACTTCACATAGATATGATGGTTTGTTCTAGAATACTAAAGGTAAAAGATAACAGGATGTTGAAACCAGTTCATCTACCTTAGAAGAGGAAGTAAAACGAAAACAAAAACAGCCAGTGTCTATTTCACTGCTTTCAACAAATTCACAGAAAAGTACTACAAGCATGTCAAGAAGTAGATGTGGGGCTGAGGAGCCAGCTCAGTGGCTGAGAGCTCTGGCTCCGAGGATGACCTGAATCAGTTCTCACCACCCAAATGGGAGCTCACAACTCTCTGAAACTCTGGTTCCTGACAATCCAGTGCCCCTTGTGGCCTCCAGGGGCACTGCACGAATTTGGAGCACAATCATGTATGCAGGAAAAATATCCATACACATAAAATAAAATCTTCTTAAACAGATAAACGCATCAATCAACATACAAGTAGCATACAACGTAACTCTCACCTGCATCTAATTTCATGAAATAGGTTGGTTTTTCAACAACAATGTCACATTTAGCATCTTCTATAGGCCTGAAACTGAGTTGAGTATAGCCTTGGAGCTCAGCAAACCTGGAATTGTAAATTGTGATACAATTTGAAAGTGATTCTTCCATAACCTAGGACCTGCTCACGAAGCAGATTTTATTTCTAGTATAAAGAAGTCCTACGGAACACCTTCCTTAATTTGTTAACTTTATAGACCCTTATGGCAACTTTAATATTGACACAGGAACAAAAATGGCTTCAAAATTCAGGCTAACAAGTCAGACAGTTCAATTGAGAAGCTACCATGAAACAAAAGAAAGAAAAAAAAAAAAAACCTGATGTACTAATAGAGATTTAACAAGGTGTCTTGTCATTTGGGGGCTTAAAGGAAAAGATGGATGGGCCATAGAAACTTGCCTAGCAGACTTCTTGGATTCTGAAAAACACCATATGCCTAAATGACCTAGAGCCTCAGAGAGACAGAAGATGGGAAAGCTTCCCCAAAGGCTGGGACACACCTGTGGAAGCCACGGGTACACTTTTCATCCAAACAAATGACAAAACACCAGCATGTGAAAAGGACAGTCTAAGGCTGAGAAAAAGATCACCAGAAGGCCTCTGTGAGATCACAGCTCGTGTGAACTACATCGAACAGAAGAGCTCAGAGCACAGAGTAAAAAAACACCATGGCGGTTTGGAAAGTGTGTTCATAAGTCTTTTCCTCTCTCCCTCCCATGGCTCCCTCCCTCCTTCCCTTGTGTACAAAGGAGCTCCCCTTGCAGCGCGCAGAAGCCCGAGGCTGGTGCTGGCACTTCTTCCTCAATCATGCTCCACCTTGTTGCTTTTAGACAGGGTCTCTCTCCAAACACAGACCTTGCAGGCTCAGCTAGGCTGACACAATGAAGCATCAAGGTTACTGATGCACATCGCTGTGCCCACATTGACTTCTGTGGATGCTGAGGATTAGAACTCAGGTTCCAACTAGGGTTCTCATGCTGCAGCAGCAGCACTTAACCCGCAAGAACTGTGAGTTAAACATGAACAGGAAGCGTGAGATAAAACATGCTATCGAATACCTGTAGTCCCAGCTCTCAGGAAGCTGAGGCAGGAGGATCACAAGTTCTAGGTCAGCCTGTTGTACATACCAAGACCTTATTTAAAAAACAAAACAAAACCAATTTTTTTTTTTTAAGAAAGAAAAGAAGTGGAAATTGATTCCCCTGTGAATACAGTCATAGCTCAATGGCTTACTTCTAAGCAATAGAGGACAGTAGTGTATTCCTGCTGAAGTTGGGTCACACAACACAGCACCTTCCATCTTTAGGCATATATATTCATGCTATTGAGGAATATGGCCACTGTGCCGTGTGTGAAAAGCACCACCAAAGACCCATCTAGTGAAGACCGAATCCTCTGGTCCATAACCAGACAGAAACTGAGGCTCAGAGATCAGCCTGGGTGAGCTCAGAGGTCAAGTTCTCCAGCCTAGCTGGGCCTAGAAATGGCAATAGCCCCACCCAGCAGCTTGACTGCGGCCTCATAGGGCCCTGCTGAGCTGCTCCCACTCTGACGTCAGAACAAGGTGAGATTCTAAATGTCATCTGCTTTACTTCAAAGCCATTTGTATCAGCAATAAATAATAAACACAACTATGCCCTGGGGTGTACTTTAGAATAACGTGTTGCCCAGCAATAAATAGTACAAGTATGCCCAAGGGAGCTTTAACATAGATTCAGATACCAAAATGAACTAGAATGAAAATGCCTTGTACAACGCAAGAAGCATCTATCTGTAACAATCTGTTAAGTCCCCCAAAAAACTTCACAACAAACTGACAAGTACTATATAAGGGTAGATTAGGTTATTATTCCTAAATATTCTGCCCAGCATGAATGACCTGAGACATTAACTTTACATAAGAGTAGCCCATATATAGGGGACATACATCCGCTTCCGTGGATGATGGAAGGATTCTGCATCGTAATTAGGGAGGCGGTCACACGTCCCTCAACATGGAATATAAATTTTCTAAAGCACACATTTGGAAAAACTATAAGTGCATATGCAAGCATAGAAGAAACCCACATATGTGTGGTTAATAAGACGCTGTCAATGACAATTTCCTGGCTTTGGTAATTGCGCTATGGTTAAATGAGACATTATCATTCCCAGGAATGATGTTTAATTTTCCACGAGCCTAAGATGGTTTTAAATTAGAGTTTTAAAGTTCAAAAAAAATCTCATCAATGATGGTAAAAGTTGGGGTAGCATCTGGCTTCAGAGAGAGGGAGGTAGGGTGAGGCCAATGGGTGTGCCTAGGGTGTTGCCAACGCTGTGCTTTTCAAGCTGGACATAAGTTACATTAGGCGGGCTCACTGTAGCATTGGTTAGAGTTTCCACTAACCAAACTCTGTGCTCGAGGGAGGGGGAGTATGCTTTATAAAATGTGCTTCTAAAAACACACACAGACATTGTGAGTTACTGATATGTCTTGTCAAATACTTTCCCTTTCCCTTACAAACAGAAAAATCTACACTTGCTTTTTAAAAACTTGTAAACCAATATTCAGATTAACTGAGGGATTTATCTCTGCCTCCCGCCCCCACTCCTCAGAAGCTCATTCCTGTTCAAATTCGGCAACCTTTTCCATTTTAGAGAGCAACCATTTCCATCTTCGAAATCCTATGAGTGCCAAGACAAACACGAATACTTTACAGACATATTTTTAGGAAACAAAATCATGTTACCAAGACTGCAGAGGGCTTTTGCGCTGACCTTCAGACGTCAGTGCCCGAATGTCAAGTTTACAGTGTCCTCCAACTTCACCATCCCCAAGAAAATCTTCCTTGAATCTAGTGAATTAAAAAAAAAAAAAAAAAAAAAGTTGAGCTGGAAAATTTTCTCATGACTCAAGTCACTGACTTGAAATTAATTTCCTAACAAATTTTTCAACACATTTTAAAAAAAGATTTATTTTTGTTTTATGTATATATGTATTTTGCCTGCATATATGTCTGTGTAGTATGTGCTTGCGTGGTGCTCCTGGAGGCTGGAGTCACAGATGGTTGTGAGCCACCGAGAAGGCACTAGGAATCAATCCCAGATCCTCTGCAAGAGCACCAAGGGTTCCTAATGGCTGAGCCATCTCTCCAGCCACCGGATTTATTTCATTATATTTTATTTTGAGGCAGGGTCTCCTGTAACCCAGGGAGACCTTAAATTCACCATGTAGCAGAAGAGGACCACGAGCTTCTTGATCTTCCTGCCTCCACCTTCTGAATGCTAGGATGGCAAGCCTGTATCTCCACGCCTGGTCTGTGCAGTATAAGCACACTACCGACAGAGCCACACACACCCCGAGCCCCTCTTCAGAATTTAATTTACAAGCATGTGTTGCATCATTTACCTACACACAGCTTATAAGGAACCCAATATACCCATGACCCAAGTCAGCAGCGTGATCATCAGGTCAAGGACCTGGGTCATCCTCTCCTGGCCTATTCCCTAACCCGTAGTGGAAGCTTCGGCTTCTTAAAAAAAAAAAAAAAAAAACTCAGTTATGTTACGTAAACATGCTTTTGTTTTAATCCCAGGTGTGGGATACGGGGCTGATTCAGATGGTCCACAGCAGCAAACTATTTGCCTACTGTAGGCTCTGAGAGGAGTTCTTTGCCAGCCCCAGATCGTTTAATTCTGGGGACTCTGGAGAGGGAATAAATGCCAGAGCCCAGAGCAGTTGGGTCTCCAAGAAGAAAGAAGAACGCTGGTGCTCGCCGCTGGGGCTCCTGGTTGCTGTTGATGCAGTTTGGTGAGAAGAAGTTGGAGATATCCTGAAATGAAGATTGGACTGGCCCTCGGGAACCTGACAACCCTAACCAGCAGGAAGTAGCCTAAGAGAACTATGTACCCTCTCCCCTCTAACCTTCTTTCTCTCTTACCTGGTGTTGGGTGTTTGAAGGAACTGGGTTAGTGTAAGGGAGGTAGAGATATAAGAAAACCCAATAAATTAAAATAGCATAGAAAAATAGTGCCTACACTAACCACTCAACCATTTTACTACAAAACAAACCCAAGACATAGCCCTGCACCCGAGAGTGTTTCAGAATGTCATCAGCTTTGACTTGTGGCCATACCACATAAGTACCTGTCGTGGGTTCTCTTGATGTTCCTTAAGTCCAGGTATAGACCGGTAGCCCTACAATACTGAAGGTGGCGGGAGCAAACCAGACTTGAGTCGCTCTGAAATGCAATTGAGATGAGGGGAACAGTCAGTGGGGAACAAGATTAGCACTGGGAGGCCTCCCTATGCTGGCCGTGCTGACACCATTTTGTGTGACCCCACTGCAGAGCGAGTTCTCCACTGCTTCGGTGCTGTTTTCTCCTTTCCAACCATCTCATCTAGGGTACTTCTGCATGTGTATATATATACATATATATATATATATATATATAGCTTGCCATGAAGATTTCTCAAATGCTCTAGTTTATCACTCCAAACATTCATAATATATATACAAATACATATAATATATATATATAGTTGAGGCTAGCTTGAGCTACATAGTGATACTCTGTCTTAATATATTTATTACTTTTTACATATATATGCGTATGTGTTTATATATAAAAATCCTCAAATATATATTCACATACTATATATGTGTGTATATACATTTATAATATATAGATGTATATATTAAAGACAGGGTCTTACTATATAGCTCAGGCTAGCCTCAAACTCTGGATCTCCCTCCTGCTTCATCTCCCAAACCCTGGGAACACATATAATTGTCACTACATGCTGCTTCATTCAAAAAATATTTTAATCAATTTCTTTATATTCATGTGTGCACATACCTCTGCACACATGTGGAGGTTACAGACAACTTGCAGAAATTGGAAGGAAGAATCTTTCCTTCTACCATATGGCTGCCAGGGACTGAGCTCAGGAAGGATCTTTCCTTCTACCATATGGCTGCCAGGGACTGAGCTCAGGCTGTCAGGCTGAGAAGCAAGTACCTTTACCCACAGAGCCATTTCATCAGCCCTCAAGTGTTAAAGCCAGGGACCATAGTATGATTTACTTCAGTCCCCTCCCCCCATCTCCCATGTACCAGCAAAAAAGAACAACCCTGCAGAACCATTCTACCCCTAACTACTTGGTGGGGAAAAGCTTTTTCTAAGGAGAAGCCAAAGGCAACAAGAAACACTGAGCACATAAAACACATTCAAACTCAGGTCTGGACAAGGCAGCTTGCCAAGTTGAGTGTGAGGAGTTTCTGCAAATGGTCCCACTAACTGAATGAAACCATTGAAAAGTCAACAGCCACAGCCTGTTTCTACTTCAACCAAGCTAGTGTGCACTGAAAGAGAGGGCACTTCATGAACTTCTGCTCCGGGCTCCGTTCAGGAATCAAACACCATTTAATGGTTTTCCCTAAAATTCCCAATGAATGAGGGGCCTGAATCTTAACCTGTTTAGTGTTTGTGAGTTGAGCCAGTAAAGGATCACCATGTAGTGAACGCTGTGTCCCTGAAAAACAAAACCAGCTCTTGCATGGTGAGATGGCTCAAGGGATAAAGGGGCTTGTTGACAAAGGCTGATGACGTGAGGAAAGGAAGAAAATTGTCATGGTGGAAGTAGAGAACTAACTCCTGTAAGATGTCTTCTGTCCCTTACATGCCATGGATGCACATACTAAATAAATAAATATAAGAAAATAATCACTCATCAATCAGTCAATTCCAGTTGTCAAGGGGATGGTAGTAGGTGGTAGAGCTTTGTGAGGTTAGGGAGGGTAGTCCTCATAAATATTAGCACCTGCTCCAGTTTAAATATGAAATATCCCCGACAGACTTGGTGCTTGAACCCCTGGTTGCTGTTTGGGAAAACTGTGGAACCTATAGAAGATGAAGACTTGCTGAGGGAACGGGCCACTGAGAACACAGCTAGAGACTCGACAGCCCTGCCCACACCAAACAAAGTGCTGCCTGAAAGCTGAGCCTCTTGTTCATCTGGCTGTGATAACTGAATCCCCTCAAACTGTCAGCCAAAATAAACCTATTTGCTTCTTGTCAGTGAATGTGAACAGGGAGAGACACTAACGCAGGATCCTTCTAAAGGAGACCACAGAGAGCTCTTCCTCTTCCGTCTCCATGGAGATCCAAGGACAAGCAGCTGTCTGCAGTCTGGAGGAAGGCCCTCTAAAGAACCCAAATGCACTGGCACCTTGACCTTGGATCTCTGGTCTCCACTCTATCAGCGCTTTGTCACAGCATCCCAAAGAACTAAGAAAAGGGGTCACATGCTGACAGCACGATACACATCAACGCAAATGATGTCTGGGAAAGCACTCCACAAACTACCATGAGGGAACCATGCAAGGCAAGGTCGTACCTCCTCCCTTGACCTTCCCACACAAAGAGCTAGAGTGAAGCCAAATATGTTAAAATAAAACAACTATTACAGATGCCTGTGGCTATGGCACTCAACTATTGCCTCCATTCCCTTTGGTACAAGCTCCAAAGATGGCACTACAGATTACGTATTCCCTTTTGATGGGTATGTGGTAAATGCATGTGTGTGGGTCAAGCCCCCTTGCACACACTTACAGAGAGGCCAGAGGGGGACAAAGCATGTCCTGCTCTATCACCCTCTGCTTTATGCCCTGGAGACAGGATCTCTCACTAAGCCTGGCATGAGGCCGGCATCCAGCAGCTCTAGCAATCCCGCTGCTGCACTCCACAGTGCTGGGGTTATAGACCTGTGCATGGCCACATCCAGAGGTTTTGTTGTTGTTGTTGTTGTTGTTGTTGTTGTTGTTTCATTTTGTTTGTTGTTAAAATATTTATTTATTATTTATACAGTATTCTGCCTGCATATGTTCAGCATGCCAGAAGAGTACACCAGATCTCATGACAGATGGTTATGAGTCACCAGTGTGGTTGCTGGGAATTGAACTCAGGACCTTAGGAAGAAAAGCCAGTGCTCTTAACCTCTGAGCCATCTCTTCAACCCATTGTTTTTTTGTTTTTTGCCACGGATGCTGGGAAGTATAATTCAGGTCCTCAGCCAGGACATGTGCTGGGAATTCTTATATGCAGAACCTCATGCTGCAAAGTAGCATGGCTTTAAGACGAAGAAATAAAATCTCTATCTCAGGTTGAGGACTTTGCCCAAGAGTCAGAATCTGAACTCTGTAGTCAAAGACCTACTTTCATATCTACTGCTTAAAATTACCCCCTGGCAGTGTATGTGTCCTACCCGCTGCCGGAGTGTGACATGGATTAGTGAGACGTACACACACACACACACACACACACACACACACACACGCCTTTCAGTTCTAAGTATTGTATAATTGCACATGATAGCTGTGCAGCCTTGCGGAAGTTGCTCACTTTCTCTGAGGGCCCTGCTTTTCGTTTTAGAAGAGAAGCGTCTGCCCCGCTGTAATAACTATGCCAGTCAAATTGAAGTGCACGCAAAGACTAAACAAATATAGATCAGTAACGGTGCAGCCCACCTCAAATGAGCTGACAACGGACCTGTAAAGATGCAATTTATTAATTTCTCTTCTTTGGTATATGTGGGAGGTGGGGAGGTCTAAATCTGAAAGTATTTTAACTGCCTCAAAATATAACTACCTGACACATATGTGAAGCAGAGGGGGGCCCTTTCAGAGGAAACAAAATGACCTATTTGGGAACACTGAACACAATTCTAAGCTGGGTGTGGTGGTGCTCCGACCATCCTGCCAGAAATGAAGACGTCCATCCTCTTCTCTGCCTCTCAGATTATTGAAACAATAGTCCCCGAGGACTTGGAATTTCCTCAGGAATTTGATGCTGGGGAAGGACTGGGCTGAAGCCTGGTGCCAGTCCCATGGGAGTGGGGAAATGTGGGCGGGATGGGGGAGTAACTTTCTCCTAGGAAGAGATTTCCCACAGTTGTCACAATGTATCAGACCACCTTTCAGGAAAAGAATGATGGGTGGGTGAGTGGCGGGCAGGACTACATCGTGATTGGGGAAGATGCTGTGTGTGTGTGTGTGTGTGTGTGTGTGTGTGTGTGTGTGTGTGCGCTGGGGTAGGGGTCCGGTGAGGGGGAAGGTAAGGGTGGAAGTGGGGGTGGAGCGAGGGGGTGTTATTGAGGAAGTCACTAAACCACTTTATTCCCCTTCCTTTCCCAACATGACCGCAGGAAGGAAATCTCCTTTCTCAACATTGTACTAGCACTTGCTCCTTGTCATTCTGCGGATGATGAGTGGGACAAGTCTAGCTAGTGAGGGCTGTGACTACCGGCTCTGACTGTGACGGCTCCACTTAACGTTTCCGCCTGTAAGCCCAGTACCGAGGATCAGGGGCCAGCCTGGGCTACCCAGAGATCCTGTAGTACTGAGCCACCTTGGTTTTTATATTACAAGCTAAACTAGAAAACCAATAATGAGCAGCAGAACTAGGGAAGCTCGTTCGAGTAGCCGCACACTCACGGGTCTCTCTGGCTCGCACAGCACGCGCATCTCCTCCAGCCGCTCTCGGGCGTAACCGAAGTCAGCTTGCTTCCAGAACATGTCCTCGGCTGACTCCAGAGTGTCTGTCCTATTTGCAGAAGAAGAGATTTTAAGAGTTTTCCCCCTTTTCTTTTAAATGTTATCCTGTGTGTGTTAGTATTTCGCCTGCATGTGTGTGTGTGCCCCCATGTGCGTGCTTGGTGGCTGCAGACACCCGAAGGCATCGCGATGATCCCCTGGAACCGGAGTTATGGATGTCTGTGAACCCACATGTGGATGCCGGGAGCTGAACCCAGGACCTCTACAAAGAACAACAAGCTCTTAACTGCTAAGCCATCTTTCCACCTCACCCCAGACCCACCTACTTTCTCTTATTCTGGCCTTGGATTTTCTTTCTATGTATTAGGTTGCTAGAAGTCTATTGTTACCTGATTTTTAAAGTAAGCCATCACAGTTTCTCCAAAATTATCACTATGTGCATACAACAAAGCTGCCAGACAAGACTTTCACATGCTATTCCTTTATAATAAAAAGGCCCAGCAACTCTATGAGGTTCAGGTCATCTGGACCTGAAGACAATAAAGTGTTATTTACCCTGTTCTCTTTACAGAATTACTAATCATAGTTCAACTCTCCTTGAGTGCGGAGAGCTATTCTTTCAGAGTCAATAAGAAATCACTTATACTACTATCTTCTTAGCATATAGGCGAGGGTATTCCAATGTTTTCCCCTGACAGAAGAAATAACAGATATTGCTCTCATTGTGAGATGGGGTGAATTTATGACCTGGATAATCAAATCAGCACCTGCAGGAATTACTGTCTACCAGGGAGTCTAGCTGGGAGTCGGGGCATCAACGTGCACTTCAGAGAACACAGGCTCAGAAGTGAGGAGGCGATTCCATAAGGAGACTTACCATCCCAGGTCGACATAGCTGCAAACAGGATAACCAAATCTGAACTCTGGTTTGCAGGATTTCTCATAACCCCAGCAGTAGTTTAGATTTTCTAGGTGTTTCTAGAACATAAAATGTGTATACCTTTAGAGTAGATCCCCCTTCTGATGCTTAGAGGAGATTCTCAGACCTTTCGGGACAGAACTTTCACATTCATATTTTACAATACACACTCAGGCAACATTCTGAGAGGGGCAGGCTCAAGAGTCTCCTCACTCCTCACATCTGCTCCATAACCCAAGTCCAGGCTGCAGCCAGACTACCAAAGACAACATGAATCAGGATTTCCTGAGGTATCTTAAGGGACTGTCTTCTGTCTTTTACGAAAAACAACCTGATTGTATAATCAGTCAACAGAAGGGGAAAAAAAAAACAAACAAAACAAAAAACAAAAACAAGAAAATCCATATCCTTTAGAACTTCTGTTGCTAAGAGAATTCTGTGAAAAGCATGGCTGGGTGACTTCACTCATCAATCAAGATCAGCAGAAACTGCACAAGGTCAGAGCTCTCCACCCCTGGAGGCCAGGGCCCTTCTGCAAGGCCCAGGAGCCATGCTGGTCAGATTCCATATGCTTCCTGTGCCAGCGCCATGGGAAAGGAAGCGTCTTACAATGGCCCGCTTTGATCTCTAAGGCCTCCGGAGAAGTCTTAATGGGCTCTGTCTTGAGGTCTTTCCAAGCTCCTGTCTTACTCATTTAGAGCCAAGGCTGAGGTGTGACTCCCACAATGAGGTGCTAAGAGGCCTCCCAAGTGCAGAAAGGAGAGGCGTCACATTCCTTACTCCGAGAAAAGGTTCTCTTCTTTCTGAAGCCTCACACACAGTTCGGTTTTCAGAATATGCGGAAGGCCTTATCAGCCCAGTTAATTTTCTCTGTGGTTTTAGTGCTAAGTTTCCTTCTTATGAATGGGAGATGGTTTTCAGCTAAATTTCATCCCTTAGGAATAGTACATGAAGTGAAAACAGTAATCGGCTAATGGTGAAAGTTGGACTTCCAGGTTTAGCTGTGGGTTATGAAGCAGAATAACGAACTGGTCTAAGCAGCATCCTTGTATGAATGAGAGCAGGACATGAATGAGAACATGCGTATGAAAATGGCATCATGAAACACAGGTCTTTGTGCGCTAACCTCAAAAATTAATTTTAAAAATACAGAGATGAAATAAAAAAAAAACTAAAAAAAGAATGAGAATAAATTAGACATACCTTATATGGACAGTGGGAATCCTCCCTGCACATAGAAGCAATATGCCTGTTATTGTGCAAGAAGAAGGGAATGTGCTTCTCTGGGAGGCGGAGGCTGGAGTAGTCATACAGGGCCTTGCCTGGCACACGGTCAGCCTCAGAATAAACCTCATCTTGGCCACTCAGTGGGACTTCATGAAGCAATACTCCAAAGACAAGCAGCATTAACATAGCCACCTGCAGACCTAGAGACCCAAGTGAAGACATCTTCGATAAGAAAGCCTCCTTTCAATCAGGTCATGATAACACACTTTAATCCCAGCACTCTGCAGGCGGAGGCAGGCAGATTTTTAAGTTCAGGGCCAACCTGGTCTACAGAGTGAGTTCCAGGACAGCCAGGTCTATGCAGAGAAAGTCTGTTCTAAAAAAAAAAAAAAAAAGGAAGACTGTCTCTGACATGAATTCAGTGGTGGGCTCTTTCACACACACACACACACACACACACACACACACACACACACACACCCGAGGAAGGAGCAGCCTTGCTAGGCCACAGAGGAGGACTTTGCAGACAGTCCTGATGAGACCTGATAAACTAGGGTCAGATGGATGGGAAGGAGGACCTCCCCTATCAGTGGACTTAGAGAGGGGTAGGGAAGAGATGAAGGAGGGAGGGTGGGATTGGGAGGGAATGAGGGAGGGGGCTACAGCTAGGATACAAAGTAAATAAACTGTAATTAATATAAAAAATAAAAATTATAAAAAAAGAAAATGGCCAAAAATAGCACTAAAATCTGAGACAATGCAAGAAAAAGAAAAAGGGAAGAAAGAAAGAAAGAAAGAAAGAAAGAAAGAAAGAAAAAGAAAGAAAGAAAGAAAGAAAGAAAGAAAGAAAGAAAGAAAGAAAACCTTAGACACTTTAGACAGGAGTTGTGGCACACATTTAATCTCAGCACTTGGGCAGAGGCAGAGGGTTAGCTTAAAGCTAGGCAGGTTGGCATCTGCTTTTAGGACATAGAGTTGCGAGGGAGTTAGGGGTGAATATACTTGAAATACATTGTACGTATATCTTGAAGATAGATTGAAGATATTGAAGATAGTACCTCCTTTAAAGGTTTTTAAATCCTTTAGGGTAGGGCCTATGGCTCAGTGGGATTGTGCTTGTCTAGCATGCATGAGGCCCTGCGCTTAATCCCTAATAGATCCACCCCCTTCAAAAGCTAAATCCCTAAGCATGATTCCTACATACTTTTCTATGTCACCAAACCATGTTCCTTTGTTCACCAAAATATTTGCCAAGCACTTGCTGTGCGCCAAGCACTGGTGCTGGAAGCACACGGTGTGCCTCGAGCCCATAATACACGGGTGGGAAATATTTCCCACCTCGACTTGGCACACCAGAGAGACCGAAGAATTCTTCAGGCCCAGGGATGGCTCCAAAATGCTGTCGTCTTGTAAGGCAAAAAAAAAAAAAAAAAAAAAAAACCAGGAAGAAAGATATTTGCCTTTTTTTTCTCCTTTAGTAAACACGGGCCTCTCTATCTCACATCCCCTGGGTGCCCAGGAAAGAGGACCCTGGATGTTTGTGACCTTTAGGAAGCAAGACAACCCTAGCTTGCACCACACATCCTCTGGCACCAGCTCCCCCTAGCCTGGACCTCCTCCCATCCCACGGAGGCCCAAGCGCCTATATTCCATCATCAGAGCTGCTCACAAGGCTCCGCTACCATGCACCTCTCAGAGCTTCACATCTATTAGGCACACAGGAAGGTCTGTACAATGGTTCGCTGTCTGTTCCCCGTCCATTGTCTCCTGTCAATTTCTCTCGCAAACTAGCATCATCAGATCTTTAGAGGCAAAGAATCCATTTAAAACTTCCCTGCACAGGACTGAACGAGGCATTACCGTGATGGAAGAATGACAATGGTCAAGAAGGTACTGGATTTCTGTTCACCCACACAGGAAAGGATAAATCTCTTGTGTCAGTGTCCTTTTTATATCCTAGACAAATTCATATTGTTCTGCTCCCTTGACAGGCAGCAAGGCTTCTTTCTCTCTAAGTATCCCTTCTAAACCATAACTGAACACACCCAGGGCATTCCACAGAAAAGTCCCGGCCTTTACGAGGCTATAAGAACAACACAACTTTCAAAGCCAGCCTTCACTGGCCTTTACCCACAGACTGCTCTGTTCAAGTTCAAGGCCTGTGGAGTCATAACGTCAGAACAGTGTTGGTCCTGGGAACTCGTCCTTTGCTGGCTTGAGCAGTAACTAAAGGAGTTTCTTGCCTTGGGGCCCCTGAAGAGTAGGTTGTTCTCCCTTGTACGTCTAAACCAATATTTTTAGCTGGGACCTTGATCTAACAGTAAACTACTAGCAATTCCACAAAACTCAGAAAAACATACTGAGTGCCTGGCAATGGTGAGTTCCAGGACAGCCAGGACTACACAGAGAGACCCTGTCTCGAAAAACCAAACAGAAGTGCATATTGATAAAAAAAAAAAAAAAAAAAAAAAAACAATAACAACTAAAGAAAATACTTACCTCTTTAATCCTCGGAATCACCCGGAAGCTGTTGATGTTTCGGATAGCTTAAAACCTGAGAGAAACGAAGAACATTGCCTAAAAAGCATGCCACAAGAGACCAGTTGCTATCTTAATGTAAAGGAACTATTGCCGCGGGCACCGGGGGCCCCTGGACGCAGTGACTCAGAGAGCAGGAAGGAGGTAGCCCTCCTCACACTGACACCTCTCAGGGCAGAACAACAGGATAATTAGCAGGGAAACCATACCTAGGACCAAAGCCTGTTCCCGGTTCTCATTGCAGTAATCCTACTCTCTGATTCCCAGGGCTGCCCGGACTAGTGTCAACCTCAGGATCACAGCAGGCCACCCAGTCCTGGGACTCACCCTCTTGCTCGCAAAGTCACGGCTATGACTGCGTCCTGGATTTCGGTTATTCAAATCCAATGCACTGCAATGAGTTCTGCTGGTTAAACTCGGCCATCCGTGGAGAAAAGTAACCCTTGGCCACGGGGGAAAAATCTAAAGAGGCAGATCAGACAGTTGGCTTTTGCAAGGGAGGGCACGTACCCACTTGCATACGCTGGGTGATGGTGGCTGTGGTGCATGAAAGTACAACCTCGGGGCCTGGCAGAAAGCCTTCTTGGAGTTGAGTCCTCTCGCAAGACTTGGCAGGGATGGAAGCTTTGGTAGGTTGGGCTACCGCGCGTCCTTTTGCACAAAACAGCCAAGCGAGCTCGTGGATGGCTTGATTGTATTTCCACAGGCCTAAAAGAAGAAGAGGGGGGAAAAAAGGTAAAAATCTGGACGCTGTGAAAAAATGAGACCTGGGGTTGGTTACTAGGGACCACCGACCACATGCGTGGCTTTGGGCAATGCTCGGCAACGGAGCCAGCAGTGGACAGATGAAAAGTTAAGTGCATCCGGGACTCGAAGACTGTAAAGTCCCGAGGTAGGTGAGCAGACAGGGCTCACCCAGGGCTCGGATGCCTGAGGCGCGGAGGTGGCGATCCTCCAGCTGTCTGCGGAACGTCAACCCCTCCCTGGTGTGGTGGGGTCGGCTCTTCGAGGTCCGCAGCAGCCAACCGTGGCCCGGGCTGCTCCAGGACGTAGCTGTCCCAGGAGGCGCTCGGGCCCCAGGTGAACCGGGGGAGATCTGGAGAGGGACTCCGCCCCAGCCTGAGGATTGAGGCAACAGGGCAGGCCTGGCCGGGCATCGATCGCCCTTGCCCGCGGCCACCGGCAGGCTCCCGGGGACCAGCTGAAGGCGTTGGGCTCGGATCGGGGTTCCAGCATCCGGCTGAGGGCCCACGGGGCGCGGAGCCGGGAGGGGAGCAGGCGGGGACGGCGCGGGGCCCACCTGCAGCTTGGCTAGGGAGAAGCGGCGGCAGCTCGGGAGCAGCTAGGCGTCACCGCCGGCAGCCGCGCACCGGAAACCTCGGGAGCCCGAGCCGGGCCAGGGGGCGCCCGGGAGCAGCCGCGACACCTTGGCTCGGGGCTCCGGGGCGGGCCCGAATGACCCCTGGCCACACCCGGCGGCCAGACTGTCTGGAGAGCACAGTTGGTCACCCATCTGCTAAGGTTGCCGAAAAAGCCTGGAACCCGCTGCCTAACCCACGCAGGGCACCGTCCTGCATTACCGCACCTCCCCTCCCGGACGCGGGACACCCCTCTCTCTCCGTCTCTGCATCTCCCCAAAACACGGGACACCCTGCTGCAAGTCCCTAGTGGCTCCTCTGGGCGCCTGCAGGGCATCAGCACCTGAGAGTAGGGAGGTGGACCTAGGGTTGTCGCCTAGGGCTCTAATTTTGTTTTGGTTTTGGTTTTTCATTCTGAGCAGAAGTTGCTGCCCTGATTTTCAAATGAGGCTGAATACACTAGGACACTCTCTGGTGTGTGGTGAAGATACTGTAGATTCCAGGGAGTTTTACTTGCCCTTGAACTGCCCAAGTTCAAAGGCTACTATGTTTAACTTTCATGGTTTTGCTATTTTGTGATTCTTTCTATTCTAATTGCTTGTTTAGGTGCTCATGATTATTTATTTGTGCGTCTCCCCTTCTTTTCCGTTCTGACATCGTGTAATTGCATCATGCGTTCTGGAGCATGGTAGAGGCAGCCATTAAACTCTGATTCAAGGGCTGATGAGCTGGCTCAGTGCGTTTTAAAAATGCTTGCAGAAGCAAGCCTGCTGACATGAGTAGGATCCCAGGATCCCACCATTGAACAAGGGAACCAACTCAATAAAGTTCTCTGACCTCCTGGCTCCTCTGACACACCTAATATTTACTAAAATATTAGTAAATGAAAAAACAAAACAAAACAAACAAACAAACAGATCCAGCTTGTAACGAGTAACGGTTAATGGTGCCAAATAAACATGCTCAGATGCACACAGTTAACAAGGTTTGCATACCTTGTAGATCAATTTTAGGAAGCCATTGTAAGAACTGCAACCAGCTACTCCACAGGCTGAGGCAGGAGGAAAGTAAGTTCAAGCCACCTGGACAACTTAGTGACAAGACCCCAGACTCAATCCCCAGTAACATACAACACACACATGAACTGGGCATGTTGGCGAAGGTCTTTCTTTAATCCCAGCTAGCACTTAGGAGGCAAAGGCAGGTGTAGCTCTGTAAGTTTGAGGCCAGCTGGTCTATGTAAGCAAGTTTCAGACCAGCCAGGAAACCTTGTGTTTTATATGTATACATGTGTGTATATGTATATATACACATATATGTATATGTATATATTCTTAAATATTTAATTTATATTGTTTAAAATATGTAAAATATCAAAATGTGTTTAATTTATATATATATAGTTTAATAGATGTATATGTGGATGGTCTTGGAATGCATTTTCAAATATCAGCAAAAGCATATATGCTATTTACATGTGCCAAACATATTTATTTTTAAAAATGTATGTATATGGATATTGTGCACACACATATGCATCTACTATGAATGCAGATACATACACATTATATATGTAGACACTGGGGCCTTGTGCATTCTGCCACAGCAGAAACTTTAGAAAATGTTTTGTCGGCCTATTTGCCATCATCCTATTTTTGCTGTATTCAGGAAATGTGACTTTCCTGTTAATGTAAAACAAAATAACTGTAGTTCTTTTAAACCAAATTTAAAGGAGTTATGTTTATGCGGTGATAAACCATTAAAAACAAGCACGCGTGGTACAGACCAGTCTAATCACAAAGATCAGCTAATCGAATTGGTATGCCATCCACATGGTGCTCTCTTTGATACCAACACATCAAGTATTTATGGAGACTCGTAAGAAACGAGGGACTTTTAAAATGAGATTGACTTTTGTTATTACTGTAACAGCTATTTCCAACTTCCTCAACATATACCATTATAAAAATGCAATGTTTTGACTCTTTAAATTGATTGATTTGATTTGGGATAGGGTTTCTCTGTGTGGCCCTGGCTGTCCTGGAACTCACTCTGTATGTGGTTCAGGATGGCCTCAAACTCAGGGATCCACCTGCCTCTGCTGGCATTGAAGGACTGCACCACCACCGCCTGGCACAAGCTGGTACTAATATAAACTCAAATACCAACAGAAAATTGAGTGAATAAGCTAGCCGTGTTGGCTTTCAGTTTCTGTAACAAACCCTCAAAATGGTACCATTGTAAGATTTGGTTTTTTAGTTTTTTTTAGTTTATTTCAAAAGTATTAGTGCATGGACTACAAAGACGGCTCAGTGGGCTTGCTGCATGATGGAGAGAACCAAGGGTAGAATTATGCGAGTGCAAAGGGAATTGATGGTATTTCTGTACACTGCCCATTACTGAGTGGAAAATGACAGTACACTGACCGTGAGGGTGTGCATGCACACAGTACACACACACACACTGATACACTACTTCACAGATGGAAAGACTATTTAAAATGTTTACTAAAAAGAAGGAATACTGGTATGAAGGGAAAAGTGATTCCGGAACTGTGCAGACAGTTCTAAATGTAAAACATCTTCAGCAGCCCTTGCAAACTGCAATGCACCTGAATGCTCTCCGGTTGCTGCATGTAACACAAAGGAAACTACTTCAAAACCCAAATTTGAATCTCCTTAGTGGGAGCTACCTTCAAGACTGGAAGAATTAAAAAACAGAAAACAAGAACCGAGACTGGTCTCAGCCACTGGACGGTTAGGGACAACACTGGCATTGTGTGACAAGGCGACCTGAAGTAGCTACGCTGGCAGCTCTGACGCCGGCCAAGAGGAAAGCAAGCTTCAGGGAGTCATCTGGATATTCTGCAGTTCTCAACCTCACTTGGAAGTCTCTATGTGAATCAACAATGTGTTTACTGATGAAAAACAATCTCTCCTACATATCCCACAACGCAGGTCTATGTACAAAGACGCACCTCTCTGAATTACAGCAAAGTGAGACACATTAGCAGACTTTCAAATCTTTATTTGAATCAGATCCATGCTTATGCACATTACCTTTCATTTGGAATTAAAATAATATCCATCTATAGTTTAAATCATACTTTTAGCCCTTTACAAAATATCTATTTTTTTTTTTTAGTTTAAAACTGACCAAGGATAAGACAACTTAGATCAGCTTTTTTTGTAATGAAAATGAAAAATGATCCCCTAGAACATACATGCCTATAATACTAAACAGTAGTAAAATAAGACATTCACACTCGCTCCTCTTTAATTTGGGGGCTTTCCTAGAAATACTGCAAATCATGTGTTTTTGTTTCTTGTAATTTTTACTTTGCGTATGGGTGTTTTTTTTTTGTGACCGTGCCTGTGCACCACTGTGTGCCTGGTGTCTGAGAACATTAGAAGAAGGTACAGGAACCCTGGGATTGGAGTTACAGATGGTTGTGAGCCACCATGTAGGTGCTAGGAATTGAATCCAGGCCCACTGAAAGATCACTAAGTGTTCTCCAGACCCAAATCATGTGCTCTTTAATAAGCACTCAAATAAAACTTTCAATTAATGAAATAATTGAAGGATGGGGAAATACTTCCTGAATATTCTTTACATTTACTTAACTACAAAAACCCAAATTCCTCTAAGTTAGAAATCATCCATACTTAGAACATTATAAATTGTAATGCCATGTATTTGGTACATTCTGCATGCTAAATGCTATGGGGTGCTATCAAGAGGCCAGCAGCAGCAGTCTCTCTCCACTCAGCCTCCCAGAGTCTGATACCAACAAGCGCCTGTGCCTCTTTCATGCTGAATTCCAAGTATCCTTGTTTTTATGTTTTCAAGAATGGAAGCATTTAATTGCAAACTATGCATTAGAATATTCTAATAGCATTTGGGTAAAGAATTTTCAATGATACATAGGAAATAAATTTAATGTTTAATGAGTATTCTGACACTAGGTTATTTACAGTACCCCTTTACAGTAGAAATTTATACAGTACCCCTTATCAACTTGAAATGTATTGAATGTACTGAAAGGTCTAAGTCTATACGAGTCAACATAAAAGCAGTGTGAACACCAGCTATTAATCATGTTATAAATGTAAATGGTTGCATGTCATTTTCCAAATAAATAAGATTTATAAGATTTATAAAATAAGGAAGATTTTAAGTGTGCTGACTTTATTAATGTTGATAAGAAAAATATTTACTGCTGATGTACCATTTAGAACACAGGAAATTTTAATTTCAAAATCTTTTCTCTGCCACATTTCTAAACTATCTGTTTAAAGTATTTTACACTTCCCAAACTACCAGTTTCAAACACTTGCCAAGAATTTTGAAATTTTGAAGTTTCCTGTCTCTTCTAACTCTACATTTTTATTGCTATCAGACTTGTCATCCTGCCCTGAATATTAAAATTTTTAAACCTAGCAAAAATTATGAGTGCTTTCTACCACTAAAATATAGAAACTTAATTTCATGACTGTGACTTTCACCAAAATGACATTTATTCACGCTGCTAATCGGAGCTCTGACAACAGAAACACTGTGTGGAACACAAAGAACAAAAACAAGGTCACTTGAATCACCCCAAAAGGTCTCCACTCTGCGAGACAGGTACTCAGAGCTGTGTTCTCAAGTGCGGTGAAAACGTGACTGAAACTTACAGCTTGTCCTCGAAATCCCACCTTCTCACTAAGGGGAGGACAGCTCTAAGACCCTCAGTGAGTGCCTGAAACAACGGAAGCTGCCAGCCTCCAGCTAGACAGCCAGTGGTGATGCTCATCTTTCCATTAAAGCAAGCACTGTAGCCTTCAGCTTCTTCCCTTTGGGCCATTACAGAGCAAAGGGATTACCTGAAGACAAGCATTTCCACACTAGGGACAGTATACTCAAAGGCTGAGATGGCTCAGTGACTGACAAGGGGTGTGAATGCACTGGACAAACTGAGTCACAGAGAGATTCCAGCAGGCTACTCTGAACATAGACCTTAACATTTATAAGCTCTATTTCTGGAATTTCCATGTGTTTTTGGATTATTGTTACCCTCAGTTAAAACCACAAAAAGCAAAAGACAGATAAAGAGGGACTAGGATAAAGGCAATTAAATAATTTTAAGTAATAAAAATCTATCAAAATATTTTACACGTCTAAAACACAACCAGATTAACTTTTTTTAAAAAAGTAACATTTGGAAGAGGGCATAACTATATTCTTAAACTAGTCTACACCACTTTTTCGCTATTTTTATTTTTGCTTGTTGAAGCTTCAAAAAAGAAAATGTTCAACTACATAAAATTATAAAATCCCCAATTTAAACGTATATGTATTACTTTTCTGTTTTGCTATGACGACTGTTTTTAAAACATTCATTTTAGTGTCCCAAAAAATAATTGTAAGAAATTAAACAAGTAGTTTTAAAAGAGGAAATTGACTAATTTTAAAAGTAAATTTTGTTAATGATTTTATTATGTTAGATTCATTTTACAGTGTAGTAAAATACTTCAAAATTGCCTGCTACTGATGCTATCTATCATAATTGGCTGCTAGCAAGATTTCCCACTATCCAATTACACTTAGCTAATATTGAGTATTTATAGCTTTCTTTGGATAGGTAGTTAGTATCCACATTTGTTCAAACTTTTTTGTGGAAGATACATGGAATAAATTTTCAAAACAGAAATATGTTTAAGCGTAAATTACTCTTTAACTTTTAGTCATGTCACTGTAACTTCTGCTTTTAAAGGAAATCCTTAGCTTATAATTGAGTGGTCACAGGCTTAATAACCTTTTTAGTTGAATGTTTAAAATACTTTCAAGAAATATGTTGAAGTTTTCAGTGTGAAAGATTTCAAAATTTCGATGTTACTCTGTAAATTACTCTATAAATCTCTCAATATGTACAAACACATATAAATTAGATACAATACAATTAACTATATGTCTACAACAATATGAAAACTCCAGTCTCCCTTCCCAGGTGTGCTGATAACACGGATAAAGTAATAAATCTCTGTGCTGTTCAAGGCACCAAAAAAAAAAGAAAAGAAAAGAAAGAAAAAAATCTTTAAAAAATAAAAATTTAAAGAATAGTTTCAAAAATAAAATTCAAATATTGCACAAAATAATTTAACTGCAAATATTATTATATACTATAAAAGAATTTTTTAAAAACTTTTTTACACTCTACAGCAATTTCCATTTTCTAATTCTATAACAGAATTTATTGGAAGTCTGCATTTATATATTAAGTGTTTACACACAGTCTGATGGGAAGGCAAATCTCACAAGTTAACTGATCCTTTGTCTTAGAAGTTCATCTATTTGAGTTTTATACATATTTTTTACATCTTCAAGATCCAGGCGAAGTTCCTCTGCTTCTTCTGCTTTTTCTCCATACATCTGCAGAATCGTGTTGTATCTTTGATCCAAGTCCTAAAAAAAATTATAATTTTTAATGGCTATACAAACATCTATAGTTGTTATAAAAAACATAACAAGTAGAACAAAAATATTAACTGGTCTCTTTAAAAAAATTAAACTCATACCCAATCTATCTAGGAATACAGAGCCAAAAAAGAGGAACTTCTTTTAAAAGCTAGATGGAGGGCTGAGGAGATGGCTCAGTGGGTAAGAGCACTTGCTGAGCAAGCATGAGGACCTTGCTCTAACCCCAACACCAACATAAAAAGCCATGTGGCCTGTGGCCCCAGAACTGGGGGAAGGCTCACTGGAGTTACTGGTCAGTCAGGCAGTCTAGCCACAAAAAAACAAGCTCCCGGCTCAGTGACACCCTGTCTGAAGGGAGTAGGGTGGCAAGTGATACAGCAGGACCCCACTTATTCTTCTGGCTTCCTATCACACATCCCAATGCACATGTACATAACACACAGAGACAGACAGACAGACCCACACACCAACCATTTCTCCACTAAATCTACAACTCTCTCCAAGTACGATTTCATAAGTCTCCTGCCTATTAAGTACCCTTGATGAGATTTTTGTCTGTGTAACTAATTTGGTTTAAGTATTGCTTGGCACTTATCCCACAAGATAAGTCTCCTCTATCATTCAGTTATGTCACAATAATGTGACGAAGAAAACATCGAGTCAAACACTACAAAGGCCTATGATGTACATGCTTGCTTTAATAAAGTATTGGACAAAGACAATATTGTTTTGATTAGTACTAAACATTTTGTGAACATACTTTAGAAAGATAATGACACAAGCAATAGAGATTCATCTTTAACATTCTTTACTCAACTACTGACTCCTTAATTACTAAATCATACATATGCATTTTATGTAAACTAAAAACAAGATATTTAATAACTGGATTAACATCTCTTAAATGTATCCTTAAGTGAAGAATACTTACTCGCAGTTGAACTCGAAGTTTGGGTATCTCTTTCACTTTCTCCTCAAGTTCATCATTCTGATTTGTTAATTTAACTAGCTCTTCAGACATTATGGATCGAGTTTTTTCTAGGTTGCTAATTTCTAGCTGAGAAACAACATAAAATGGTTTCAATAAAAACATACCTTAATGCTCTTACTAACATAAAAATATTCAGTCGGTCATTTTTGAATAAAAACATGTCAGTATATAATCTTGAGCAGTGGGAAAAAAGGGGCCTCAAGTTTCTTTAGAAGTTTATTATTTATACGGTTCACTATGCAAAAAAGAAAGAAGAAAATCCAGTGATTTCTCTGTAAAACTACAAACACATTTTTCTCTGAGAAAGTAATACACAATACACATTTCCAGAGGAATGAGGATATACTTTAATGTTGCTCTTCCCAAATGTGTAGCTTGTACTGCTAGAAGCGTCACACTACGTAAGAAACCAAGCAGGACTCTCAAGACAAGTTATTGGGTGATATACATCAATCCATATTAAGATTATCCAAACAGGAAAAAGAGGTGTTCATTCTGAGTGTATAAAGTGTAACCCTGAGAACTAAAAGCTGCTTTCCTAGTTCTCACTCCATACGCAGTGACTCTGACCGCTCCCTCCTACGGTGCTCTTTCTTCTACTGTACATCTCTTTCATTTTAGTCTCTCCTTGCAGTGGGAAAGTCAAGAGAAACTTCCCCTTTGGCATACATGGGAGGGATTAAACAAGCATGCTGGTTCAACACTTCCCTCTTTCCTGTTGCGAAGAAATGCTGGGAAGGAGTGGAAGATTCCTGCTCTTAGATGTCCCTATGTCCTCTCTGGGGCCACAGCACAAGGCTCCCAGCATTTCCTAGGACAGAGCAGATAAGTCTGCCTAATTCTAGCAGTCAGGAGAATCAATCATTTGGCTCTAGCTTTTAATATCAACATATGATATACACTGGGTTTTATATGTCACCAATTCATCTTATTTTCCAATGTGCTTAAAATTCAGGCGAAATGAAGGCTACTACATACTGGGATCCATTATTTCATGGGCTTCTATAGAATACTGAATTTTTTCCCAATACCTGTAAATGACTAATTTCTCCTTCCCTCAGCTTTAGCTGAGACTGCAGATTTTCAATAATGCTTGATCCTGCTCCCATCCTTACAGCTTCATATATATTGCTTCCACTGGCTGATGTAGACATTGGCCCAAATGAATGGTCATGAGACTCATCCTATTCGGTTAAACAAACACAGACAATTATCATACATTATGTTCTACTAGTAAATCCAAGCAAAAGATACAGTTAATTCTTGTTTTGAAATGTTTGGGAGTTTTTTCAAATGCAGAAAGTCATCTGTATTTCTTCACTTTAATTAGCACTATATTCTGGTGAATTCCCCAACAAGGTCCTGGTGACAGCCAACCTGACAACTTATGTGCTCCCTTTCCCATTATTAAGGTAAGAACTTAGCACATGTAAGGAAGGTAAGCCATTACCTGAGACAGAAAAGACATCTGCAGCCCTGCCATATCTACTGCACTTATTGAGCTCGAGCGTGACATGGAGGGAGTACTAGAAACAGAAAACGGCTTGGGGTCCTGCGGGAGAAAAACACTCTGTAAGACTGAAGAGCAAACAATAGAGGAAGCAAGGAAAACTTCTAGAATTAATAAAAACAAAGGCATTAAATCTCTCCATGGTATGTTATAGATATGATCTCTCAATGCCAGAAGTCTTAGAAATATAAAAGGCATTCAAAAATTAAGAGCTAATGGCAAGATGGCTCAGCAGTAATGACGCTGCTTCCAAGCCTGATCTGAGTTCAATTGCAGGACTCATATGGTAAAGGAGAGAGACACAACTTTAGCATGTTGTCTTCTGACCTCTACACATATATCATGGGATGTATGCACACATGCATAACCACACACCCACAGACACGCACACATACACACACACACCTAAGTATGTATATTAAAAACATTTTAAATTAAAATTTAAAGCCTGCTTTGTCTGATTTATAACACAATCAGCTGGGTTTGTGTGGGAAATGTGTGTTAATGGAATGAGAATGCTTTGGTTGAAAAGCCTACAGAAGCTAACTATGTCATATTATGTAATATATTATCAGTTATTCTTAAAGTTGTTAAAATTTCTGACTTATTCACTTTATTTTAGTGTATTAAAAGCAAAAAAACAGCTGGGTAGTGGTGGCACATGCCTTTGATTCCAGCACCTGAGAGGCAGAGGCAGGTGGATTTCTGAGTTAGAGGCCAGCCTGGTTTACAGAGTAAATTCCAGGACAGCCAGGGCTACACAGAAAGAACCTGTCTGGAAAAGTAAACAAATAGAAAACCCAAATAACAAAATAGTTGAAGGCTGGAGAGATGGCTCAGCAGTTAAAGAGTACTGGCTTAAGAGAACCAAGGTTCAATTCCAGGCAGGGACATAGTGACTCACAATAACTGTCACTTGTTTCTGATGCCATCTGGTGGCTTCCACAGATATACTACATGCATGTGCAACAGACAAACATGCAAATACTCACAACATAAAATAAGCATAAAATAAAAAGTTACGAAAACTCCAAATACTTTTAAAAGGTAATTTCCATTTTTGTGTACTTATTTTAACATATTGTGTTAACTCTTAAGTATGCTAAAATTCTTTAAGTATAGAAAACAGAGTTTGTAAAAAGTGCCTTTAGGAAGGTGGTTTAGTGCATAAAGCATGGAGAGCAGAGTCCAGATCCCTAAAACCTATAGAAGAGCCAGGCAAATGTGGTAGCTATCTATAATCCCAGCATGCAGTAGGCAGAGCAGGATTCCTGCGATAAGCTAGCTAGTTAACTAGCCAGAATCAACTAGCTCCAGGTTTAGCAAGAGACTTGCCTCAATAAAACAATGGAATGAATAATTGAGGAAGACAACC
Organism: Meriones unguiculatus; assembly: GCF_030254825.1. Lineage (NCBI taxonomy): Eukaryota > Metazoa > Chordata > Mammalia > Rodentia > Muridae > Meriones > Meriones unguiculatus. The sequence continues at coordinate 88,786,139 of NC_083353.1, forward strand.
AGTGTCAACTCTGGGCCTCCACATGATGTGGATAGACACACCTGAGCATAGGTAAACCCACATACACAAATTCATGTTCACTGCACAAATATACATGCAATAAAAATAAACAACAACAACAAAAACCTCACTACATTTATTAATGAGAAAAATACAAGAAGCCAACTTTCTTCTGAGGTAGCCTTTGGGCCATTTGCTACACTGGTTTCAGTGAGAAATCACAAAATTCATTTTTAAAAGTACATTTTCTATAATTCAAAACCAATCACAGACCAACGTAAATGCACTCAAATGAATTCAGGTCTGTTCTACATCCAGCACTGACAATGCTACCACAAGAAATCAGGTTAATAATTTTAGAAGGGTAAAAACTTAAGACATCAGTAGAACTAAACCACAGACCGATAGATCCATGGCCGCCCACAACAGCTAAGCTATACAAATCATCACAAACCAACACAGTTCAGTACCTTTTCTTTTACTGCTTCTTGAGTGAAAATGTTTTTCTTCCTTTCTTGTTCAACTTTCATTTTTTCCATTTCTAACTGACTGCACAACAGTGTCTAAAGGAGGGAGATACAGTGAGATCATTTTTGAGAAACTAACCCATGGCACCACAATGAGTTAACCGCCAAGTTCAAGAGTGTGAAATATAGGCTGCCATCTCACTACCAAAGACAAGGTTCCATATGCCCATCTTATCTCCTCAGCAGTTACTGCCAGCCCCATCCATCTCTAATGTAAGCCCTGGATTAGGGGGCAGATTGAAACAAACACTAAAAAATACCTTTTCTTTCCTTGTCTCTTCAAGTGTTCTTACATACTCATCTTTTAGGTTTCCTAATTCAACCTGGTACCTAGTAAACCAGAAGGAATTAAACAAAAGAAGTGATAGCACAGGCTGTTAAAAACAAGCGGAGACTTGTTAAACCCCAGTTACATATTTATAAGCCCCTTAATACCAGCTCAGACTTTCCAGCTGGCTGTCCTAGAGCAGAGACTCACTCATCAGCTAAAGCACAAGAGAAAAGTTCTACTTTTTTCCCCATTTTTTTAACCAGTACTCAGAGACTTAAAATGAGATATTTAAACAGTAATTTTAAGAGTCCCCATTCCAAGCTTAAATGTGGCAAAAAAGCAGCGGTTCTACAGAAAGTTCACGGAAGTTCAGACATTTCGTTTTTACTTATCTACTTTTCTTAAAAGTACATTTTCTTTGGAAGCCAAGGGTAAAAACATGTCCATTTTGACCTTATGCAATTTCAGATATGTGATTTTATAGCCCATGGTTTCAGGATAACACAAACACTAATTTAGAAAAAACTGGAAAACTGCATAGTCATACCTCCTTCCTTCCCTCCTCCTTTCCTTTCTGCTGGTGGCATTAAACTCTTTACCAAAAACAAAAAAAAAAACCTATACTTTAGCTGGAAAAATATAATACATGTAGAACAAAGCATACAACTTCAAAAGAAGTGCATGTCACTAATGACCCTGACTTTAGATAATGCACGTTATTCACTTTTAGTTCTCAATGAAATGAAGCTAAAACCTAACAAAAATACTTTCCAGTGGTGCTTTAGAATATCATGGATGCAGGCAAATATACTCACCGATTATTTTCATCCTCCAGTTTTCTTACATTATTTTTCTCTGACTCTAGTTGGGCCTGCAGTCTGCTGTTTTCCTGCCGTAACAGTGCATTCTGTGACTCCACTGAAGACATCTGGGTTTTGTTGGCAAGGAGCTCTTCTGTAGCTGCACGTTCCCTCTCAACTGCTGCAGCCAATAAGGTCTGCGACTCACCTGATATAGAGGAAGAAAACCATACACATATGCCAGGGAAAGATCAGACACCAGGTTGGCTCAGACGTCAAATTTCTAATATCTCAAACTTCTAGACCAAGACAAGTCTGCCAATTGAGACAAGGAGCAACATCAGTTAACGCAAAAGTTAGCATTCTCTCCTCAGAGTAGTTACCTGAAAACAGTTATTCAGTAACAGGGCAGAGTCAAGACATAGCACTGGAACAACCCAACATCCACAGGAAGAGTAGACCAATAAAAGATAAACAGAATAAAGATGGAGTCTTTCAAACCATTAAACTTCTGCAGTAGGTGAAAAGGATGAAAAGACAATCAGGCTAGGAATGGAGATTAACTGGTTGTTTGCCCGCATAGCATGCATAAGGTCATGGGTGGTGCACCTCTAGAACACAAAGGCCTGGCGAAAGGGGCGGGAAGATCAGGGGTTCATCCTCATACCTAGAGAATCTGCGGTCAGCCTGAGATACCCTACCTCCTCCTTTCTTTCTTTTAAATAAAAAAACAAGACATGCTACAAACTGGGAAAAAATACATGCAAATCACACCTTTAAGTTTAGTGCTTAGATATAGATAAAACTCTAAGAAGTGACAATATAGACAGTCTAGTTAAAAAATGAGCAAACGCTATGAATGGACAGTTGATCCTCAAGTGTGGCCAAGTTGAAAATAAACACATGAAACAAATGCTCAGCATCAATTACCATTAGGAAAAAGAAAATTAAAAATATGGGATATAAGAATTTCTGAATGATATAAATTAAAAAAAAAAAAAAAGCAAAAACAGAAAGACTAGGGACAACCAAAAGGCTACCAAGGTTGTGAACAAATTGGATTATTCCCACAGATATAGCCACTGTGAAAACAGTTCAGCATTTTCTGAGAACTAAACATGAGCATCCACACAGCCCAGCAATTGCATACTTGGTCCTTTATCCAGAGACATGAAAATTTACAGCCAAATTCACTCCTGATCACAGACATTTATAGCAGCTTTACCCATAATAGTCAAACCCTGGAACCAGACCAGAACCCTTCCCCACTTAAACTATGGGACAGACATTCCAGAAACTGACACTCAGCCATGAAAAGACAAGTATAGAAACGTTGATAACTTTTTAATTTTTATTTATTTACTTGTGTAGGCTAGTTGTATATGAACAGAGAATATTCTCTATTCAGTCAAATTTCACTTAGCCAATTTCAATGTCCCAAAGTTTAATTAACAGAACAGGGAAGATGCCCTGAACTGAACTCAACACTCTGGGGTGATAACTTCTATGTGCATTTCAGAAAATAATGCTGAGACAACAAAGTCAATTTCTCTCTCTCTCTCTCTATTTTTAGACAGGGTTTCTCTGTGTAACAAGCCCTCGCTGTCCTGGACTTGATTTGTAGACCAGGCTGACCTTGAACACAGAGATCTGCCTACCTCTGCCTCTTGAGTGCTGGGATTAAAAGCATGCAGCACCATGCCCAACTTAACAAAACCAATTTCAAACTGCCACATACTATGTAATTCTACTACTTTAACATTTTTAAAGATTTAAAAAAAAAAATTTGTATGTGTGTGCGTATGCACACACCTGTGTTCTGGTACCTTCAGATACCAGAAGAGGGAGTCATATCCTTGGAGGTGAAGTTACAGACAGTTATGAGCCACCTGATGTGGGCGTTGGAAGCTGAACTCAAGTCCTCTGGAAGAGCAGCAAGAGTTCTTAACCACTGAGTACCTTCTCCAATCCCACAGCTTAGTATGTTTGAAACAACAACATTTTAGAAATGAAGACAGACCAGTGATGTTCATGGATGTGCGACAGGGAAGGGAGAGTATGAACAGGCGATGGGTGCATGTGTTTGTAAGAGCAGCAGGGGTGATCCACGTGCTATTGGGACTGTTCAGCACCTTCAATATGGTACGTAAAGGAACCTACACAATTGGTAGAATTGTGCAGCACTAGACACAATATACGAGTACAAATAAATACACAAGTACAAATAGCATGAGTACAAATGAAACACGAGTACAGATGAAGGAGGAGAAATCCAAATAAGACTGATAGATTATATACGCCTACGGTATTATATATTCATTTTAAATACGAGTACAGATGAAGGTGGAGAAATCCAAATAAGACTGAAAGATTATATACGCTTACGGTATTATATATTCATTTTAAAAACTGCTGATATTTGGAGAAATCAGAAAAAACACACGGAACCTGATTATCAATACAAATTTCAATGCAAACAAAGGAGCAGTAGATAAGGCTTGCCTAGTTTAACCAAACCAGTGGTTCTTTCCACTATTCTTCTCGTTATGTTAACTTTTTATTTTTAGTGTATGTGTCTGTGCCAGTTGTGTGCAGAGATCTGTAAAGGCCAGAGTTACAGGTAGTTGTGAATCACTTGGCAGGTGTTGGAAATGAACATAAGTCCTTTGGAAGAACAGTCAGTGCTCTTAGGCACTTAACCGTCTCTCCAGCCCAATTCTTCCATATTTTTTTTTCCTTGTTAAGACAGACCTGGCAACATCTCCAGGTTACCTCATATCCCTAGCATATTTATGATCTTCTTAGCAGTTTACTGTCTGTCTGTGTCTCTGCCTGTATTCCAGCACATTATCACACATTCCTAAGGGCAGGTAGTCTTCAATCTAAAATCCACAAAGTACAAATTTTAACCTTCATTTACTGCTGTTTATTTAATGCTAAATAAATGTTCACTGTATAGGTGTTAATATCAGACTAGAGGTTTAGCTTAGTGGTAGAGCTTACCAAGCAGGCATAAAGCCTGGTTTTGACCCCATCACTATAAAAAGAAAAATATTTCAAATATCATTTCACCTGGTCTCAAATATTTGTATATCTAAAAACCTAAGACTATAAATGTTTTTGTTTTCATAGATGATTCTTTTTCTGGACCAAGTCTTACAAAGAATTCCAAAAACAATAGAAAGGAGGCCCTGTTTTCATCAGAGTAGCCTGGAAGAGCCCTGCACCTCTGTACCGAGGTTCTCTATCAACAAAACAGCAGCTCCAAAGTATTAAATACACTTGAAAGCCAAGAGACTACTTTGCCACCCCATGATTGACAAGGAGTCACTCAAAGACAGAGAATGGAGTTCACTAACTCCATTCTTGCTGACTAAAAAAGCAAACACAACACACAACACTACAGCAAACTCCTATTTCCCAACCCTCACTCATCTGCTGTGTCACTACAACACTATCTCTCAAGTTACACACGGGCTTCCTAGGAACCAGAGAGTATATATCAATTGTCTGTGAGTCCTGCCTGGACTAAAAGAAACACCTGATATTGTTTCCTTTATTAAGAGCAGTGAGAAACAGCTCAAGGAGTGTCTATAAGGAAGCAGAATATGCAGTCTGAAGACTCCATCATTTCACTTTTGAATTTTATCCTGTGCCTCTTCAGACTTGCCTCTGCTCCTGAATTCTACCACTATCTGGAACTGTATCTGATCACTACTGTCTAATTCTTGTAGACAAGCTAGGAAGCAGTCAGATGCACAATAGCTGAGGGAGGGGGAAAGATTCGTCTAAGCATCTATAAAAGTAAATGGAAGAGTCAGGACTGGGGAGGCAGCTTAGTGAAGTGCTGCCTATGCAAACACAAGGATTCTAGGTGGAAGGCCCAGCACTCATATAAAATGCAAGTCCATGCCTGCAATCCCACAGCTAGGTAGGCAAATGCAGAAGGACGCAAGTGGCTTGCTAGCCCACCAATCTACCAAATCAGTCACCTCCAGGTTCAGTGAGACACTCTCAAAAAATATGGTAGACAAGCAACAGAGGAAGACATCTGGTATCAACCTCTGACCTCCACACACACACACACACAAAATGAAACAGCAAGTAGTAAAGTATCTGGCAGAGTGTATAAGGAAAAATGCTTTAAAAGAGTCACAAGTAGGTATCCATGAAAAAGAAGAAAAGACAAATCTACACGTTAGACACAAAATGTCAGCATGAGATGAGGAGAATTTCAATGTTGTACACTATCCTACGTGTACACACAGGACAGAAAGCTTCCTGCACCAACACAAAGCACTAAAGATATTACCAAGCCTGTCAGAAAGATTCTTCTCCAGCAGCTCCCAGGATGACGTCTGGGACCCCAGAGTTGCCTGTAAGTTTTCTATCTGTCGAAGCAATGGTCTTGTTGTTGATGAAACACTTTGACTCAGCTCTTGGTTTCTATTCTCTGCTTCTTGTAGTCTCTGAAACAAAAAAAAATCCCCACATCATTACCACTGACAGAGAAAAAAAACAGTAAAAACAACAGCAAACCTAAACTCCAGTTTTTTCCAAGGAAAAAAAATAATTAGCTATGTTACAAAAATAATACTGAATATACAGCAAATCTATCATGATAAAATTACTTCCTTTAAAACAAAATTAGAGATTTTCCTATGTTTTTCCCAGGGATCACTTTGGTTCATATATGCTACAAAAATATAACCAATTGTATGTATAGTAGTAATACTTTCAATCCAAGAATACTAGCCTAGCGAGTGGTCATGTTACTTCAAGAAGACACACGTTTGGCCTTGGAAAAGCTGTGGCAATACCTGCTGAAGCTCACTGATCTCGTGGCGTAAGTAATCCTCTTTCCTGGCAGCTGTTTGCTCTGCCCGCTGCAGTGCCATCCTAAGGTCCCCCACCTGCAGGACAAACAACACTGTCAGAGCACTGGCTGTAACTTCCTGCTGGCATGAGACTGTACACATACCGCTCCTTAAGCAATGCTGTAAGTATATTCACTACCTACTCTGTTAAGACTCTGTTAGCCAAAGAAAAGCGTGCAAGTCTGCACAGCCCTGCCATACAGTAAAAGAGAGCAGAGATCAGAACTAGATGAGCTATAAAGTTAACAAATAAAACCTAGGCACACACCTGTGAGCACAGTACTTCCTTTTCTAGACCAGGTAGGCTACACAGAGAGTTTCAGATAGGTCTCTGCTACTTAGTAGACCCTAGCTAAACAACAAATCAAAACCAAAACTAAAAAAGAAAGAATTTGATGGTGTGTGCTTGTAGTAACAGCTATTTGGGAGTCTAGAATGAGAGTTGATGGTCACCTGCACAACATTGTTTCAGCACAAAAACAAGGAACAGCGCCGCTCACACATAGCTGCCTACTCTGTCACTGCCACAACTTTTTTTTTTTTTTATCTTGTGGCATCATATTTGAATAATCAGAAATGGTGTCAGACATCTATCTGGTCATTACAGTCCTGAAGACTTAAATCTATGGTGCAGAGATGCCCAGAGGCATTAGCAAGCCTGGCAACAACAAAAATGAAACCAGAACTCTAAACAGCCATCTGTTTTCAAATGTTGATACATGAACACAAGCATTAAAAATTACAATCAATGTATGAAATATTTTTTCATCCTAAATGGAAAGACTATCATAGCTATGATCATCAATTACAAAAAAAAAAAAAACCTAGATGGAGATAATGTTAATAAAGCAGAATATAAAATTAGCAATCTGTATATATCACAGTAGTTTTTAAGAATGGCAGTCCCATACCCTATTCCTTACTCCTTCAATTTTTCTTTATTATTGTAATGTATTTTTAAATTGAAAGAATTTTTAAAGATTAAGGGGGGGTATGTGTGTATAAGTGTATGCAAGTGCACACAGTTGTACAGGCGCCCAAAGAGGTCAAAAGAGGGCACAGGACCACCTGTAACAGGAATTACAGGCAGTTATTAAATGGACATGTGAGATCGCGAACCAAACCTAGGTCTGCAAGAACAATATATATATATATATTGTTCAATATATATATATATATATATGTATGTATATATTGGAACTAATTATTCCACCAAAAATATAAAACAAAATCAAAAGTTACTTGAGGTTGCGGAGAGTAATTCTGTATGTTTTGAATAGTGCTTGAGAAATTAGATGTTTGCATACATAAGACCTACTGTGGGATGACACTGTAGTGTAGCAGAACAGCATTTGCCTAGCACACAACAGGCCCTGGGTTAGAGCACCTGCCCTGATGAAATCAAACAAAACAAAATGTAATGAGTACAGCAGCATCATTAGTGACAGCCAAAAGGTGTAAGGATCTTAGATGTGCTGGGCACAGTGGTGCATGCCTGTAATCCCTGCACTCGGGGAGGCAGAAGCAGATGGATCTCTCTGAGTTTGAGGCCAACATAGAGTGGGCCCAAGACAGCTAAGGCTACACAGAGAAACCCGAAAATCTCGAAAAAAATATCTCAGATGCTCAATATATATATATATATATTTGAGATAGGGTTTCATGGTGTAGCCCTGGCTCTCCTCGAACTGGCTCTGTAGACCAGGCTGGCCTTGAACTCAGAGATGCAGCTGTCTCCACCTCTCAAGTGCTAAGATTAAAGGTGTGTGCAATCACTGCGTGACACTATTTGACAATTTTGTAAACACAGTATGCCAAACTTTTTTCTTCATTAGATTAATGAACTTCCAGAAATGTTACAAATATGTTCAACTATATATAAGGCAGTCTCTTGAAACTTTTATTTATATGCACATACATTACTCTGGCAACAGGATACCTAGTTTCATAAAATTCTCTTTCCTCTGGCAGTGCTGGGCTCCGTGCATATAGCAGGCAGACATTACCACTGAGCTATGTCCTCAATGGTATATAAATAAATATAAAACTCACAGAAAACCAAGCAATAACAGCATGGTGTGTGCATCACACTAAGGACATTTTAAAACAGATTCAAGTAAGATTTGTACAATCCACTACTCTAAAATTGCCAGTAACACAGTCATAGAAGACTCCCAGATGTACTGAATGTAAGATTCATATTTGTTAGCAAATTGTTCCACTTTGCAGAAACATGCACAAATACATAAAAAGTGGCTTTAACCAGCAGTCCACCTGAAGTGCTAACGCCTCTTGCTGCTGACGGGCTTCTTCCTGGGCCTTCTCCAGTGCCCCAGAAAGTTCTTCTTTAGCCTTCATCTCACGCCTCAGAGCAGCTTCCTGTACCTCACTGTCCTTAGCAGCATTGGCTTTGTGAAGTTCAGTAAGTTCTCTTTAAAAAGCAGATTGATATTTTTCATTTGTTAATAGAACACAAAAGTAAACACATACCCATACTAATGCAATTCCTATGTACCTCGGAAATCTCAAATAACACCTTACAATAACACTAGCCACAGTAAGGACCACACTGAACTAGACAAATCAGTATTTAAGAGCACTGGCTGTCCTTGCATAACCTGAGTTCAATTCCCACCACCTACATGGCAGCAACAACCTCTTCTGGCCTCCTCAAGCATGCTGGCAAAATACCAATGCACATAAAATAATTTTATAAAAAGAAAGATAAGAGACTTCTTCAATTTCCTGTGATAAAAGATTACGCTGCATATTGTATACCTGTATGCATTATCTAAGGCAGCCTGAGTACTTCGGCTCTTTTCTTCAAGTTCATCCATGTCTACTTGAAGTCGGCCAAGATCTTTCTCCTGGCGTTCTACCACAGAATTCAGTTTTTTAATATTTTCTCTATGCTGTTTTTCAACCTCTTCTTTGCCATCAAGGACCTAGGTTATTAAAACAGACACGAGCACTTTTCAATAAAAAAATTCATGGTAGGTAATGTATTCCAGGAATCTCTTTTAACACTGGTTACAGCTTGAATAGAAATTGTGGCCCACCAGCATGTGTCTGAACATGTGGTCATGAGTTTTGCAAAGCTGTGGAAACTTCGGCTGGAGGAAATGGATCACTGGAGAACAAGCCTTCAGGGTCAGCACAGCCCCATTTCTCCTCTCCCTGACTGGCACCATGTAACAAACAGTTGACACACACTTGCGCCACCACATACCAACCCTCTCTGTCACACCTTCCCCACCTCCATGGAATCTCATCCTCTCGAATCCTGAGTCAAAGGAAACATCTCCTTCAAGTTGTTTATGTCAAGTCAAGTATGTGATCACAGTGACATTATGTAACCTATCGGCTACTCATTTATCATTAAAACTTTTTTTCTTGCATGATATCCCATTAAATCATTCTGAATGCTGCACAAGCCATGGCCAACTACAGAAAGTAGGAACAATACATATTCAGAGAACAATGATTGCTGGTCACCTGTCTTAGATGTTGTAACTCCTCTTCCAGTTCCTTAGCTTTTCTGTTCAACTTTGCAATAAGGTTTTCATTGTCTTTATCTTTAGCTCTTAATTTCTTAATGATATTGGAATTATGCAGCTGCTGCTTTGAAAGTTTTTCTCCTGGTGATTGTAAAAAACAAAACAAAACAAAAATCAAACAAAACAATGACTGTCTAGGAACCTCATAGAAAGCTTTATCTAACCAGTAGCATGCAATGAGTTTTTACTACCATAAACAATTTTAAACTCCACTGTTAAAACTCATTTGGACAGCAATTGTCAATAAATACTATAAGTATTATATAAAAGGATTCTAGAAAATAAGATATTAACAGTCTTCATTTGATCTTTAGCCACAAACTCAGGATCCTCCTACTACCACAGTCTCCCAAATTGGGGTTACAGTTGTGGACCACCATACCCAGCTTACAGCTGTATTTTAGAATTATCTGTGGTCCCATATTTCTAGCTTATAAAATAAGTTCCTAAAAGACAGGAAGTATGTCATGTCTATTATTGTACTGAGTAATATTCAGTATATTCACTATTTGAAAGGATTCTTATGCAAGGTAAAAAAAAAAAAGTTGGGTAAAATTAATTTCAAATGAAGTGACTGCTTCCAATTGTCCTTAAATTCTAACATGTTCTAAAACACATTTACATTCAATGACATCAAATATATTCACCCCACATTTGTAATATGAACAGTGTAAATATAAAAGATCCAACATTAACAATCATTAAGATAACTGCAATATCGCCATTCAATGAACTTTTTGTACAGCCATCAGTAATGACATACAAAGCATTTAATACCACAGTAACATATGAGGAAGGCTGCACACGGAATATACAATCTTAATTGTGCTTAAAGATGCAAAGAAAGACACACTGAAGAAAAACTAGACCTCCAAGATTAAAAAAAAAAGAAAAAAAAAGGCTGAATAATTTAAAAAGCCAAAATAAAAATAAGTCATCAAATGTTAAAACCATTCTCATCATACTCAAACTAGGGATTCTGAGATTGTATAGACCCTAGAATTACAGCCTTTAGATAACCATGTGTAAATGATGGGCTCTTTTTAGGACTGTTATAAACTTGTAAGGGGCAGCACCAATTTCCGCCTAGTTTTTGGAGACTTTCAGAAAACCTCCGTAGAACAAAAAGCTCCATAACATGTATTTCTTTCACATCTTACCCCATTCTTCCTAAACCTTCAAAGGGCACTTCTGCGGGTTAAGTCCACAGCCTCCTTGCTTTCATTTCCCATGCTCCCTCTCCTTTCTTTCTTGTTCCTCCTTCCCACCTCATGCACTCCCTCTTCTTTTCTTTCTTTTTTGAAGGTTGCTACTGTGTTACTCAAGTTTACCTCAGCCTCCTGTGCAGCTAGGACTACAGGTATGTACCACCATGCCCAGCTCAATATTTGTTATAAGAAACATGTACTATCTATTACATATTAAGTACTTTTCCTTTTCTTAGACTAGTTTTAGTAATCAACAAAATACCTACCTTCTTCCATTAAGCCTTGAATCTGTTCATCTTTTTTCTTCAACAGGTCTGCAGTCTGACTACTATTTAATCTAGTGGCAAGTTCTTCCTTTATGGTTTTCACTTCCTAATTTAAAAAAAAGCTGTGGTTATCATTAAGAATTACTTTAATTCTAGGTATATTTTTCCAGCTTTCCCCTGTTTGAAGAAGCCACCAACCTACAATCACATTTCCATAAGTCTATCATTTTAGTCAGCCCATTTACCTAGTTAATTAAGACAAAGAAACGGCTTTGAATACCCTATAAAAGCCTACCCTCATCAGTTCTATAACCAAGTTTTAATATGGAAAGATGAGTGAAGGTAACTGTCCTTCAGTCTCTACACATATAATCTATAGGTTAATATTTGCATCTGGAACAACCCAACAGTATAGGACAGGAAGAGGTTTGTTGGTTAAGTACCTCAAGTTATTGCTGGTGTCTGAAATGAGCTAGCTAATGAAAGCAACGAAGCATGAGATTTTGTGGAAGAGTTCACACAGAAAAACAATAAATTACCATTAACATTAGTCAAGAAGTAAGAACGGGGTCCTGTGAAATGGCTTGGCAGTTAAAAGCACTCGCCACCAAGTCTGATGCCTTGTATTCAATGTACAGGATCTACATGGTGGAAAGAGAACCATCTCCTGCAAACTCTCCTAATCTTCCTACATGTGGTATGGTATGCCAAGTGAGCGCAAGTGCACATGGCCACACACACAAACACACATACCCACATAGAGAATTAAAATGTGAGATTAATACCAACAAACTCGGAAAGCAGTCTAATCTTAAAAAGTTAAATGCATACAAGTTATTAGTAACAGGTAGGGCTCACACAGTAATTAACAGCCACAGTTGTTAACATATTGGCAACAAAGTTGTTAACAACTGCTCTTGATTGGGAGCCTGGCAACAACAGCTCCTCAACAGACATGGCTTTGCTCCCAAAGGGCATCTGGCATTCCCAGCAACTAAGCAGGGAAGGCATGACTATAATGACATGGAAAGGCTGGGGATGCTGCTAAGCATTTTGCAACAGACTAGACTAGCCCCCTAACAGAATCAGCCTCCTAAATGCCAACAGCATCAAAGATGAGGAATGTTACGAACAGCAAAAGGGAGTCATTAGCCACTAAAAACTAATCTTTTAATTTGAAGTTAAAGACATATATGTTTGAAGTGGTAGGAAAATAATCCATGGGACTAATGATTACTTTTTAAAACGTACATAGCACCATTTAGGTTTAACTGTAACTTATTCTGATGAATTATCGTTTTTAATTACCTTAATGATCTTTGTAATATTTCTTGCAAGGATTCCTATATGTTACATAAATACCTGTTTAAAGAAAATGTGTGTGTGTGTAGCTGTGTACATTTGTGTGCACAGCTGGGGAGGATACAGCAGACTACAGGTAATTTCTCTGATCACTGCCCGTATTATCTTTCTGAGACATGGTCTGAACTTGGAGCTCATCAATCTGGCAAGGCTCAGGAGTTTCAAGGATCTAACTATGTCTGGGCCCCTACTCCAGCACTGGGGTTACAGACACAGGCCATTATGCCTGGCTTTTACATCAGTTCTGGAGATGCAAACTCAGGTCCTCAGGCTTGCTCAAGCACTTCAAAACCAACTCGGCTGACTCTCCATTCCCTAGACTTCTTTAGTATCAAAATCTACCAATTTTAATATATCAAAAATCTACAGTTTACTTGTTAATAAATATACTGTATGTTCTTAATATTTAGTTTTTCCAATACCAAAATATGAGTTCATTCACGGAGCTCTATAGAGTTTAATTTCAATTACCTTCTTAGCAGCATCTCTCTCTTTGCAGGCTAGTTGAACTTTCTTTTCTGCTTCTGCAATTCTCTGTGTAAATTCATCTTTCAGGGAAGAAATGCTACTACTCTCTTCTTTTACTCTGAACATTTCACTAGATTCAAAATATATGAGAATGAAGATACTGTTTATAAGTCTAGAGGTGATGAGGTCAGTTCCCAAAATGCAGACAACATTTTCTCCAATATATACCATATTAAAATAGAACTGGGCGAGGTCAAACGTTTATTCTGTTTTGTTTTTAAGACAAGGTCCTACTATAGTATAAGTGTCCTCTTAAACTCATCCTCCTGCCTGTTTCTCTGATGGAGTTACAGATTATGTGCCATCATGCCTGGCCGGCCAATTACTTTTCAAAGAAAAATTACTTGCTAAATTTATTCTTTATATATTTCTTGGTGTTGCTCAGGATTGAATAAAGGGCTGTGCGTCCTAGAAAAATGCTCTATTACAGACCTGTATCCTCAACCCTACTAAACTAATTTCAAAAAAACCTGAGACAAAACCCACTGGTAAAAATGTCACCAATATTAGACGTGTAAAACCAAGTCAAAAGTAAATGTTTCAACTCTAAATCTTCTGTGTCACACTTCCTCAATCATGTCAAAGTAAACTAATTCAGTGGTTTTAACTATAGAGTTTCAATTCTCACTAAATTTATGTTTTAAATCTCTAATACTAAAAGAAGAATAAGAATATATATATGTGTGTGTGTTTATGAAACAGTTTTCAATGCCAAAGATAATATGGTAATGATAATTTGAAAAGAAAAAAACTATCTTGAAATATGTTTATAATTGGAACATTTCAATTTTCAGTGGCTGTAAGTAAGATAAACTGCAAAACATTTTGTAAAGATTTATTTAATGAGTGTTTGCAAGCATGTATAAACATATACCATGTATGAGCCTGGTACCCTTGGAGTTATGTGGCTGCTGGGAACCAAACACAGGTCCTCTGCAAAAGCAGTAAGTGTTCTTAACCACTAAGCCATCTCTCCAGGCCCAAACTGTGAAACACGGACTTACTTTTAAAACAAAGTACACTGGACTATACACACTGTGTGAAATCATTCACGTGCTCTGAATACTCACTCCTTCAGGTTATCATAAGCCTCCTCTAGAAGTGCTTTTTCTTTACTAAGAGACAGTAACTGGGTCTCTCTCTTTTCTAGTTTCTCATTCAGAAATTCAACTGTCTGGATAAAGAGACAAACACAAGTCAATCATTTGCTATGCAGGTAAAGAGCTGCATACTAAATAAAAACAAAAACAAAAAAGTCAAGTAAGGGTTCCAAATCCTTAGTGTAATGTTTCACATCTTAGTTTAGCATTAGCTACATATCCCATTGTAGTCTTATTATTCTTTAGCCCAAATATGTAAATTTTTTTACTGTTATTCACTGAACTAAAAACAAAAATAATTTTAAGAACTCGTAAGCAGGGAGATGGAAAGATGGCTCCACAGGTAAGAGCACCAGCTCCTCTTTCAGAAGACCTGAGTTCAGTTCCCAGCACCTACATGGCAGCTCACAACTGTCTATAAATCCAGTTCCAGAGGATCCAACATACACACAAGCAAAACACTGATGCACATAAAATAAGTAAATAAATAAACCTTTTTAAGTATAAGCATGTAATTTGAATTTCCTATCAGTACAAAGGAAGCAGAAGTAATTATCTATGTCTTAGGTCTTGCTAAGGCAGTGATACACTTATCTGAAAAGGAAACGAAGGTGCCTTTCCAGTTTCAGAAAAGTCTTGTCCAAAATACCTGAAAACATGAACAGTAACTAGTGCCTCCTTACAGGGTCTCAAAGCGCCAGCATGTCTTCTAGAGTCGCTACTGCTCATTCAAAAGTACAGCAAGGCATTTTGTTTCCAAATAACATTAAATCCAGGGAACAAAATCTGCTGTTTTCAACTGAGTACTTAAAGTACACTTCTCCACATATGTTTTATAGACATTTCAGAAGCCTATTAATGATGCCGGCTCTCGTTCAACTTCTACGAATCAAGAAAAACCAAAGCTGTGGTTTAACATTAAAGAATCAACACCATTCTCTCTTGTATGTATTAAGGAGAAGTCATTTGTCATTCTTAAGTTTTACTTTTGCTCCTTGGGCATTTCCTTTTCTCATTCATGTAAGACAGCTATTAACTGCAGATAGCAAAATAATAATAATAGTAATAATAATAAAATATAAGGAGAAACCAAGCCAAAACACTGTAAGAAGTATACTTGTCATGTCAATGAAACATCAACATTAGAATATTAATCACAGGAAAGCATCAACAGTATTCATATAAAGCCGAACTAAAAGAAGAAATCTAAAATTTCCCATAAATACTATATACATGCAAAACATTTTAATATAAATATAAAAACAGTAACATTCAAGTTGATTTAAGATTTCTATTTTCAGAAAAATTAAAGATACATGTAACATAAACAGTCCTTTGCAAACTGACATAAGGATGTGCAGAGCATAAAAGAATTTTAAAGTGATAAGGACTTAACAATAAAGATGTAAAATGGAAACGTTGAGCTTTTTTATAATATCTACTTAGTCTACCATAACTGCTTTGCGGGAATTCCAAATATCTTAAAAGAAATAATTATTCATTCATTTTAAGATCCTTACTGCTACAATTAAGTGATCAAAAGATCTTTTTCAAATCACCACACATCTATGAAAATGTTTTCATCTCTAAAACATACCCAAAGCCCCTCCTCTACTTTGTAGTTACCTTGCAAACATCTTCTTTCTCCGGCAGTGTTTCTGGCTGACTGTCAGCACCCTCACACTGCTCAGCCACGGGTCCAGAAACACAATGCCCTTCGTTTACTAGTGTAGGAGAAGCCAATGAATCTGGCTGTTCACAGTTAACAGGAGTAGCACTTCGGCCACTTTCCTCTAATTCTGCTTCCTCAGAAGGTGCAATTAATGTCTCGTTTCCTTCCTCTTCTTCATCTTTTTCTTCAGTGGATTCTACTACTTTAGTCTTTGGGGTTGAAGAATTCACTACTGTAGGTGCTAAAGCATAGCCCTTGCCTGGCAGTTCGTCATCTGAGTTGATTTCGCTTACACTCCGGCTATCTAGAGACTGCACACTAAAGGAGTCTATTCTTTCAAAAGCATCTGATGAGCAGCAGCTCTCGTTGAGCTTTTGGAAGTCATCTAAGCGGCTATACTCAGGACAAGCAGATGCAGAGAGAAGCTGAAATGAAGTCTGCATCAGGTGAAGACTGGACTTTGCATCTGAAGTCTCTTGCCTTGAACTAGCCGAGCTCTCACTTATTACACTCTCATGATCTAAAACTTCAATATCGCTGGTGGTAGACGTGCCCGATGAGAAGGAGCTAACAGGAGGAGAAGGTGTATTGCTCTGTCTGTCTTCATGTTTTTGCTCTTTAGGTTCCAAAGCCATGTCCTTAGTTTCTGCTGTGAGGGACTGAGTGGACGCGGTAGAGACATCTTCTGTTGCTGCATTTACATTAACTACATCTTCAGATGCTTTCAATCGCACAGTGGGCACCTTCACGTCAGACTCTTTACTAGCAGCTTCTTCATGATTGCCTGCAGGCACAGGTGAAGGGGTACCCACGGCTGGAGTTTCTCCAGACGCACACACGGAGTCTCTCGTTTCTGACTCATCTGTCTCAGAAGCTCTGGACTGGCCAGGGGATGATGATTCCCGTAAACCACTTTTCACTTCTTCTTCTGGCCGCTGTGATTTAGCTGGAGGCTTCGAGACCACTGGGCTCTTCTGAATGGTCTGGACATCCGATGGTGAGAGGAAGGCACTGAAGAAACTTTCAGATTCGTCGACTACAGTCCTTCGAACTGGCTTTGTAATTGCTTTAGGGGAGGCTGTTGGTGGACTCTGAGGTTCAGTGCTTGAGTTCAATCCCCAGGTTGAAGTATCCCATCCTCCACTCACAGGGGGACTTATTCCTTTGACAAAAATAAACTAATTGATTAAATAGAACATGTATAGCATTAGTATTTCAATCATCATCAGAGCTATCAAGTGAGAGAAAAGAAAGCCTATGAAATAGACCCTGGAACTTGGAGCAGGTAAACTCTTTGCTTACAGCATCACTAATTAGTTTCCAGGTTAACTTTAATCTAATCTTCTATAGAATAGATTCTATTCTATAAAAGAATAGAAGCAGTGTAGGCTGACCTGAGAGGATCTACAAACAAGTACAAGACTGGGCCTGGCTTTGCTTAACCAAAGCAAGTACATGTTTAAAGTACATCCCCTCCAGTACATGTTTAAAGTAATGATATAGGTTTTATAGCCCATGTGAAGTCCCAGATACACACAAAAACAGTCCAAATCCTCACTAACAGGCCACATGTAGTCACAACACTATTCAGCCACACAATCTTTTTATTCTTGTAACATTAGATAATAAAACTTAATAAGCTAAACAGACAGCACCACTCAACATTGAACCTGAGATAGTGGAGACGTTCTTTTTCAAAAACCATAATTTAACAGATATGAACAGTCAGCGCTAGTATATAAATTCCCTTTTATGTACTTAAGGACCAGTCTGCAAGTTCCTCTCTCTTCAAACCCCAGGTGTTTCTTTACATTTTTTTTTTGTAGATGAGCAAAACCACCCAGACTGTGTACAACTGGAAGTTGGTGGAGAATACACACAACCTCTGGGGATTCCTTGAAAAACCAAGAAGTCCTTTAACAAAGTCTAACTGGAATATTCCAAAGTTACCTGGAATGAAGAGTGTTGAGAAAACTGAGTTGGGGACAGAGTTTTATATGCACTTGTTCAGTGATCTTGCTTAAAGCAACATCAGGTCTGCTAGCTTGCTTCGATCTGCTAGTTAAGTTAGGTCTACAAGTTAACTATCATCCTCATGGATGCCAGGGTTTAAATTTGCCTGTTCACTTAAACTATCCCATTCCTCAGCCACACAATGCGTGGTCCATGAAAATAGCATTTAAAAAGACTTGACTCCATTCCAGATAACCTGTCCTTAAAAATAAATTATACAGCACTATTCATACCTCAGATTTCAAAGGCGCGGGGGGGGGGGGGGGGCAAGGGAGGGGCGGGGCAAGGAGAGTATCTTTATATTTGAAAGTTAACTGATCTCGAGTTTAGTAACTCAAACTCCGGGGTCCAACAGCAAAAGGCAACTCAGTAGCAACGTCATGTAACACAGGAATAAGATCACAACACACCTACAAACATACATAAACCAAGATATCAATGGTTCACACTTTCGGCCCCCGGTCTTTAACCATGTACAACGAAAACCAGAAACCGGAGAGTGGTCAAGCACTCTTTTCATCCAAAGTTTGCATCCTGTGTCCATTGCTATACACGTAAAAGTGTGCAAGAATCCCTTAGACTTAAAAGACACAGCAACTAAAAACCCTCAAAAGGGTCGATTCGGCCAGTCTGAAACACCTGGTTCTGCAGAGAAGCTACAGGTGGGAACTCTTGGAGCACGCAGTCCCTTGGTCCTGCCCCAGGACAGTGTGTGCCTCACCTGGAGCGACTTATTTATGCATTCTGGGTTTCGTTTAGCTCTTCTGTCCAACACGGGTACTACCAGCCCTGACTCGGGTTGTTCTGAAGACGAGGAAGCTTTCTGTGAAGTCTTTGTGCTACGAAGCGTGTTCATTAAATGCCACCCGCGGGGCTCCCTGACTCTGAAATTTACTTAGTTCGGACCTAGGACGCAAACTGCGGAAGACGCGCAGCAATTAGGGGCCGAAGGCTGTGCTCAGCACCCTGCACGCAGGGCCTGGGGCCAGGACCAGACCTGGAGCTGAAGCCTGAGGCCAGCAGGACCCGCTCCGGGGCCGAGGCAGCGGGCTGGGGTCTGACGGCAGGCAGGCTCCACACCCCGGGGCCCGCTTACCCGGCTCGCCGTACGGGATGGCCTCGGCCCAGGCGCTCGGCTCCTCCTCCTGGATGTCCAGGACCCTGTCGATGGACTTCTGGGCCTGGGACAGGGCCTGCTTGGCGAAGCTGGACAACTGCGAGGCGTTGAACCAGCTCATGGCCCCTCCTCAGCGCCGGCCCCGCCGGCTCCGGCGGCCTCAGCGGTGGCCCCAGCCCACCGCTCCCCGCGGCCGCGCGGCAGCTCTCGGCCTCCCTCACAGCTGAGCCGGGTGCCGCCGCGCATGCGCCGCCCTTCCACGTACACAACCACCAGATCCGGGAGCCGAGTTCCGCCCAGGCGGAAGGGCGGGGCGGCGGCGTGACGCCACATCCGGGAGCGGAGGGTGGTCCTTAGTTATGGTGTTTTGAGTGCCGGCTCTAGCTTTCCAGGATCTGCAGGGACCGGACCTCCGGGAGCGAGCGGAGCCGCACGTACCTCGCTGTCACCACGGCGGCTAGGCCTCACATTTCTTTTGCCACTCGAGAAATAGTTGACCGGTTCTTGTTGGACCTGGTTGTCTTTGCCTGACTTTATTGGCACTGTCACCAGATCCTGGAAGTTTTATAGACGAAACCTTCCTCACAGCCGAGTTGTCATCTGAATGACGTTCATCAGCACATTCCTATGTTAAGATGTGGAGTTTTTAGGGACATACTGGGTCACGAAGTGACGCCCTTGGGAAAAAGATAAATGCCCTATTAAGAGGTCTCAAGAGTGCCTCTGCCGGCTAAAGCACGACATACCTAGGCCACGGCAGCCATGAACCAGAAATAGGTGCCCTCATCGGCTGTGCTGATCTTGGACCTCCCAGTCTCTAGAACTGTAAAATTTAAGTTTCTGTTGTCTATGAGCCAGCCACTTTATGGTAATCTGTAACAACTGTTTGGATGGACTAAGACACTTGGCAAGCAAAATATTAGCCCATCAGTACATACAGGGCACACTGCTTAGAAGATAGAGCCTAGATGCACTCTTTTACCACACTTGGTCATGGGAGGGAATTTAAAGACAGTGTCCTTTTTGTCCAGTCAGCAGCTGTGTTTGGTTTGGTTCTAATAATGCTAAGAAAAATTTCTACCAGAATCTAAAAGCGAAATTTCATTCAAACATCCAGAGTTTCGGCCCCTTGTGAAAAAGAGAATCCAACCCTAAACAATGAAATAAAGTACCCAAGGAACGCTGGTGCTAAGACCGGGAGAAATGGCCTTCCCCAGGGAAGATGACATCAACTGGTTGTCCATTACCAGTCATGTACTACGTGCACACAGATTTAACAATGAAAAAGAGGCCACTAATGTAAAACAGCAAGAGGGATATGAGGGCTTGGAGGGAGGAAAGGGGGGAAATGATGAAATTTTGATCTGCCAAAACAGTCCCTAGGACTACCCTACCTACCAGGTGGCTGGCTTAAAATGACAGAAATGTTTTCGTAGTTTGGAGCTGTAAGTCTGAAGTTGTTCTACAGGGCTGTCCTCCCTCTGAAAGCTTCAGAGAAAATACATCCAGCTTCTCCCATCTTCACATCTTTGCAGGCAATCCTTTTTCCTGGTTAGGCACACCCCTGTGGTGGTTTGAAAGCTTGGCCCAAGGGAGTGGCACTGTTAGGAGGTATAGACTTCTTGGAGGCAGTGTCACTGTGGGGGTGGGCTTTGAAGTTTCCTATGCTCCTGCACTGCCCAGTGTAGAATGAGAGCCCCTTCCAGGCTGCCGGCAGAAGAAGCCAGTCTCCTCCTGGCTGCCTTTAAGTCAAGATGAAGACACAACTCTTGGCTCCTCCAGCATCATGCCTGCCTTGCACACTGCCATGCTTCCTGCTATAATGGACTATGATTCTGAAACTTTAAGCCAGCTCCAATTAAATGTTTCCCTTTCTAAGAGTTGCCTCGGTCCTGGTGTCTTCACAGCAATAAGACCCAAACTTAAGACAACCACTCTATTTTCTGATCTCTCACCTCTTCTAATTCAGATGCCTACCATATCAGATTAATGCCCTGATATTTGAGAATGACCACATCCTATTCAATTACATCTGTAAGAACTATATTCTCAAGAAGAATCATTCTTAATGACCTTTTCCTGGTCTGTGGCTGGCATGACCTTAGTACATTGTGCTTTAGAGCGCAAAGACACTTACACTTCTTAATAGGGCACTAATCTTTGTTCTAAGGATGTCACCTCGTGACAAAGTATGAATGGAGCTAAAATGCCCTCTGACAATTATTTTCACACACTACAATTTTGCATCTATCTAACAGCTCATTCTAAGAACTGATTAATACATTATCTGACTGCTCCCTGAGTATTTGCCTTACACTGCATGGAACTATGCAATGAAGGGACTTTTTCTTAACAACAGTAACAAAACCATATCATGTTCTTGGCAAGTTATGATCTTCCAACAATTTTATCCCACTGAATTCCATTTCTGAGCAATGTCAGTGACAGGCTAGAAGCTAGAGGGTGCTTCTAGGTCATAGCTTTTGTCAGACCTATGCACCTGAAAAGAAGTGGGAGGAGGGGAGAAAGGGGTTTGTGGGGATGGAGAACACACTTGACATAGAAAGAACTTAAGACAGATGATGATGGAAAATCAGGTAAGGCAGAAGACAAAGCTGAGCCTGACGGTGAAGCAAAGTCAGGCCAATAGAAAAAGCCAAGTGTCAGAGAAACCAGCCCTTGAAGAATACCAAGATGATGAAGCAGTAACAAAACATGAAGACCGAGATAACAGAAAGTTATCTAGAAAGTTACAAGTTGCAGGCACGCCAGAATCCCAGTAAGCTGAAAGTGCTTTATGCCAATGTCATAGGCTGAGGAGGAGCTAAGGGGCAGGAAGTGGTTTTCACTGGATGAAAAGAAATGTATAGCTTTGCAATGGTGATACATGCCTTTAATCCCAGCACTTGGGAGGTGGAGTCAAGTAAATCTCTTGTGAGTTCAAGGCCAGCCTGGTCTACAGAGCAAGTTCCAGGGTAGCCAAGGCTACACAGAGAAACGCTGTCCCCAAAAAACATAAAAAGAAAGAAATGTATATATAGTATACGTTGTCTTAAGTGGCAAAGATGGTAGGGTAGCTGAAGGGGTTGAAGGAGGTACCAAATGGGGCTTATATCCTGTACCTTTAGTGTTTTTCTCCTTGAATTTGACTTCTCTGATGACAGCATCCCAGGCCTTGCTGCTTGTCTTGGTTCATGCTTGCAGGTCCTGTTTTTATCTTTAATTTTGCTTTTCCATATCATTATCTTTACAAAAAGCCTCTGGTCCAAAGAGCACC
Organism: Meriones unguiculatus; assembly: GCF_030254825.1. Classification (NCBI taxonomy): domain Eukaryota; kingdom Metazoa; phylum Chordata; class Mammalia; order Rodentia; family Muridae; genus Meriones; species Meriones unguiculatus. The sequence goes on from NC_083353.1 coordinate 88,808,714, forward strand.
ACCGGCACAAGGTTTTGACTCATATGCATGCACGTGAAAGTCTGCAGATCCACATGAAAATTACCTTTGCATGTTATACTAATACTTGTTAACTCCACAAGATTGTACCCAATAACAAAATTCCTTTAGAAGAGCTTAGCCAAATAAGGAAAGTTGAGGCCTGTTAGAATTCTGTCCCAATACTTACAAATGCACAGCACTAGGCAAATGACATAAACCTTCTAATGTTATTTTCCAACCTCCATGATGAAAATATTGTTGCTTTTTTATGATTATTACAGCATCTTTATGAAGGAGGCACTCAGTGTTAAGAATCTTCAACTTTAAAAGCACTCAGCTCTTGAAAGGCAAATACAGGCAGATCTCTGAGTTCCAGGCCAGCCTGGTCTAAATAGTAACTTTCAGGACAGTCATAGCTACAAAGTGAGAGCCTCTTTGTGAAGAAAAAAAGAAAGAAAGAAGGAAGGAAGGAAGGAAGGAAGGAAGGAAGGAAGGAAGGAAGGAAGGAAAGAAGGAAAGAAGGAGAAAAGAAAAAAAGATAAAAAAGAAATGTTTGCTTTTCGACACATTTCTAAAATCCCAGTACAGAAGGAGGCAGGGAGAAGAGAGGCACAAGTTCAAAGCCAGGTTAGACTACACAATGAGACCTCATCTTATTTTAAATAAATAAAGAAAGAAATAAACAAGGGCTTATTGGAGATGTAATTTAGTAATGGAATATTACCAAATATATCTGGGCACAGGGGTCTTTTCGGACACTGATTCTCCAACAAAGGACCATGCATGGAAATAACCTAGAATCCTGGCTCAGACGTAGCCCATGGCAGCTTAGCATTCAAGTGGATTCCCTAGTAAGGGGAACAGACTGTCTCTGACATGAACTCAATGATGGGCTCTTTGACCTCCTTCCCCCATCCCCAAGGGAGAAGCAGCCTTGCTAGGCCACAGAGGACATTGCAGCCAGTCCTGATAAGACCTGATAAACTAGGGTCAGATGGAAGGGGAAGAGGACCTCCCCTATCAGTGGACTTAGAGAGGGGCAGGGAGGAGATGAGGAGGGGAGAGAGGGAGGGGGCTACAGCTGGGATGCAAAGTGAATAAACTGTAATTAATATAAAAAAATAAAAATTTAAAAAAAGTAATGGAATATTGACATAGCAATGTACAAGGCCCTAAGTCTGATCCTAGAAACAACTACAAAGAAAAAACTGTTGACTCTGTAACATTTTGGGTTAAGCATATAAAGATACACAATGGAATACTACTCAGCAATCAAAAACAAGGAAATCATGAAATTTGCAGGCAAATGGTAGGACCTTGAAAAGATCATCCTGAGTGAAGTATCCCAAAAGCAGAATGACACAAATGGTATATACTCACTTATATAGACCTATAAGATAGGATAAACTTAATGAAATCTATACACCTAAAGAAGATAACAAGAAAGAGGCCCTGGGGTAAGATAATCAATCCTCACTTAGAAAGGCAAATGGGATAGACATGGGATGTAGAAGAAAACAAGCAACAGAACAGGAGCCTACCACAGAGGGCCTCTGAAAGACTCTGCCTAGCAGTGTATCAAAGCAGATGCTAAGACTCATAACCAAACCTTCAGCAAAGCGCAGGGAATCATATGAAAGAAGGGGGAGTTAATATGACCTGGAGAGGACAGGAGCTCCACAAGGACCAAATATATCTGGGCACAGGGGTCTTTTATGAGACTGTCTCTCCAACCAAGGACCATGTATGGTTATAACCTAGAACCTCTGCTCGGATGTAGTCCATAGTAGCTCAGTATCCAATTGTTCTCCCTAGTAAGGGGAACAGGGACTATTTCTGACAGGAACTCAATGGTGGGCTCTTTGACCTCCCCCACCCGAGGGAGGAGCAGCCCTACTAAGCCACAGAGGACTTTGCAGCCAGTCCTAAAGATACCTGATAAACCAGGGTCAGATGAAAGGAAAGGAGGTCCTCCCCAATCAGTGGACTTGGAAAGGGACAGGGAGAAGACGAGGGAGGGAGGGTGGGACTGGGAGAGAATGAGGGAACAGGATACAGCTGGGATACAAAGTTAACAAACTGTAACTAATATTAAAAAAATAAATAAAAAAGAAAAGAGAATATAAATATATTCCATGTGGTTTTATAATGAAACTAAATTTGTCAATATGGAGCTAGAAAGAACTATACCGGGGTTTATCTCCGTGGCGGAGCACTTGACTAACATGTGGGAGGTCCTCAGTTCTATCCCTGAACAGACAGACAGACTCCATCTACTACCATTCCACAAAGCTTCTGAATAAAACACTGCAACCAGCCAATTAAAAAAACAAAACACTGTAAACAAAATAAAAGAAAAAAGAATGAAAATCAGGTACTATTTGTTCCCACATTAAAATACTACAATTGCATTTTCAGTATTTGTGCTCCATTTTTTTTTTTAGTATTTTTGAAGAAAAAAAGGCATATTAAGAGAAAGACTTTACTATAAAAATTTAGTCATTCCATTTCATTTATCATATTCGAGCAACTTAACCTAGCAGGAGGTCTGTGCCATGGAAATCACTATAGCAAAATTTTAAAAATTTAAAAATTTCAAGTGCAATAAAAGTTTGGTAATAATAACTGTTAAACATTTAAAAATACTCCTACATCACTATGGAACTATTTACTATTATTAACATACTTTAAAATTTTCAATAAAAAGTAGACAATGTATGATTTTATTAATAAATAGTGCAAAAGCATCAGTGATAACTCTTTAAACATTAATTTCTTTGAACAGCCATGTCTCAGTTTAAGTTTGTGCATACTGTCCTCTGTGGCATTGCAAATGAATACATGAAAATATTTTCTTATTTTCATGCACATGTACTAATTTGTAATACTGTTTACAAGTTATTATGGACAAGTTAAACTCTGCAATAATTAATACACATTTGGATATCCACAATTACATGGGTAGCAATGAAACAGCCTATGTTTGATATATTCTAGATGTCAGGTTGTAAATATTTAATGTTCTTAAAACGTAATTCCTCATTTCCATTCAAGGATACATTTTTACACATGTGGATGCTCAAATGAAAGATGAGGAATATGTTCTTTGACCATAGTAACAAACTCACACAAAAGACAGCGTTTGTCTTGCTTTGAAGAAGCAATACATTTGTTCATAATCTTTCTCTCTCCAGGCACTGTTTTCCACATTACTAATGAAAATGCTTACTAGCCCAACCCCAAAGTTCAGTCTTCAAGAGAAACTTATAAATTTAAAAAAAGAGTCATTCATTATATATATATGTATATATAAAAGTCAAATTCTAGCAATATTAATGCTAAAAATGACGTCAATTAAGTTTCCTTTCTTGGGTGTTCCCCTCTGCCTCATCTTCCCAGCTCTTCAATTAAATTCCTTAGCATTTATAAAGTATATGATGTCTATGAATTTTCTATTATGTGAAGATTTATTTTCCTTAAGTAAAATGAAGTTTGAATAGTACAGTCTGTGGTGTAGTGACATCAGCAACAGCCAGTTCTTGTCCATCAACGAGTCCCAATTCTAAAATAAAAAAGAGTCATTAGCCCAAGCAAAAATACACAAATACCAACAAAAAGATATACACACATTATAGCTTTATAGTTGAGATATCTCAAAATCTAATTCCTTTTAAGAAAGATAAAACTTGGAGTTCTGTTTTTTTCTATTAAAAATTTCATCGATTCTATTATTTTTATAGATATATGTATTTTGACTTGGTCATATTTAATCTAAGTTCAAAGCCAGCCTGGGCTACAAGCAACCTCAAGCCCAGCTGAAGCAATACAAAGGCATCCTATCTCTAAACACTAAGGGCTAAGGTTACAGCACAGTGATAAGGCACCTACCGACAATTAAGAGTTGCCTGATTATGATCCCTTGCACTAGGGAGAGACACAGAGACAGACACACACCATTCACACCCATAGAGAGAAAAAGAGAGAGAAGTAGAGAGAGGGAGAGAGAATACAGACATTTACTAAAAAAGAAAACCATTAATATAAACATTTCTTAAAATACCTTTTAATGTCTTGGAAAGATTGGGTCTTGTTCGTTCTTCAATAGATGTTACTGACTGGAAAACAACATTATTTTAATGTATATTGCATTAAGAAAAAATCAAATTTTCTTGAAAAAATTTTAAAAAAAAAAAAGAATATTACTGACCTGTAAGTAAAGTGTCCTGTTTTTCCCCTCTAATGTGGCTGTGATAGCTGGTGACTTCATTTGCCTAAATAAAGTAGCAAACATCATTTTTTTTTAAAGAAATAGTTGTTGCTGTTTTGTTTTAAAGTTTAAAAAATTATTTTTACAATAAAAATCACTCATCACTTACAGAGAAGCACTATTGGTTAGATAGTCTAAAACCTCTTGTAGTTTAGCGGATGGAGAAAACTGAATGTTTTGAGGAAGCTGGCTACATGCGGGACAATTTTCCTACAAACATAAAAGGGTAATTCAGAGGCATACAAACCAACATCAGTCTCTTTTTTAAGCAAAGATATAGAAATCAAGTTGTTTTATCATCATGTACAATTCCTATCAAAATATTTTTGCTTTGAAGCCTGTTTTTATAGCAGATCATTTGTTGTAAATTATTTTGACGAATAATATTTACTTAGGCTGTGTAATAAAAAATACATTACTATTAGCTTTAGCAGCTCAGAACGTAAATGATTCTTCAAGGTCCTGAGAACACAGAGGCAAAGGCTGCACAGCGGAAGCGCTCCGTGGCCTGCACACTAACCTTCCTCTCCGCTTCAAATGTGTATGTGTACAGGCCGTCCACGTCATTGAAGACCAAGTAGTTGTTAAGAGGGATATATGCGCTGCAAGGGAAAGCGCTCACGTTTAGTTAGCTGAGCTAGGCTACAACACGGACTTACACACACGCTGAGAACAAAACTCATTACCTTGTGGCTATCTTAAAAACCTCGGTGGCACACACAGCTAGAGAGAAAATAAAGGCATTTAAACTCAGTAAAAATATTTTGAAAGTCAGCGACAAATTAGGTGAAATTATAATTTCTATGGTAAATAGATTCTAAAATACATAATTTCAAAAACATAGGAAGGAACACGTTTTATATTTGTTTTACATAAGCTAAGCAACTTTTTCCTTTGTCTTCATGAGATCAATGAAAAGCTAAACCTCCGAGTAAAAGACATGCTAAAACGTCCCTTTACTGTGAGCACTTTGTCCAAGAGAGACCTGTCTTGTAAGACATAATGATACCAAAATTACAGTGGCCTACCTAAGTAACTCACCTAAGAAGATATCAAATTCCTAGAATACAAGTAACTACAGAAATGTCCATTTAAATATTAAGTCAAAATCAAAGCAAAATATAAAACTGAAAAGGTCTTTTTTTTTTTTTCTTACCTGCAATGACTGCATTTGTAGAAGCTACTGCAGGAATGATTCGTTTTACCACTCCTGAAAAATTTACCAAATAAACTATGGTCATTTTTTTTTCTAGATTTTATTTTCAATTTTGTGTTGGGGCACATGCACGTGTGTGTGTGTGTGTGTGTGTGTGTGTAAATGCGGGTATGTTCACATGTGAGTGTAGGTGCCCCTCAGAGTCCAGAAGAATTTGTCCGATCCCCTGGAGCTGGCGTTAGAGGAGGTTGTGGACAATACACACTCTTGACAGCTAAACCATCTCTCCAGCTCCTTTAAAAATAAAATAGTTACCTTAAGTTAAAATATAATTAAATCCTTTAGAGTCTAATTGTTAAATACTAGGTTCTGAAATCTGATTTTTTCGAGCTTTCAAAATAAGAAATAAAATTGGGCATAGGCAGGCATGGTGATATATGTCTATTCCCAGCCCTTGGAAAGCTGTAAAAGATGCTAGCTCAAAACAAACAAACAGAAAACCTTAAACATGAACTACCATCTTTCACATTCCCAACATTCTGTAGTGTGTTGAAGATCTTAAGCAACAGTATGGAAATACTGTTTTTGTAGTTTTACATAATGACAAAACAGTAATATAATAATAAGTGTTTCCTTATGCTCCAGGTATAGTGTGAATAACCATTATTTAATGTTCCTGACATGATGATACTAGTCACAGCATCCTTGTTCTAAATAAATAAGGAAAGCAAGGCTGAGAAACTAAATATCGTATCTACAACATTAACCCTAACAAGTATAGGAATGGGCTGGGCCCACTTGCTATGGATAATATTAATATAGTTCAAGTCATTCCATTCACAAAATGGCACAATAGAAAAAACAAAATCATCTTTTAAACTATCTTTCTTTTACATTACAGTTCTGACCATACAAAATATGATACACAACTCTCTATTTTGACACCTTTTTTCATTTCTGCTTTCTTGTAATCAATGAACAAACCATCTCTCACAGCACAAAAGACTCAGACTTCTAACTGTGCTTGCACTGCTCATTCTAGAAGAAACCACATGAACTTGGAGGGTGAGGAAGCACTGCAAGATGTGTTCCCAGCATTCCAGCAAGGGGATCACAAAGCAGGCTGGTGTAGAGGAAGGTGAGAAAACGGGCAGCAGGCATGAACTGAATTGAAGGGACAATAAAAGAACATGAGTAAATTCAAGAAAATAATCACAGAAGAGAGATGACAAATTTACAAAAAGAACACAAAGCTCTTTCTGGAGAACTGGCAAAACTATGAAAGAGATGACCTGTAGCTGGACTGAAGCATTGGTCACCAAGGCTGAACAGGACTGCTCACTGTGAGTCCATGCTGGAAGGGGCACATTTAGTGACTGTTACTGACCTAGCACCAGGACACGGAAAGACAGAACAACCAGGCTTCTGTAGAGCATCTGGAAAGTTCTTTCACAGTGCTTTTGTAAAGACAGTTGAAAAATCTGAGTGATTCAGGAAGATCTAATAACGGACTGAGACAAAACTAAAAGGCTGCCAAGACCCAAGTTTGGTCTCCAAAAACAATATAAAAAAACTTAATTAACACCCTCCAGAATACCACTTCTCTGAGAGAGGGGAGATGGGGAGACAGGTAAGGGGAAAGGAAAGCTTAGCCACTGCAATGGTGAAAAGCTATGCAGTTTTAACGAATACCAACATCAGGAATGCTGTGTCCTGGCCTAGAAGGTCCAAGAAGGATGGATAACCGCACTCTGGTCAGAGAAGACCACCAAGACTTGAAGCTGTGACATACCAAAAGATTGAGGAAACAGGAAGATTTAAGAGTGGTAAAAATTTAAAATGTGGAGAAAATACAGTCACTATGCTCAAATATTAGAAACTACTATTTAAGGGGAATTAGGAGCTGAGAGATGGCTCATAGTTAAGAGCACCCACTGCCCTTCCACAAGACCTCGGTTCTGTTCCCAACATCCATATGCAGCTCACATCTTTCTGTAACTCCAGTTCCAGGGGATCCAATGCCTTCTTCTATCCTCTGCAGGCACCAGACAAGCATGAAATACACATAAATACATACAGGCAAAACACTCTTACGTAAAAATTTAAAAATAAAAGAAAAAGCAATTAGAGTATGTGAGATACTGGACAAAACTCAAACTAAACAAGAACAAGAGTTCTGCTCAGCACATAAAGTGACTGCTCCCAAGAGGGTGTGACCTCTTGAGTGAGAGGTGAATGAGCAGTTAGACTCTCAGGGCTCGTTCAGCTCAGAGAAATATGAACCAGTGATACCATTCAATCTTCACTAGCTGAGAAGTAACATGCATTCTGCTGAACTTAGCCCCTCCTACCTTGGAGTAACTAGAATACCACAGTTCCTTAATTAAACTTCAGAAGGAAGTTGATCACTATCACTTATCAAGCATTCTCCCCATAGAGCAGTGGTTCTCAACCTTCCTCATACCATGTGACCCTTTAAAACAGTTCATGTGGTGGTGACCCCCAACCATAAAATTATCTTGTTGCTACCTCATAGCTGTAATTTTGCTATTGATATGACTTACAATTTAAATATCTACATATCAGTAGATGGTCATAAGCACGACCCAAATGGGTCATGACCCATAGGTTGAGAGCCACTGCCATAAAGCATTCCCCATCATCAACCCCACAATCATGACAGCTCACTAACTCACCTTGAGTGAGTCTATAGGTAACACCTCTAATATTATATTGTGATGCTCTCTCTACAGATTTTTGGAAAATCCACTGAATATGTTCAGGATCATCTCCATCTAATGGAACCCCATCTGTTGCAGGGGAGACAGACATATATAACCATAAGGCAATTTTTAAATGAAATTTCAAAATGAGTAATAAAAAAACACTTTCTAAGTCTAGATTGTTGAATTACCTCCAAAAGGCTGCTCTTTAGGCCACTGCAACATCCTTACATACTCGATACAGTGTTCTGGGAGCCTGGGCATAGATGCAATGGTACACATGGGAAAATTGACCTAAAACCACAGTTTGTCTTTCTTAGTAAAATTTAAATGATGAGTTATTATTAAATGCAACTTCCAGTTCTAGTTTAGTTCATAACATTCATCTCAGCTCTTGACTTATAAAATATAAGCAAAACACTATAAAGTATTAAAGCATCTATACTAATAGGAGGCATCAGAGTCTCTTTAGGTTGAGCTACCTATAAAGACAGACACATTTGGGGCTGGAGAGATGGCTCAGGGGTTAAGAGCACCGATGTTTTTCCAGGGGACCCAGGTCCAATTCCCAGCACCAACGTGGCAGCTCACAACTGTCTGTGACTCCAGTTCCAGGGATCTGATAACCTCACACAGACACATGCAGGCAAAACACCAATACACATAACATAAAAAAATAAAAATAAATTATAAAAAAAGACATATTTGTCCTACATTTTAGAGTATATACGCTCAAATTCTACTGGCAATGAAAAGTACACTAAATAAATTCTAAAATGTATGATTTACTTTCACCTGTATTTAATGTGATGGTATAATACAAACCAACACAAAAACAAAGATTTAAATCAATTGTTAAGTTAATACTCATAGAGCTGCTGACATTTATAAATCAAAATTGCAACTATTCTTTAAAACAAGTATGTAGATTATGGAGCCCTAGCTTTGAAAAAATCAGTTTTAATCCTATTTTTAAATTTTTTATTACCTGTTTTTTTTATTACATGTATGTGTGTGACAGCACATGCTATAGTGCACATGTGAAGGTCAGAAGAAAACTTTCAGCACCACTACAGTGGTCCTAGGATTGAACTCAGTATCTTTATCTGCTGAGCCATTGTCTCACAAGCCTTTTTCCTAGTATTTGTGCTCTCTGAAATAATTACAGCAGACCTTCCTTATTCATGAAAGGTATGTCCTCAGACTTCAACGAATGTTTGAACTCTATGTACATACTTTTAACACTGAGGGCAAGTATATGGGAAAAACATCCAGAATGTAACATATCCTAACATACAACGTTATAATTTCTCTTAAATTATAAAATTAAGGAGCTAGAAAGATGGTTCAGTGCTATAAGAGTATTTGCTTTTCTTTCAAAAGACCTAAGTTGGTTCCTAGCACCCACATTCGGCAGCTCATGTCAGCCTGTAACTCAAACTGCAGAGGGATCTAGGACCTATGACCTCTATCAGCACTGCACTCACATATACACAGACATGATTAAAATAAAATAAACACTTAGCATAGAGCTATAGAAGCACAAAACCTAATGTTCAGTGTCTTCTCTCAAACATACTCGACTACCATATACTTTACTCCTTAGCAAATTCTGCTTTAAATTTTGCTTTTGTTCAATGCTGAAGTACGTAAGTTTGACCCCTTGCCCTCCTTATGGTAAATACTAACCTACACCTTCAGCAAACTTGAAACATATTTATCCCCAATTTCAAACCCTAAGCACTAACTAAACCTAACAGTCAACAGTAATTACAACCCAAGATCCTAAGGGAAAAAAATGCACGTTCTGATTACCTGTGGTGGATAAAGTTCCAGGGTGCACTCAATACAAGCAGTCATTCCAGGCAAGATCACTCGGGCATTTCCTTTAAAGCCTTCTGTGCCCCCATCTATCAAAGGGACAATGGAACTTGGATCCAACACACCATCTTCATAATTTAGAAGAGATATCTAGAGAAATGTTTTAAAGGGCTTAAAAAGGGAATAGGAAATGGAAAAAGGGAGAAAAAAAAAAGAAAGGGAGCAGCATACTCCCATCAAGTTCTAGAAGTCAGTTTGGGACTCAGTAGCAACATATCAGAATGAAGGAATTATATTCCTAACAGTAAACACATTCTCACTGAAAACCAATGAGGGCAGTAACAGTGCCATATATCTGCTAATTTAAAATTAAACAAACTTATTTTACAAAAATATGACAATTTTGATTTAAACTATATCAAAAGCAACAGGAAAGGTATTTAGAGAACCCCCACACTGAAGTGTTTACCAGCATTCCATTGATCCATCTTCTGGCTATGATAGAGTCCAGACCACATACAATAATATGAAATTCTATGAGGAAAAAAACAACACATTGACTTTTTTGATACAGTCTCACTATGTAGTCTAAGCTGGTCTCAAATTCTCTGTTCCCTCGCCCCAACCTCCCTAGTGCTGGCCCCGCCCCATGCTCTAAGTCTAGTGCTTACAAACACACCGTACCAGTGCCCTAGCACCCACTAGAGTAGTGTGTGTGGTCCGCAGCTAGTAAGGAAGGTTTGCAGTGGGGATTTACAGTCATCGTATCTGAAAGAAACATCAGAAGGAAGCAACTGTTCTAAGATGTACTTAGGCCTCCATGAAATAGTTGTGGTAAGTAGGGACTGTTTTCTGAAGGAGTTTTAGTCTTGGCATGATCTCAGTCCCAAGACATTCCTGGCAAACAGTGCACAGAAGAGGCTGAGATTGCAGAGGTGCTATGTTCCTTAAAGAAACACACAGACTACATCAGGGGCTCTGGTATGAGGACCTTGCCTCACTCTAAAAACGCTACTGTAGAACAGTCAAGAAGCATGCTTCTGAAAGGTTGCTTGGGGTGCAGTCCACTGGGGCTGATTCCCCTGCTTTTTCAAGGCTTCGCTGCATCCCAATGTCTCTCTTCAGTCATTCGGAGTGACTGAGATTACCAACCAAGGCTGTGGGATGGGACAGAAAACTCTGCTTTCCATCCAACTGTGCTGTGGCTCTAAAACTGCTTTGAATGAAGTTTACCCATTTAAAGAAAGGCAGTTATGCAAAGTAATTTACTTTGTAGGAAAAAAACTAATTTTGTTACCATCTCCCCGGCCTTCCTGATTCTCCAGTAACTCTCATTCAGGCGAGCAGCTAGTAGTAGCTACTATTTCAGTTATTCAGCACCAACCCTGAGAAACCAGCTACTGAGGAGCAGTCGAGCACACAGCAGCGCCAAACAACACACACAGTAGGAATTCACGAGAATTTAAGCTCATGCGAAGAACTTACGTCGGTAGAAAGTGTCGTTAAAATCTTGAATCTTGTTGAAATGCCTGAATCAAAGTAAAGGAACCTAAGAGTCTCAAACTTCTGACTTAGACAATGCCATAACAACAAACTGTGCTTATCTAAAAGAGTAAGTAATCAATGTGGGATTCGAGAAAGATGATAAGCCAGGTGTGGAGGTGCGCACAATTTTAATCCCAGCGCTTGTGAGGTAGAGTGAGATGGATCCTTGAGTTCAAGGCCAATTTGGTCTACAGAATAAGTTCCAGTAGTTCTTTGCTACAAAGAAAAAAGAAAAAAGGAAAAAAAAAAGCTGATGATAATATTAACACAACCCTATTTTCTGGCAAAATTTTCTAAGTTATTTTCCTTATTTTATGCATGAGTGCATACGCCACAGTCCACAAGTGGAGGCAGATCTGCCTGTCTGTCTCTCTCCCACACACACAAGTACACACACAAGGAAAAGTCCTAAATAAATGTGTAAAAAAATTATATTTTTGTGAACTTTTTGTTACATTTTGCTTTACTTGGGCATTTTTTTTTTTTTACATTACTGCTTTTTGCCTGTTTGTTCCATTTTAGTGGGAAAAGTGTTTGTTTCTTGGTTTTTGTTTTTGTTTTTGTTTTTGAAAGAGAGAAAAGGAACATAAAGTTGGGTGGGCAGGAAAGTGGGAAGGATGTGGGAATTTGACAGGGGGGAAACAAAATATATAGTGTGGAAAAAATTATTTTCAATAAGAAATAGACTAGCAAAAATGTCAAGAGTTAGCTGGGCACGGTGGCACACGTCTGTAATCCCAGCTTCGGGGAGGCAGAGGCAGGTGGACCTCTGTGAGTTCAAGGCCGGCCTGGTCTACAAAGCAAGTCCAGGACAGACAAGGCTACACAGAGAAACTCTCTCAAAGGGGAGGGGGGTGCACCAAGAGCTACTGTAAGCCTTCTATAAAAACAATACAGAGACTCTCAACAGCTTTTCCAGTTGTTAGTAGTTGGGTTTGTTCGGTTTAAGAGGCTTGGAAGTCTTAGCGTAAAGTATGCATTTTTTTTCCTACCTCTTGTAAAATTCAGCGGTCTCTTTTTTACCCAGTGTCCAACTACTGGTTGTCACCCTGCACTTGCAGGCCACATGTGTCCCCATTCTGTTAGTTGTGAAAAAGAGTCTGTCACTAGCACAGTACTGCACACCTAAATCTAAGCACTCAGACCCTAGTCTACATAGGAAATTCCAGGACAGCCAGTGCTATATAGAGAGACCCTGTCTCAAAAAACAAAAAAGCACAAGTGTGCAGAAAATGTGTTTAATGTTTCTAATGAAGGAACTTTGAATACAAATGATAGTAAACAATGTACTATTTTCAACAGCAGCACAAAGAGGACAACACAATGCTTACTCTAGACTCCTACCTACCTACAAGTGAAGGTATTAAAAGAAAAAAAAGCCACTCATTTCTAAGCCTCACCCATTCAGAACTCTCCTCCCTTTGACTGCTGGGCAAGCAGGAACCTAAGGCACACTGAGAACTAGGCTGAAAAAGAAACAAAAAAAAAGCAGTGAAGGAGTGGCAACATGGAAAACAAGAGGCAGCCCAAGATATCCCCTCTTGGACAGGTGTCTACAAAAAAAAGTTTCCCAGGTCTCAACAACAGGGCTAGATGGACAGTGTGTATCCTCCTTTTTAATTCTGTTTCCTCATAAAGAGGACTGTGTTTCCATTTTTAAGCATATTTACTTCAAAACAACATATATTTACCAGAAGCTGTAAAAGCAGTACAGAGAAGCTGCATCTCAAATGCTCACTACTTACAGAAGTGTATGAAATCAACCCACAAAAGGCAACACTGGCATAATACACAACTGTCCAAAAAACCTCCCGATTTTTTATAGCTGTGAATGAAGGGAATGGACCATGGCATACTTTGGAGGTCAGAAGACAACTCTGGGGGATCATTCTCTCCCTGCACCATGGGGGTCCTGGGAATCAGTTAGGTATTCAGGCTTGACAGCAAGAGCCTTTAACCAACGAGCTATCTTGGAAGCCCCATCTATTTTGAGAGTCTCACTATATAACCTGACTAGCCTGGAACTCAGTATGTAGACCAGGCTGATCTTCAACTTGCAGTAGTTCTCCTGCCTATACCTCCCAGGAGCCACAGCATCTGGCTAAAATCTCTCATTGTATATCTATAATTATACCAAACTTACAGTTCTTCTTTGGTGATTTCTAACCTGTTCTTCTTCCTAAGTGTTTCATTTTAAGAACAGTATATAAATGGAATCCTGTGTATATGAACTCTCGAGACTGGCAATTTTCTCAAATGGCCACAAGCTCTGTCCCAGGTGGTGCGTGTTTCTTGAGTTGTGCCTTGTAATGATGAGTAGTACTCTATGGCATGGGTTTACTAGAACTTAACAGTTTATCTACTGAAAGAGGTTCTGGTTATTTCCAGTTTGAGGACTCTACAAATAAAGCTGGTGTGAGCAATGGTGTGCTGATTTTTATGAGGCATATATAGTAATATCTAAAATGTCCCAAAATGAACCAATATAGTTGGTGATAGTTAATTGTACTTTTAGATTTTTTTTTTAAATGGCCAAACTATTTTGCAGAATGACCACATTTGTTCTGTTAGCTTCTGCCAGCACTGGATACGACTGCTACTACTTTACTTTAGAAGGTATGCAACATCTTTTTGAAGCATTTTTCTCCCCTGGTATTAAGGACTGAATTGAGTATACAGCTGAGCTACATCGCAGCCCTCTTAATTTTGACAGCAGCTCTCACCAGTTCCTCAGGCTGCCTTACCCTCCCTCAGCAGTGGGGTCATTGCTGTCTTGATGCCGAGCACCTTTTGTGAGCTTTGTGTCATCTGTCTGCTGAGTAAACTATCTCTTTGCAATGTTCATCCATTTTTTAAATGGACTTGTTTTTTCTGTTGTTGATTTACTGCTAAGTTTCAGGAGTTCTTTAATTAAACACTCAAGCTTCTATATCTGAAGGTGCTCCATGTACAGATACAACCAACCTGGTGCATGACAAAAGAAAAATCAGCAGCAAACATAAAGCAGGCTTTGTCTTTTCACTATTCCTCAAATAACATAGTATGGTAACTACTTTTATAGCATTTACACCATAGTAGTATTATAAATAATTAAGATATTTAAAATATTAGATGTGGGTAAATATCCAGATATGGACAGCTCATATGGAAACACTATACATTTTAAGTATTTATTTTCAGTGCTGGGGGTTGAACTTAGGCTTTGCATAGGCCGGGTAAGTGTGCTACAGTGAGCCACAGCTCCAGCATGCTACCCTTTTGCATACAGGCTTGAATAGATCCGGATTCCTTGAGAAGGTCTGGGAATCAATCTCCCACAGGCACCCAGGGATAATGGAATTCTAGATGGGTTCTCGCCAGCCGCTTTGAGAGTGTTTTCTCCAGTGTATATAGCCACCCTTTTAGCGCCATAGCAGTTTTGATCAGAGCACAGCTATTAATTTCGATGTGGTGTAAGTACTCTTCATCCAGTCTTAGGACCCAACAATGATCTGTTCTACCCCAGTTTTACAGCTTTACGAATTGTATCTGTGATCCACTGTGAGTAAACTTTTGTCTAAGATAGAAAGCGTAGGTGAAGATGCATATAGTGGACACGTTTTATTCTAGTTTCTATTCTAAAACTAGACTAGAAACAGATAATGACATCAGCTATATAACTAATTCAAAAGTCAAGGTCAAAACCATGAGCATATCCATAAAGGGAAGACCAGACTAGAAAGCAGATGATCAGCATTACCTCAGTAGAAAGGGTTATGACTGTATTCCCTGCTAAACATCATTTATAGAAAAGGGAGTTTTAGAGAAGTACTCTTTCTGTTGAAAGGATACGGGACCACGTTGCAGTTAGGAACTCTGTCATTTAGGAATTCTGCAGCAACTTCAGCTTTGGGTCTTCCAACATCTTTAGGCCTACAGAAAACATTATTTTAAATTATCATCCATAATATAAATTTAGATGGTCGACATAATTAGCTTCCAAACATAAAAATGGACAGTTTATTTGTAAAATACTTAGAAAAAATATTTTTAACTATAAATTTTTTATTATTCTTAAAATCATAGGTATGCATGTGTGTCTGTATGTGGGCATGTAGCTGTGAGTGAAGATGCCTGCGAAGGTTAGAATCGTCAGACTCCCCAGAGCTAGAATTATGGGCAGGTGTAAACCATCTGGTATTGAACCTGGATCCTCTGTAAGAACAATGTATGAAGAGCCAATGCTCCATCAACCCCTAAGTATTTTTATATCAGTAGTAAATTAAATGCATTACTAAACCCTTGCTGATAGTCCAAATAAATATGGCAAGTCTAACTGTAATTTCTTACCTGAAAATACGAACCACAAACACTAAGAGTCCCCATCCCCCAGCATAATAATAGTATGTGTGGTGGCTACTTTCAACCATGACATTTCCTATTACAAAAATTCCCTACACCTAGAGCCTTCCAGGTATACAGACTGAATACCAGAACCTCAATCCGCTGTTTAGTTTTTGAGGACAGGATCTCACTCTATAGCTCGGGCTAGTGTCAAGCTCACTAACAGCCCAGCACACCCTCAAACTCTAAGCAATCCTCCTGCTTCAGCCTCCCAAATGCTGAGACTACAGTTACGGGCCACAATCCCTACTTCACTGTGTTTATATGCTGGTCTTAGTAAGATAGACACAGAGACTCACTCTGGGAAAAAAAGCTCCTCTAAGTATCACCTTCATCCTGGGTGGCCCAGTTAAGTAGGAATCAGAGGTCCCTAAAGCATGGTGGGATTTGTTATGCTTTGTTGTTTTGATGCATTACTACATAGCCCAGGCTGATCCAGATCCTCCTGTCTCAGTTCCCTTATTTTTTATTTTTTTAATTTTTTATTTTGTGGGGGGAAGGAGGGAGGAATTGAGACAGGTTTTTTTGTTGTTGTTGTTTTTTGTTTTGTTTTGTTTTTTTTCTGTAAGGCCTTGTCTGCCCCAAACTCACTTTGTAGACCAGGCTAGCCTGGTGTCACAACTATCCACCTGCCTCTGCCTCCCAGAGTGCTGGGATTGTAGGCGTGCACCACTGCGCCTGGCTGGCTGTCTCAGCTTCCTTAATCACGGTTTTAAAAGGAAGAATGTATTTCAAAGACATTACCAACATTTTCAAGAAACTAGTCTGAAGATATCTCTCTTTGATGATAACCAGATGTTAAGTACAAAAAGACAGAGTGTTCCTTTGAGCATGTGAATACTTTCTACTATTTCTTCAAAGTTCTCATGATAATGAGTCATCCTTCACATACAAGAGGAAGGGCTTCACTACAACTTCCTGTAATGCATACCTTTAGACACTGAACCTTACTTTTTGTATCCTTCATATCAGGCAGTGAAAATATTATTTTAAAGTAAAATAACAAATCAAAATTTTATTTTACTTAAAATTACAATTTCAAAGGAAACATTTAATCAGGTCAATTTTACTCTTCTCAAGTAAAGAATTATTCTTTCCCTATGTGAAGTTGCTAAGAATTTTACTCTGCCCTTACTTGCAGAGAAAAGTAGCATAAATTAGAAACTTTGATTTGAATACCACATTCAAGCACTTTGCACAGTCAGCTTTTCACATGTGGAAGAGGAAACAGTGGGGTGACAAGATTCTTCTAAATGTATTTTGTGCTTTCATTATTCTCACACAAAAGACCCACAGCATGGTTTAGTGAGGACTGTTAGATAAATCTACAGCATCAGGGGACCTGACTGCTGCAAGCAAGACAGTATCTTAAATAAAATGGCAAGTCACCCTTCCTGGCACCATGCCCAAGTTAGTTACCTCTGTATCATTATTATTGTGATCATGTTAGCTACAAATTAAAAGGTGTGGCTTGTTATCAATACCCAACCATCTCCATCTATTTCAGAGCAGTAACACAGTAAACACTTGTCAGAATGGAAAAGCATACAACATGCCTGTCTGTGTTTATACAACAACCATCACCTGAACACTCGGTAAGTCTTCTCATTTCTAATGTGTAAAAGTAGCTCTTCTTGGCTTTGTAACATCCACTCTCAGTTATCACTAAATTGAAAAGTACACATATTCGAGTGTTCATCAGAATTTTTAAAGTAACCAGACTTACCTAAATAAAAACTGCCTATTTAAATTGGAAACATCTATAGTGTCCATGTCTATAACATGAATCTGTCTAAAACCAGACAATGCCTGTGGAAAGAAAAGCAATCTAATTAGGCAAGCGCTTCCTTTCTTTTAAAACACAACACAGATTTTCAAAATCCAAGTCCTAAATCCATACATTTTCAGTAATAAATTCTACATAATTATATTCTCTGGGGAAAAAAAAAGCCTGTGGTATAAGGCATAAAAAAAAAAAAATTCAAGTACTTTCTTAAAGAACAAAAGCACAGCACTCAGGTTTACACCATCTATAACCAAGAGAAAACTGGCAATCTCTCCTGCTTTGCACCTACTACCTAGAATCTTCCCTTCCTAATGTTCTTCTAGGACACAGCCCAGCCTTTACTCAAACAGCACCTTGCCCTCACCACCAGGGTGCCTATCCTCAGACCCTTCCTTTCTTTAGCCATTTATTACCATCTGACATTCCACATACCTTCCTTCTTTCTCCTTTTTCCCCAGTGAAAATCTGAGTTCCATAAACAAGCACCACGTTGAGTCTTAACACCTAAAATGGTGCTTGGCATTTTCAAGAGGAAGCTCAACATTTGATTAATTAGTGATACTAATGTCTGTAAAAGGAACTTTTATTCTCTTGAGGCAATTGTTGTCTCAGAGGCTTAGTGCCTCCCTCTGCCAACCGAGGCCTAGAACTTACTGCTTAGTAAGTTCACCCTTTCTTGTTCTTTCTGAGCTACAGGCTGGCTGGTTCAATTCAGCTGTTATAGCTCAAACTCTTCTCCTAGCTGACTTACTAAGTTTTGCTTTTCTTTCGGCCTCTGAATGGCTCTGCTTGGCCTCAAACTAACTCCAGCACTCTGCTCTAATGTTCTGGCTCCTTCTCATTCTCTGGCTCATTGTCTTCACCTGAATTCTCTCTCTGCAACCTATTTCTCTATTATTGTCCCAGCATAACTACCTCTTCTCTCTCTTACTGCCCCTTAAGTTCTTTCTCTTCCTCTCTCTTCTCATGAGAGCTGGGCGCTTGCTATTCTGTCACGTCTTTCTCTGATTTGTCACTGTCTATGCCACTCAATTATACATCACTTTCAAACATGGATGCTTTCTTCTACAAACTAACTTTTATCTTTATTGTGTGGGATTAAAGGCATATACCACCACGACTGGATCTAAGCTTTTCTTCACCTGAAACTTGCTCTAAACCATGCCGGCCTTGAAATCAGATCAGCTTGCCTCTGTCTCCTGGATTAAAGTCATATTTGTATTCTAGTCAGATCACACAGACCTAAAAGATCTTTGGATGTGATCTTTTGCTAGCCCAATCACACAGACCTAGATCTTTAGATGTAATCTCTTGCCAGAACAGCCATGATCTGAATTAAAACTCCTCTACAAATGCCTCTCCTTTATTTAGAATGAGCCACCTTTAGGTGGCTTAGTCAGTGGAAGAGAAGAGAAAAAAACACGTCTTCTGTGCTTACATCTAAAACAAAATATTAAATGATAAAGTGAAGGGCCCACATTTTGTGTATGTGCTTAAAAGGATCAGAATGCAGTACAATGGTTCTCAAGCTGTGGGTCATGACCCTTTCAACAAGTCACCTAAGACCAACTTGCATATCAGATATTTACATTATGGTCCATAACAGTAGCAAAATTACAGTTAAGAAACAGCAACAAAAATAATTTTAAGGTTGGGGATCACCTCAACATGAGGAACTGTATTAAAGGGCCGAGCATTAGGAAGGTTGAGAACCACTGATATAGTAAATAAATAATCCTCAGATCTAATCTTTAATGACAGCACATTTAATAGAATACACTGCAATAGTAAATTATGGCTTTAAAATGAAGTTAAGCTTTAAGGGACCTGTACCTGCCTAGTGCAACAACAAGCAAACAAAACAAACAAGCAAAAATCCATGCCCAAACTCCACAAACCTTTCCCTTGTAAACCTTTAGTTTTCATCCTACTAGAAGTCTCAGAGGGAGCTGTCGTTTAGAAACACCACAGTCCTCTGTACACACTGCTATTAATTTCGGTAAGACTCGTCTCCCCAAACTTCAGATTCACTGAGGCAGAGCACAGTGAGCTACAACTCCCATAGAACTAACACGGCACCAGAGTCTGTGTCCTTCATCTTAAAGCTTTTGTAGGAGCAGCACTAGTATTTCCTAGCCAATCAGCGTGGCCGTGCTGATATTCAAAACTGTCTGGTGAAGAGATGAATCAGTAGTTAAGAGCATTTACTGCCCCTGCAGAGTACCTAGACTCAGTTCTCAGAACCCACATGGTGGCTCACAAGTGGCTCTCTATAACTCCAGTTTCAATCTGACACCCTCTTCTTACCTCCCTGGGCAGCAGGCACCCATGTGGTATACATACACGCAGGTAAAACACTCACACACATAAAATAAAAATAAACCTTATAAGTAAGTAAATTTAACTCTTGGCAGGTTACTAATGTCCTCCATCTGGCTACGATCTATTTAATTTTCTAATTTTCCACTTTTTTTTTACCCAGGGAGAAGCCAGATACACTGAAGCTCTATATTCTCTCCTTCCTCAATCTGTTAAATTGACAGAAACTTAAGCAAAACTACTTCCTGGTTGTAAGAACTCGAAAAAAAGCAACTATGTATTTCTAAATAGTTTGATTAAAGCACCACTGTGCCAAATCTTAGGCATTTACTATCACATGATCATGAAAAACAACCACCATAGGTCATGCAAGGCTTCAGTGAAAAAGAGCACTTTAAATTAAAAACTGATGACCTGGATTAGAGTCTGGGAACTTCACTGTACAGAAAAAAAAAAATAAATCTTTTAATCTTACTGCATCTCAATGTGTCCTTTTGGATAGTGATACAAAAACTCACCTAACTGGGTTGTTTGGGAAAGCAAGAGATATAATTATTTGAAATTACACATTAAAAGATAAACAATTCTGTTATTTACTTCAATGAAATAAAATTAGTGCTAAGCACAAGGAAGCAAAAAATAGAGGAAAAAATTACTTCATTTTAAGACTTTTAGAGTTGCAAACTAATAGTATGTATTTTTATTACTGTCTAGAATTTGACCTGCTAAACTTATCCAATAAATGTTCAAGAGAAAAAAAAATAATAAGCATGAGATGAAGACAGTCCTTATATGACAGAAAAGCAAAAGGACTTACTTAACTCTACAAAAATAGTATTTTTGTATATATATTACCAGATTTTTCAGGAGCTCACATCCTAAGCCACCAGCTCCAATGACTAGAACTTTACATGTATCTAACAAGAACTGGAGCGACTGTAAAAAACAGAAATGTATATTAAAATCTAGATGATCACCACAAGAACCATAAGGCAACAAACCACATAATAGTCTTTAAGGCAGGAACAAAAAAGGCAATTAACCATAACAAACACACCTAGCATGTCTTCAATTATTTCAAATTATGAAAGCGATGTAATTAGAAATTATGAAATCCCTTCCGAAGGAAGAGATGCCCTCTTCTGACCTTGGTGAGCACTTGGTATAGGAAGTGCACATACATACATAAAGGAAAAACACTCATGCACATAAAATAAATCCAATCAAAAAGTCTTAACACTCCCTAGTTATTACTATCACTTTTCATTTCATAGGTAATATAGAAGCTTTATTACAGGATTCTCTATCCCTTCTCCCGTTCTTTATATTTTTAATTTTTAAAGGTAGAAGATAGTTACTTCACTCATTTCTAGAAGGAGAAAAAATTTTAATTATCAAAACCAGAAGAAAAAAAGTACATCAGTGTTAGAAGTGATGTACTTAACAAAAACAAGTGCAGTCACACTTTACTTTGAACAATGAGTGAAGCTTATAATGCTGAGAAATCAGAACACTCCAGAGCAGCAGAAATACAACTTGGAAACATTGTTTAACAAAAGTGACAATTTTAAGCTATTGTGCAGAAACACTTTTAAAGTGTAAGAAAATATGTATAACTATACTATCCAAAGAAAGAGTACTATGCACTCTGTTTACCACTAAAGGAAGAAAAGGATTTATTCACACAAGCTACTGAGCCAAATTCAACAACTTTATAAGCGGCATTTCTATTTCAAAAATCCCTTCACGGACACAAAAGGACATAAAACACTACTAATAAATACTTTATTCCTACTTTGTATTAAAAACAAACTTTATCTAATATTATATTTGCTTTAAGTCAAACACAGTTCAAAATACCTATCTACCATATTGTAAGCACATTTTTAATATACAATTACAGTCGATGCAATAAAGATTTCCAACTAAACCTCAATACCTAAGTAAGCATACCTTATCGTCTTATTAAAGTGAATTTACTACAGCAAGGCTACAAATAGGGGAATGTGTCCTGGAAATCATTTTAAACTAGAATTTTAAGCATATCAGAATATGAAGTCAACTTATCCTACTCTTGAAATTTTTAAACTTATATAAAAAAATGTAAAAATGCATCACTAGTCATTTACATAAAATCACTTATAAAGCCTCAATACTCACAAGATAACTTAATTTCATAAAGCAATTTTATTAGTTATAAGAGCAAATTTTTAAAAAGCATCTTATTTTTGAAATAGAAAACTATTAGAGTAGTTATTTAAAAATAAATGTTTCTCACTTCAGTGCTTGGTTCGAAATCAGGGTGTGTGAAGGGTCCAGATCGCTCGAGGAACTTCTTTACATGGTTCCAGCGACCTTCCCAGTCTCCAGTGTCCCCACACCCACCATCAACAGCCATTCTGCATAGAACACAGTAAATTCAGCTGCAAAGATCAGTCTGAAAAAGCCACAACTACAACTACTAGGTCTCCCCAAATGTAAAGGTAACCACACCAGACCTGCTCAAAAGAAAAGGAAAACTGAGTTGTGGTTTTATTTTTCCAGTTTGGGCTGGCTTGTCTTCTATAGGAAAGCAACTTGATGAAATAAATCAACCTCTGTGTTCCTAGCTTCCTCAGCACCCAAAGATCAAAGTTTTCGCACTAACTGATTCAGTGCGAGAAGACTTTCCTCCGTCTGGTATTTACAGTCACTGTGAATGGCCACCATCTGTTTCTTCAGTACATTCAGACAAGGAAATAAACTGGTCGGGTGACAGGGACTTGGAGAACTAAGGTGCTTAAATCTAATACTATCTATTGCTCCTCCGGAGGTGGAAAGGTGCAATTTAGTGAGCACGTTGAATGAAAGCAACTTCCACATATTTCTTTCCTTTGAGAGGTCCTAGTATTATTTTAAAGCCTCTCTTAATACCGAGGTGCATTTGTTGGCCCTAAACACACAAAAGAAAATGTCTAGATTACATGTATGCCACAGATGAGCATTATCGTCAAGAAATCTTTGAGAACATGCAACTAAATGAAGTGGGACCCCTCTTAATCAAGCACATTCGAACCTTGAGGAGATTCCTTAAATGTCAGAAACCTCAATTGTAAATTTCAACTACTTCAGATGGTCGTGAGATAAAGAGATAATTCACACAGAGGACTTAGGGGCAGCTCATGGCGTATAGCAAGCATTCAAACGTCATCATTTTCACGCAAAAAAAAAAAAAAGTAGATTAATTAGGAGGTGGGAAAGGACTGTGAACTCTTGCATTTTTAAAGTCAACCATGGGGGCGGGGATGAAAAATGGCAAAGTGCTATTGGGAACTGACACAGAAATTATGAATTCACCACACCCACTACAGGAGTATTTTTTTCCTTTCCCACGGAGGGAGGGCAGAAGAATCATGTAGGATCGGCCATATGAACTGAACTATAAATCTGTGGCATCAAAAAACTAAGTATCTGATACAGGTTGTGTGGCAAATGAAGAAGCAGGCGCTCCTTCAATTACAGATTACTTTGCAAAACTGACAAGTTTTGACACAGTTCCTGATTTAGAGAGTTTATTTAAAAAAAAAAAAAAAAAGGCAACTTTATAACGTGTACTACTGTCTCAGTGTTTACCAAGGACCCAAAATAGGTCTCGTGTCTATTCAGATTTAGATTGGATTCACTTGCCACAAGGTCACAACTCTGACAATTTAGGTTGGAGGAAGGAGGGGCCACCGGGTGGCTTTTGCAGGAGCAGAGCCGGGGAGCAGCCGGCCGGTGGCCCGGGCTGGGGACGGGGTCAGGGGTGAGGCCGCGAGGCCTGCTCCGGGTGCCCCCCTCCCAGCCCCCTGGCCCGCTGCGGCTGGTCCCCTAGGCCTGGGGTTAGGGGGAGGCGGGGGTCTCCGGAGAAGACCCCGGCCTCCCGGCAGCACTAACTTCTCAGCCAGCAGCTCCTCTATTCTCCTTCTTTTCTTCTCCCTAAAAGAAAGAGAGAATAAAAGAAGGGTCAGCATCAAGCTCCACAGAGGACGCCGCAAGCGTACGGGGGGGGGGCGAGGGGACGGGGCGGGAGTTGGAGGACTCCGGGGTGGCAGCGGTGACCGCCCACCGCCGCGCTCTCTCACAGCCCAGCCCAACCCGGCGCTCCGGCAAAACCCCGATACTTACGGTTCCTCGCCATCCGCCATATTGTTCCCCGCCTCTTCCCAGAGGCCCTCGCGGCGGGTGGTTCCGCCCGGGAGGGGCGGGGCTGCAGGTAAATAGACGGAGGAAGGGCGGAGACAGCGCGAAGGGGAGGAGCTGCAGGTAAGAAGTGAGTGAGCGGGGCGGGGGCGGGGCCTCAGGGGAGGGGCGGAGCTAGCGCTTGGGGGACCCGGCTTTAAGAAGGGAAAAACTGAGCAGGCGCGGAGGGGCAGGACCAGAGAGATGAGTGCGGGCTAGAAAGAGGAGCGAGGGGCGGGGCCAGCACAGTGGGCGGGGTTTCCGAGGAAGGGGTGGGAGGGCGGGGCTGTCAGGGAAAGCGATCTGAACAGTGGGTGGCCTTGGGTAAATTGGCTGGAGAGGGTTCCTTGGGCTTTGTAAGCATTTCATACTGTAATTAAAATCTTGATTAAATCTACCTACTTAAGTAATGTTATACCATCCATAATGTTTCTACGACGCATGAACTTAGATATTTATTTATACACTTATATGCTGGCAAGTAATTGCATAAAATGCTGTTATATTCTTATTTAAAACTGAAACAACCACCCCAATATGCCCAGTGCTTTCCTCCGGGGAAAAATGGTGAGAGGAATTTCCGTTTCCCATACTGCAGGAAGATCCAAAATCCTTGCCTTTATAGCTATGCAGTTTAAAACGTTAAACTGGGCATGGTGGGGCATGCCTTTAATCCCAGCATTCTGGGAGGCAGAGGCAGGCCTATCACTGTGAGTTCAAGACCATCCTGACCCACAAAGCCAGTCCAGGACAGCCAACGCTACACAGAGAAATCCTGTCTCAAAAAAAAAAAAAAAAAAAAAAAAACAAAGAAAAGGTGAAGTGAGAATAGCAATACTCACCAATTAAGACTGAAAATTAAGTGAAATCTTGAATGGTTAGAGTATAATCCTTGATCAGAATAACCTGAATGCTACAAATGCCAGTTTTTTCATTTTCCCACAAGAGGTGCTGGGTGCTCATTAAAGTAGGGGCTGTCACTCACGCATTTAATCTACTCTTTGTTCTATTTTCCATTGAAACTAAGCAAGGCTTATCTGTTATGATATCCAGCTATGTTCATCAACAGCATGCATTGAGCTAAAAATCAGCTAGAGACAGGCAGCGAGTGGGGGAATAGAATTCACCGGCTGCAGCAGGAGACCCCCATATCTTTCTATGTCACAAGTCTCAAGATCAACTCAGAAATCTGTTTTTCTTGCCCAGACAATTCCACACATGGGCATCACTGAGCTGTCCTTTGTGATCAAAATGAGTTTATGTGGGCTGGGCCTTTGAGTCATGTCAGCAAATATTTTGGCCCCCTCAGGGAATAAAAACTAAAGTAATAGAATTGCCCACCTATTTCCCAGAGGAAGAAACTGAGCCTTAGAAACAGGACAGAAAAGAAAAAAAGAAAAGTCTGGAGGACTGGCTCAGCAGTTAAAAGCACTGCTGCTCTTCCAGGGGTGCCAGGTTCAATTCTCCGCATCCACACCGGGCCTCACAATAGCCTGCAGCTTTGTGGCACCTAGCACACGAGTGGCACAGATGTACATGCAAACAAAACACCCAAAAGAAGCCTACAAAGGTGTCTGTCCTGCATCTGTGTTTCTTAAAAGTGGTACCATGACTCACCATTTTGACAGCTGACACCAGACATCCATTAGATCAGCCTGACTGATTAGAAATAGTCACCTCCGTTTTCTAGTAATGACAGTAATGATGGCAAGTGAGCAAAGTCCTTAGTAGATCCATTTTATTTATAATGGAACACATCATAAACTATTAGATGTCTTCTATAGTCAGTGGCCAGACAGACAGAGGAATACTCAGGGTGGTGCTAACTAAAGCTTAAGTCCCTGCGGAAGAGCCACAGAGACTTTTTAAACAAACAAACAAACAAACAGTTTATTTATGTGTGTGCATGTCATGTGTGTGTGCCCACAGAAGCCAGAAAGAAAGCACCAGATCCCCTGAAGCTGGAAGTTACAGGTAGTTGTGAACCCCCTGACGTGGGTACAGGAAATTGACCTCTGGTCTTCCGGAAGAGCAACAAGCTCTCTTAACTACGGAACCATCTCTTCAGCATTTGCTGTAAGAGACTAATGCAGTGAATTTCCTTCCTCATATTCTCCCCACCTAAAAATAATGACAAGGAGCTGCTAATAGTAGCTTTTAAATAGAGACTGGAGTAAAATTGATTCAGTGGGTGGTCATTCTTATTTAAAATGTTTGGATGACAAGATCTAAAAATATATAGGAAAAAGAACAAGTAATCAAATAAAAGCTATCATAGTCCAAACAGAGACAGAAGCGTATTCAACATTTTCAGAGAGAGAGAACAGGACTCATGCTGTGAACAGAAAAACAAAACAAAACAGACAAAAAAACAAAACAAAACAAAACAACAAAAAAAAAAACCCTCAGGCCTCTTTGGGTTCTATTTCTTTTTTTATCTTCAGTAATGAGGGATGAACAGAGGGCTTTGTGCATGCTAGAAAAACCTCCATTGAGCTCCATCCATACCCATTTTCTTTTTATTTTGAAATGGAATCTCACCAATTTATCTGAACAAGCCTTGAACCTGCAAGCTTCCTGTCTCCATCTGTCAAGGAGCTGGGGATAGAGGCTTGCATTTTGCTCAGCTATCTTTGGAGGTTTAAGAAACTAAATAAAAAATGTAGCCAGCTAATGCTTATTGTCTATGGATTGCCTGTGATGGAGGAATAATGTTACTCATTCATTTTCCACAGCCTTTGCTCCTACAGTGCTGAGCAATTGGACGAAGAAAGCTCTTGGTCGTGGTTCCCAATGCTCACAGATTTCCCTCACAGATGCTGGGATCTCTGTTCCCTCGCCACCACTGGACCAAGATCATTTACTCAGTTCGCCCACGATGCTGCCTCTTAAAAATCTTACTCTCCAGGAATTCCACCATTCTCTCTGATTTCCTGTAACAGAGCAGCGGCCTGGCACATCTTTATTTAGCCCTCTTCTCGATGTCTGAGGGTTGAGTATTTCCTGCATTGCAGGCCCTATGAAGGCAGAGCAGTGCAGGCACTTCCGTTTTCTGACTCCCCGGAGTGCCTTCACAGAGGCTGGAAAAGACTTAAAATGTCTGTTGGCATGGTGGTACTAAGTAAGTAGCCTGAATATTTTTCTCCCATCTTATCTATTCAGACACAGACACATGATCAGTGGCAACATGGTGGAGAAAAGTCAGGAGATGTTTATTATAAAAAGTATAGAAAACAGTTAAAACACTGTAAACATCCACCAGTAAAGCATACTAGCTCTTTGTTCTGTGTTTTGTTGCCAATAGTGGGGTCTGAACGCAGGACCAACAATGTTCCATGTTAGGCAAGTGTTGATCACTGAACTATATATTTTCTAGCTCCTTTCTTGCTTTTTATGTCGAGCTAGAGTCTTACCAATTTCCTCAGACTGGCCTTGAATTCACTTTGTAACCCCTCCATCCCCAAAAAGTCCTGAACTTGAAATCCTCCTGCCTCAGCCTCTGGAATAGCTGGCTTCCAGCTCTGCCTCGCCTGTTATTATTATTATTAAGAATAACAGCAAAAATCTGTGAGCATTTACATGTACTAAGCACTTCCCAAATACCCCTCATTAAGCCTCACCTCTATGGGCGCTTTTCTACTAACCCCCATTTACATGCAAGAAAAGTAAGGCTAGAGGAAGTTAGGGAATTCCTCTATGGGACTGGAGAGATGACTCAGTGGTTAAGAGCACTTGCTGTGTTTTCAGAGGACCCAGGTTCAAGTCTCAGTTCCCACCTAGCAGCATAGAACCACTGGTAACTACAGTTCTAAGAGATCTGACACTCTCTTTGGACATCAGCAGGCACAAGGCATGGACATTCACAATGCAGGCAAAATAGTCATTTATAATAAAAAAGTAAATTTGTAAAAGGAAAGGAATTTCTCCAAAGTCACTGGTCAGATTCAAGTACCAATATGTACTGGATTGCCTGGTCCAGCCTTGATATGAGGGTTTGTGCCTGCTTTTATTATATACCATGTGTAATATATATACTATTTTATACTGTAGTTACCAATATATATAGTACATATTACCAATAGTATATATTTTATACTATCCTAAACACCAGTGGCAGCAGGAAGTTCATAAAGCCACCATAAACTTCCTCAACTGCCTCTCTAATCAACAAAGGCAATTAAATTTGACTTAGCGCTTTGAGTTTGGTTTAAAATTACCACTTACAAATTTAGAAATAGTGTTATCTTAGACACTGTCTGTCACCTTAGCAGCCTGCCTTCCACCACAGGAGTCAGAGGGGTCGACACCACAAGAGCATGGCTCACAAAAATCAACTAAGCAAGAACTCACAGGGCTCACAGAAACTGACGCAGCAAGCATGGGGCCTCTGTGGGCTGCAGGAGGTGTATATGTTATGGTTGTGCAGCTTGGTGTTCTGGTAGGACTCCTAAGGGTGGGAGTAGGGGGGAGGGCATCTCTGAGTCTTTGGCCTGCTCTTGTGACCCTTTTCCTCCTACTGGGTTGCCTGGTCTGGCCTTGATATGAGGGTTTATGCCTAGTTTTATTATTATAGCTTGTTAGGCCACGTTTGGTTGATGTCCCTGAGAGGCCTGCTCTTTTCTGAAGGAAAATGGAGGAGGAGTGGATCTGGGGAAGAGAGGAGGTAGTGAGGCCTGGGAGGAGGCGAGGAAGGGGAAACTGCAGTTGGTATGTAATACATGCGAGAATAGTGTAATTTTTTTAGAAGTCCGCTTTGCCTGCTACAAACGAACCAATATACAGCCATTACCTCTCTATCCATCTACTGTCACAGATTAAACCAACCACATGTATAAAATAGTATTTTCTATGTTTTATCTTTTCATGAACAATTTGCATCTCAATCAAGTGGCATTGGGTATTATTATAACTGGGAAGTGCCCTTGTGTCCAGGGTGCCTGTGTAATAAAGTGTATAGCGTTTTAGAGGAGAGCTGAAGCACCCAGGAAGGGTCCTGATGGATGTGAGGAGCATTGTACCTTATTCTCGTGTGTTTGATACAAAAGGTTTATTGGAGTGATTGTGCGTGCCTTCAGTCCCAGCATTTGGGTAGGATGAAAATGTCTCCTTCTCTGTTAAGGTTGTGCTTAACCTGAGAGATGACTTGGTTAAGGTCCTATGGGGCTCCTGTGAGTCCCTTGAATTCAGTTTCCAGCACCCAAACCACCTAAAAGGTCAGCTCCAGGTTATCCGATGACCTTTTCTGGACTTTAAGGGACTCCCATTCACACCCGCATACACTCACTCAGATACACACCTAATTTTTAAAATAAAATAAATCTTCTTTTTAATCCTACGCTTTCTTAAGTAAATGTTAACTGGTTTCATGTTGGAATGAAACTAAGAAACCTTCCTGGTGGGAACCCGTGCGCCTGCCTGGAAACACAGGCCACCTGTTGTTTGCTTCCACGCTGTCAGGAGCACACTCAGCAGGAAGGTCTGATCATCTGTCTGTTAGGACGGCACAGCAAGCAGTTCAGTGATTTCGCGCAAGACGGCTGAAATGGTGAGCAGAGAAAAAGGTGAAAGGACAATCGGCCGTTCATTTCAGTCTAGCCGGCTCTTCCGTTTTCCCAGTCTGGTTTCACACAAAGTGACTCATGAAAATGGCCTGCGTCTGTGGGGAGCTTAGCAAGGCTGGGTTTCCAGCAACGCTGAGTCCACCTTCCATTCCATTCCACTTTGACGGACGTCTGAACAGCTGCCTTTTTCTCCCTCTAAGGCAGAGAGCACACACGCGAAAGAGATGGTTTGCATCCGAACTGTCAGGGAGAGAATCGACGCCGCCTTTGGGTAGGGGACTTCCGCTGGGTACTTTCTGTCCGCACTCTGCTCTACTTCTGGTCCCCCGCGCAGTGGAAGGCCCTTGTTTTCTGTCACTAACCACTTCCAGCCAATCACCGGCAGACAAACACGCCCGCCCGCAGTCGATTCCCTGGGCCCTGCGGGGCTCTAACCGTAGAGCCAATCCGAAGGAGCCGCTGTCATCTCTCACCCAGCTGGTTGGCGCCGCCGCCGCCGCCAGATTCCGAGAGCGAGGCTCGCCGAGCCGGGAACATGGACGTGAACCTCGCCCCGCTCCGTGCCTGGGATGATTTCTTCCCGGGCTCTGATCGCTTCGCCCGGCCGGACTTCAGGGACATCTCCAAATGGAACAACCGCGTAGTGAGCAATCTGCTCTATTACCAGACCAACTACCTGGTGGTAGCTGCCATGATGATTTCGGTCGTGGGGTAAGTGGGGTCTCGCGTCCCGGGCACCTGTCCGGGGACAAAATCACGAGATGCAAGTCTAGGTCCACGCAGGGCGGCTGCCCTGCAGCCTCGTGAAGCGGCCAACCCGGTGGAAACTTGCGCTCAGGGCGAGGCCGCAGCTCTCTGGGGTCCCCTTTCTTTCTCTCTCTGCTCCGGAGGCTGAGACTTGACAAGGGACCCTGGGAGGAAGGAGATGAGGGGAGTGCTGAGAACTTGGGGTGATAGAAACTACCCCCTCCCCCGCCCCCCGTGCTGGGGTCAGCCGCCCGTCAGAGGTCTGTAGCGCCGAGGGTGTTTGAAAAATAAGAAAAAAAAAAAAAAAAAAAAAAAAGTGGTGTTGTAACCCTTGTCCTGGGGCTGCCTGCGGAAGCCTGGAGTGACAGGGTGTGGACCCAGGGCGGTGTTCAAGTGGTCCCTCAGCCTAAGGTCTCCTGGTGGCGCATCTTGCATCCCCTGACCGCCCTCTTCCCCACCCCACCCCCGCCCGCCCCAAGTTGCCAGACACGGTCATTTCAGCTTCTCTCCTGAGACTTGGGGGTCTTATCTGGATCCGAAGGCCTTTTCAGTGTTTGCTAGTTAACAAGTGCCCTGCGTTAATTAAGGTTCCACGTGGGCATTTGGGCACATATGTGCACACAGTTCTGCACCTGTCTCCCCAGAAGCCGCGTTCCCCTGTGCTTTACCCTTTAAAAATACTTCTCCCACCTTTGACAAAGTAAGTGGTTATGTTCACCATCTTGTTCACTGTCTCTTAAGCGAATTTTTTCCCCCCAAAGGCTTTACCCTCTTGCCCTAAATTAAGAAGTCCTTGTGGAAGGCTTCTCTTTTAGAAGAAACCCAAAGAGAAAGCAGCTAGGAAGGCATAGGAGGTCATGGGAAGGGGTGAGCGACAAGGTGGTGTCTCAGGTTGGCCTGAGGTTAGCCGGTGTATTTATTTAGCTACCTCTGGGCACCAGACCCAAGCTCCTGGCACACCAAGATGAATCAGACTTGAATGCTGGCCCAGGGACACATGGCATTTGCTGAGCCTCAAAAGGAGCAAACTCACAGCACAGAGGAGACTGGCAGGGTTCCCCATTTCCGGGCGTGGTTTGGAGTGGGCGCCAGTTCCCAAATGCAGGCTCCGTGTGGGATCCTTGCTGTGTGTGGCTCAAGGGACTGCCAGCTCCAGGGACAGCCTAGAGTGCAGGGAGCACAGGCCCTGGTGGACTCTGACTAAACTGGCAGCTGGGGAGCCCTTAGTCAGGGTAAGAAGGTCTGGGGCAGTTGTCCGTAAATCTGCCGGAAGCTGTGCTCCTTCCGAGAAAAAAATAAAACAAAACAAAACTGCACGAAGAAGTATCTTTAAAATAAAGCAGAGTGCGGTGGCACAAGCCTGTGATCTCAGCACTCTGGGAGGCAGAGGCAGGCGGGTCTCTGTGAGTTCAAGGCCAGCCTGGTCTACAAAGTGAATCCAGGACAGCCAAGGCTACACAGAGAAACCCTGTCTCAAAGATGGATGGATGGATGGATGGATGGATGGATGGATGGATGGATGGATGGACGGGCGGACAGATAAGACAGACAAACTAGCCAGGCAGTGGTGATGTTAACCTTTTATTTCAGCACTTGGAAGGCAGAGGCAGGAGAATCTCTGTGAGTTTGAGGCCAGCCTGATCTGCAGAGCAAGTTCTAGGACAGCCAGGGCTGCACAGAAAAACCCTGTCTCCCCCCACAACCCAGACAAAAATCTAATAATGGGTTTATATCTGTTATTTTACTTTCATTTTCTTTTCTTCCTCTTTCGGTTATGTAATTATGGGGGCTGTATCTTATCTTAAATAGGAAGGTTTCACATAGACCAACCAAATATACAAGTAAAAAATGAAATCCCCCTCCCCTCATGCCCAAAGCAATTGTGCCAGATTCCAGCACAAGCCTTGGCCACCTTGTGGTCTTCACAGAATACATTTTTCACAGTGAGCTCTTTAACTAAACATAGCTCTCTCATTATGGCCTTAGGCCACTAAACCAGGCAATCTGGAGTCTTAACCCTTCTCATCCCCATTTCACATAGAAGTATCAAAAGTTATTGGTGTCTTTGAAGGATGAAGAAAAAAGTACCTATTATTGTCGTTGTTGTTACAGATTTCTAAAGAGCCATGCAAGGCATGGTGACTCATGCTTATAAGCCCAGCACTCAAGAGGCTGAGGCAGGAGGATTGCATGAGTTCCGGACCAGCCAGGGTTACAGTGTGAGACTCAAACAGCTGTTTCAAAAACATACGTGTGTGTGAAATATGAATTTATTTTTATACCCCAGGATAAATTTGGGCATGTAACTTTTTTCTCTGTATCTCTAAACACTTTCTAGCTTCCCCTACAAATTCTTTTCTTTCTTTATAAATAATAAATAATAATAATAAATCATTTATTTGGGGCTTTCTGTGCTAAGTTCTGTGTGCTAAGTATTGTCCTGCATTGTGTCATACAGCTCCATAACTAGACTATTATTATTTTCACTATTAAACCTGATGCTCAGAGAAGTTGAATGACATTCTTACAACCACAGACCTGAGCTCACCCCCTTAACTATTGTGGCATCTTCCAGGGAATCAGGAGGTTTAGAATGATAGTGCCTGAAAGGTGGAAGAAATCCAATACCTTTGGGATGAGGGAGCATGGCTGATTCTGGAACATTCCCCATTCTAAACAGAACTGTTCTCTTTTTGATGCTGCAGTGGATGGGTGAGTCTGGGCACTGCTAGGAGATAGTTATCTGGATCCTCCGCTACTGGTGATAGTTTCTCATGATGAAATGTGCAAATAAGTCATGTTACCCATGGTAAAGAATGTTCAGTGATTCCATCTCTGTAGCCAGGAGGTCCCTTAGGGACATTCAGTGGCTCTTGATGTCCTCTAGTGTTTCAGATTGGTTTGGCTGAAGTAGGCGATGCTGATTTTTCCAGATCTCCGCATGAGAGAGGATAGACTCCAGGGGATGTGATGTAGCTCTAGAAGCACTAGGAAGCACTAGGCCGAAATGGAAATTGAGAGTGGTTAAGGATAGAGACAGACATCCATATTGGGTCCTGACCAAGAAGGGCTTGGGGGTCAGAAGTTAGATCGCCAATCAAGGCATGGCAGTGCGTGTTTGTTATCCCAGCAATAGGAAAGATGGGGCAGGAGGATAGCGAGCCTGGGTTACATAGTGAGTTTCATGCTGTAACAAGACTTCATCTCAAAAAGAAAAGGAAGTTTGGTCTTCATCCTAAAACCATGGTTTTACTGAGCACATGGCTTCCATGTAGTAGGTACAACGTACATCTCAGATTCTGTGAGCTCATAGTTCCTGCTGTTCCTCTCCTCCTCCTTTCTCCTCTCCCTTCATGTCTTCTTCTTCCTTCCTCCACTTCCTCTTCTTCCTCTCTCTTTTCCCTGCCCTCCTCTCTCAAGCTCTTTACTTCCCTCTTCTCCTACCATCTTTGTTTTCTGTTCTTGTTTTGTTGCTTTTGACATGGTCTCACTGTGTACCTTTTGGCTGGCTTGGAACTCAAGTTCCTCAAGCTCCAGTCTCCTAAGTGCTACCATTAAAGCTGTACATCGCTCTGCCTTGTAGCCCTTCTTAGTGACAGTTTTTATTTCCATCCATCTCTCTGAGTAGTATAATTGCTATGAGACAGATTAAGTGTGTTGGAATCCCAACTGCCAGTCACTAGCTGTATGACCACATTGCCTCATCTTTACCATCTGTACAATAACACTAATAACAGCACCCACCTCACAGGCCTGCTTGAAGACTAACCAGCATCCCATAGATGATGCCTTTAGAACAGTGCCGGCCTCCTCAGTGCATTAAATATTACTTCTTTCTTACCACTGTTAGTGTTACCAGCTTCCGAGCCCAGAAACACAGCATCTTTAGTGACTTCAGCTACCAACGTCCAGCCTGGATCTGTTTTCCCAGTTCTGCAAGACTCAGCTTCGGTATCACCACATGGGATAAACACTGTTCCAGTATCTCTTATTGCCAGTGTGAACTGGACCCCACATCTGTATTTGTGGCTTTCCTGTTACCCAAAGGTCTTTTATACATACATATGCACAAGAAAAGAAAGATGTCTAAGATCGGAGACCAGAAACCATCTTCCCATCCATGACAGGAGACAGCAATGCATTAATCTAGTATGTTTACATCACGCACGTCAACAGAAGTTGTCTCAGTCAGTGTTCTATTGCTGTGAAGAGACACCAGGACCAAGGTAACTCTTGCAAGAGAAGTACTGGACTGGGGCTTGCTATGGTTTCAGAGGCTCGTCCCGTTATCATCAGGGTGGGGAGCATGGTGGCACACCTGGTGCTGGAGCAGTAGCTAAGAGCTACGTCCTGATCCACAGGCCAACAGGGGTGAGGGGGCGGGGGACAGAGAGACAGAGACTGGGCCTGGCATGGGCTTCTGACACCTAAAAGCCCACTTCTTCGACACTTCCTCCAACAAAGCCACACCTCCTAATCCTTAACCAGATTTAGCTGGATATTTTAAAATTAGATCATTTCACTGCTATGCTAACGTACCTTGTTCCTTCCTGTTTTCTGATGTGGCCTCAGAGTCAGTAACCACACGAAGCATTTTCAACTAGTAAATGCTTCTCCTTGCCTTTCTTTGCTCTTACACACTTCAGCTGTTCAGCCTTCTGTAAGCACATGGACTACTCCTGGCTATGTTAAAATCTGGGCATTGTTAGCAGCCTTCTATCTTAATCTTTGTGTGTATGCGCCATTTTTTTTTCCCCTGTGTCATAGCTCAGCAAAAAGCATTGTGTCTTTTTGGAGAACCTTAACAAGTGTCATTTATTTTGTGGCCACAATTGTGTGCCTGTTCTTTGACAGCTGCTGTGGCTGTCAGTACCTGGTATTAAGAATATTTGTACTTTCAGATGCTACAAGAGAAAAGAACCGGTTGCCAGTTGGTGAGGGAAGAGCTAGCTAAGAAAGTCCTGGGTGCCCTGCACGGAGATATATTTAAACATTTGTGGGAAGAAAAAGGACATCTGTGTCCTCCCCTGCTGGCCTCTAAATAGCCCTTGAGGTGCATGTTTTAAGTTCTTGCTCCTCTGGGGCTGCTGTCCTTTCTCTTGCCTCTGATCAGGTAAACCAGATGGTCTTAGTTTTTTTTTTGTTGTTGTTGTTGTTGTTTGTTTGTTTGTTTGTTTTAATATAGTGTAGACCGTAAGACAAAAGATTCTTGACGTTTTTTTTTTCATAGACTATCTGTTGCTATTCATAGACTGTCAGTGAACCCTCCACAAGCCCATCATACCCGCTTTACCCAGTGCCCGTATGCTGGTCCTGTTTGTGTTTGTAAGCTTATACTGGCAGGTTTATTTGCTTACGGATTTGTGATTTCTTTTAAAACAATTTTCATACTCCTAGTGCCATTAATGGTAAGAATGATATGAAGTGGAAACTACTGGCGATCACTTTCATGGTCATTTGCAAAGAGAATAAATCGCAGTCTGCTTATGCTTGAGGATTAGTCAGTCAGCAGTTTTACAGTGGATTCTTAGTTGTGTCACTCTACTCGTTCAGCAGAGTGGGAAGCCTTTATCAGCCTTTCAGATACTGCTGGGAGGAAGTGGAGACTATCACCGTATGGCTCCTTTATCAAGTTAAAAGTCCAGAGAGGTAGTGACACAATGCTAAAAAGGTCAGCATTAATTTTTATACAAGGCAACCAAGCCCACAAAAATAAACAGCTACAGCCCATGCCTTTAATTCCAGCGCTCGGGAGTCAAAGGCTGGCAGATTTCTGAGTTCAAGGCCATCTTGGACTATAAAGTGAGTCAAGGACAGCTAAGGCTACACAGAGAAAACCTGTCTGGAAAACCCCAAAAAAGAAAACAAAAGAAATACAACTACACAGGAACTCATCTTGCCCAACTGACTTACTTGGTCTTTCCCAAACAATTCCACTTAGAAAATTCTCCAGTGTTGGGACTAGGGCAAACACTGTTATGTGGATAGGGGAAAAGGTTATTCTGTTTTGATAATATTTACTCACAACTCACATCACTTCTCAGTTGAACACATAGCTGGTGACCTGAGGGAACAGCACCTGCCCGGTGCTCCCAGATTTCATCTCCATCTGCCCCACCGTACTTCTTTAAATATACTTCATCCAGGGAAGATGGTGGATGTCTTCTCCTGGTAGGCCCTGAGTTTTTTCTGACTACAGACCTTTAAGAGCTCTGTCATCATTCACGTGTTTCATCTAAAGATCCTTCATCCGAGCTGAGGGTGTGACTCGGGGAGGTGGGGCTTTGCGTGCACAAGGCCCTGGGCTCCACACCTACAGGCAAAATCACCTCTCATGACACATCCTTGGTGTCATGTAGTCACTCGTTCTTCCTGGCTTCTCTCTGTCACCATCACCTGCTTCTTGATACAAGAATTAATTTCCCACCCTGCCTCAGCCAACTAGTTGGTGTTTCTGTTTCCTTGGTACTAGGAAAAGATTTGCAACGTCCCTAAGTGAAGTGAAATAAATGTGCGCAGTCTGGATTCCTGGCCCTCTCGCTTAGAAGCTGAGCTATGAGTCAAGTTAGGGCTACAGAATTATGAACAATGCTGGGATCATAAAATTTTATATTATGCTGTATTATGTTATTTTCTGTCTAGACAGGTGAATTTTATCATGTATCATTCATCTTTAGAAGGCTTTACCCTTGACATGGCCTTTGTTCAGGTAATGCTTTCGCAGCTTCTGAAGAGAGAGAAAACCTGCAGTTTGGCTCCTGCTCAGCAGCCATTTACTGTAAACAGATAGGATTTCGGGTGTTTGCCATGAATAGGCACATATCTGGCTCTTCCCTTCCATAGGCGTTCACTGGCAGATGGAAAGGCCATTTAACGTAGAAAACGGCATTTTGGTGGCTACTTCTGCTAACTGGTTTCATAGCCCGCCAATGGCATATATAAGTTGGAAGTTAGTGTGAGGGAAATAAGACACTCTTACGGAAAGGGAACTTAGTGTCACCAAAGGGAGGCAGAGGCGGGAGGATCCCAGGGGCTCGCTGGCTGGCCAGTCTGTCTCAAAAAATAAACTAGAGAGCAATGGAGGGAGACACTTGATATCAACCTTTGACCTCCATGTCCACATACGTGTGCACACAAGTGTCCATACTTATATAGTAAACACATTAGTAAATGAGCAAGCAGCTTAGCAAATGCCAAACAGAACATAAGAGGCCAGCAAAGTAGGTCTTGCTAGGAACACACGGTGAATTCCATGGGCCTTACTAATTCAACCAGCTAAAGAAATCCCAAGGTTATGTTACTCTGACCTGATGTGATGCATGAGACAGGCTCCCATCCCACCTAAACTTTCCTTTGTCCTATCTGAATTTTTTGAAGTCTCCTTTACCCTGTTGATGTTTAGGTCCAAGAGATGATGGTCACACATACTGAAGACTAATTTGTGTCTAAAGCCACTATTTATAATTTATGGTCAGATACGGTTCTTGTAAGCTCGCAGGATTGCTCAGTGCTAATGGCACTTGAAGATAAACCTAATAGCCTAAGTTTGATGTCTGGGTGGGAGGAGAGAGCTGACTCCTGAAAGTTGTCCTCTGACCTCCACATCAGCACCACACTGAGTGCACACACTAAATAAATAAATAAATGTAATTTTGAAAAAAATTAAGAAGAAAGAAAAATAAAGATAGCTCTTGCCAGGACAGAAGTCATGGTTGGGGAACCAGAACAACCACTGAACACTTAGGGTGATCATGGAACTCGGAAAGGACCCTCAAAGGATAGCTCAGCAGCCTGTTAATCTCCCTCCTCTGTCCCTGCTGTACTTCAGCCTGTGCTGGTCACACAGCTTGCAGAGGGGCCTTCTGGAAAGCCCACTGCCTTTCCCCACCTCCTGGTCATCTCATCATGGAAGAGCGTGGGTTTTTCCTCCCCGGTGGTGCTTTTCGCACTTGTCCCTTGAACAAGCTCTGTGAAGAGACAAAGGCTGGAACTATTTCCCTGCCCTATTTAGTATACAATGGGAATAATAGGGGCTTGTCTATGTTAAGTCGCATGCTTCCTTGAGGACCACAGAAATATGCTCAATTGGTGAAACGGTAAGAAAACGCGCAGTCTTTTTTTTTTTTTCTTTTAGTGATACATTTATCAAATGCAACGTGCTAAGTGCTGGGGCCAAAAATGTGACATCTTCTTTCCTTACGGAGCTTTCTGTGTAGAAGGGGCTAAGGATGTGTTCGGTACTCACCCACATAGCTGTAAAGCTGTCACAGTGGCAAGCACTGCGGAAAAGAGGCATATGGTGCTCTGTGCTCTTCAGAGAGGCTGAGAAAAGGCTGCTGAACTGAGCCTTAAAGAGGCTGGAGCCGATCAGGCCGAGAAAGCAGTTCCTGCCCGGGCTGGTGGGTGGTTTGCCCAGGAGGCAGGGTGAGTTCTAGCAACCTCCTGAAGCCCGAGCGTAACCAAGACACGGTATCAGGAAGCTGGCAGGGAAGGCTGCTGTACTGCAGGTACCGAAGGTGCCCCTGAGGCGGGGAGTAGAGAGCATGGTTCTCACCCTGCAGCCAAGCTCCCCGGCCCCCGTACCCACTTCAGGAACAACTGTGTGTAGTAGTCTGGGCAGGCCTTGCGAAATGTGTAAAGAGTGCTGTTTTTATAAGGGCCACAAGAAGCAAGAAAACGGGTGGGCGTGTACACAATTGCTCTGAAGAGACCCCTGGAAAGCCTCACCTAGCCAGAGAAGTGCCCTGTGAGTCAACAGACCCTCTGCTCCTCTTCCCTGTGAGTCGGGCCCCCTCTGCAACCACACTTCACCGACAGCTTCCGGGTTAGAGGTCAGCTGTTTCTGCCTGGGAAACACTTCTCAGCCTTGTGGGTTCTGCTCGGTGCGACAGAATTTACCAACTCTTCCTAGCTCGGCTCTGAATCTTCCGCTTGAGTGAATTGCACCAGCAGCTCAGCAGTTAGTTGGTGGCTTCCGACGAGTTTACTGACTGGATTGATTCCTTAGCTGGATGCTTTGTGAATTGAAGGGTTTTTCGAGATCCTCCTAGCTCCAGATTGATGTGGTTAGGAGAGGTTTTTTTTTTTCTTTTCCTCCCTCAGCAGTTTATACTGAATCTGTAGATCTGGCCAGCAGCATGATAAGGGCAAGTCTGGGGCGGATCTCGCCACACCTTCTTTCCGACTTTTCTCTCTCCCTTCCCCCTCCAAGGACACACACTGCTCTACCACTGAGCTGCCCCTCAGCCTTGGCCACCTTCTCTCAGAGAGCGATATCCTTG
Source organism: Meriones unguiculatus (assembly GCF_030254825.1). Classification (NCBI taxonomy): domain Eukaryota; kingdom Metazoa; phylum Chordata; class Mammalia; order Rodentia; family Muridae; genus Meriones; species Meriones unguiculatus. The sequence continues at coordinate 88,848,503 of NC_083353.1, forward strand.
TGGAGGGATTCCCTTGGGGGGAAAACAGCAGCTTGGAATGGAGGGGTTAGGTCCCTGCCTGCATTAAGGTGCTTAATAAATTACATGGAATAGTTATCTTGAGAACTCCACCCCCACCATCTCCCCTAACCTCAAATCTCCCCCATGGCTATGCTTTTTCACTTTTGTGGACCTCAGTTTTGCCCATACTGCCTAGTGGGATTGTATTCATTCACTTTGTTTGGTTTGGTTTTTTGAGATGGGGTTTCTCTGTGTAGCCTTGGCTGTCCTGGACTTGCTTTGGAGTCCAGGCTGGCCTTGAGCTCACAGCTATCCTGTGCCTGCCTCTGCCTCCCTGAGTGCTGGGATCAAAGGCATGCACCACCATTCATTCACTCTTTAAGATGGCTTCAGAAATTCACTGTGGCATTCTGAATGTTTTTACAACCAAGAACAACCCAGTACAGTAAAAGGTCTATTAATAAGTAGAATGGGGTAATTTATATAAATACATTTAATCTCAAAATTGAAAGCATATTTAATAATTTTAACTTACATAATTAGGTTGTGTTCTACAAAGAACAGAATCTCAAATGTTCTATTTATTCTTCATTCTTCCGTTGTCTTCTAGTAAGTACGTTCTCTCTCTCTCTTTTTTCCTCCCTGTTTCTTATTATTCATGGGTAACCAGTAAATAGGCCTGCACCCGGCAGAGCGAGTGAAAGATGAGTGTCTTGTTTACGGAAACCACTATTCAAAGAGTCCATGGATTTTATCTGGACTGGTGTGACTAACAGCTCAACCATTGGCATCTCAGATGATAGCTGCTTCTCAGATCCTTGCTCTTACTGGAAAATGCAGTCAGTCTTGTGTTTGATGTGTGTGTGTGTTTCATGTGTGACTGTGTATTATTTTGTTACAAGTATAAATGGCTATCAAGGCTTCTTCATGGTGCTCATTTTACTGATTTTTCAGAATGGAACTGCATGTACTCCGAATATGGAAGAAAATAATTTCTCCTCTCAATAACTCTGTTCTTTTTTTTTCCCCCTCAGCTTGACTGCTTTCTAATTATAGTTTGTGGTTGGCCATGTTGCAAGCTAAAACCAGTTCTATAGGAGCCCTTGCTTCTTTTCCCCTGAGCCTGAGCTACAGGAACAGGTGAACAGCAACTGTGGAATTGCTTGAGTCAGCCCTGGTTTTTCCATTGTTCTTCATCCCAGGCTTTATTTAGACATTTGGTTCAGATCTCTGCCTTACTTGTCCAAAGTTAAAAACAAAACAAAACAAAAACAAAACTTTTCGTGATTTTTATTATATGACTTACAAATTATTATTTTAATTCATATTTTAGAAAGACTTTGGTACTTTGCTGCAGGCTAACCAGCTCCTGCTTGGTAATTTAGGTTGTAAGTCTTCTTTTTTTTTTTTTTTTTTCAGCTTTGGCCTTCCATTTGAGTCTGTCTCTCTCTTTGCACCATTCAGCTTGTTTTTGAGACAAAGTCTCTCACTGAGACCTGGGTCTTGCCAAATAGATTAGGCCAGCTGGTCATTGTGTCCCAGGGATCCGACAAATCAACTATGAAAGTTCCCAGGCCTCTGACGAAAGGATAAGATTTGTTCAAGAGGATATACTTTCTGCATTGCCTGATTCTACCTTTCTCAGATTAAATCTCAGAGCATGATGCCATGTGCTCTTAATCCCACCTCTTGGGAGGTAGAGGTAGGAGGCTCAGGAGCTTAAGGTGAGCTCTAGCTAAACAGTAAGCTGCAGCTAACCTGTGCTGTATGAGACCCTGTCTGCACCAGCAAACAAAAATCAAAGCTGAGATTGTACCAGGAGATATGGTACGACCCAGATGAAAATATAAAGTAAAATAATAACAAAGTAGAGAGAGGCTGGGTCACTCTGGGTGACTCGGAACCAGGAGGGAGGGAGGGCAAGTAGGCAGAACAGTCTGTGAGCTGGGTGTTGAGAGCTTGGAGGAGGTCAGATGGTTCAAACTGGCACATGGAGTACAGACAGCAGGAAGCCAAGGCAGAGGTAAAGAAGGAAAAGCCTCAAGGTGTTATATGACCTCAAATTCCAGCAAGGCAATTAGATAATGAGAGCACTAAGCCTAGGCTTTGTACTGTGGAGCAGCTGATTTTATGTTTTGTATTGTTCTATGTAGTTATTTTATTTTTCATCAGAAAATAATGTGCAAGTTACAGACCAGACCTGGTAGTACAGACCTGTAATCTCAGCTGCTAGGGAAGCCAAGGTAGGAAGATAGAGTTGATGCTAAGACCAAACCAACCAATACCAACCAAACAAGATAAAACAAAACCGCCAGTGTGGGGATGTCGCTTAATGGCACATCCGTTGCCTACCATGTACAAGCAATAGCCAGTAGCACACACACATCTATAAGAAGATCCGGGGTTATAGTTCAGTTGGCAAGATGCTTGCGTAACTCTCATGAAGCCCTGGCTGTGATGCCAAGCACCATTCAAATTGGGCGTGGTGGCCCACATCTGTGTTCCTGGACTTGGGAGCTAGGGGCAGGAGGATCAAGACTTTAGGTCGTTCTCATCTACACATAAAGTCTGAGACTATGGTGAGGTATGTAAGATCCTGTCTTAATGAGAGAGAGAGAGAGAGAGAGAGAGAGAAAGAAAAATGGAGGAAAAAAAGAAAATGTAAATTGAGACATTTCTGCTTTAGGGTTATGTCACATATGTGAGATGGTAAGTCTATTTAACAGAGGGAATTGCTATCATTGCTTTCATCCATTCAATAGATATTAATATCGTATTGTGCTACTAAATTGTAAGCCAGATCTAGTAGTGCATGCCTGACTACTTCAGCTTTTTAATCATAGTTGTATATATCCCAACCTAGTAAAACATTGGCCACATAGGTTATTCCTAACAGCTCTTCATATGAATACCACCAATATGTACTTATCTCAGTCTTGGCAATCTTGTTTATTACCTTTGTATTCTCAAGCTTAAAGGGTCTCAGCGTTTTGAAGGGTTTTGAGAGAAATAGGCAACCGTTACTGTCCTACCAAGGATGGCGCTGGTGGAGGTGGATTCTCGGAAGACAAAAGAAGGAAGAAGCAGTTATTAGACACACTGTGGCACATCCACAGAGGGCGAGGCAGTAGAGAGCGAGCCCATCTGTAACAGCCATTCCGAGGGGCTGCTTTTACGCTGGAAAGGGACTTTCCATGCACGAAGTTGGGCGGTGATTCAATGTCACAGTGTCCTGGAGTAATTGCCGTCGAAGCTTATTGTGGTTAGCAACAGCCTGGCTGTGAGGCAGTAATGGTTTTGCCCTGAGTCAGAAGTGGCTCAGCACGAATAAATTGGCATCCATATTTTGTAGCTAGGGCTTGTTGTTTTTACCTTTTCTGAAAAGATGACAGTCCTGCTTGGAGGCAACAGAGGTTAGAGTAGCCCTGTTCTGTGGTGAGATAGGCCCAGAACAGCATTCACCAGTACTGTAGGCTACAGTATGTTTGAGCTATATTACACTACTCTTACCATTGTTTAATTTTCTACCCCATCCCCTTTTGTTTTAAAGACAGAATCTCACTACGAAGTCCCGGCTTGGAAATCACATTGTAGACCAGGCTGTCCTGGTTAGGGGTAGGGCTAGGGTTAGGGTTAGGGTTAGAGATCCACTTGCCTCTGCCTCCTGAAAGCTGAGGTTAAAGCTGTGCACCACCACATCCAGAAATTCTTTCCTTTTTTTTTTTCTTTTTGTCGATACCTTTAGCTTTTTCAAAGCATTTTCACATTAATTCCAGCCCCCCAAAAAGAAGAAACTTTCAGTATCTACTCAAAATAGTTGGTGTTTCAGTGGGCAGAATCAGAGGTAAAATATAAAGGGATATTCAGTTGGAAACAGTAGTGTACATCTGTAATTAGGTAGTTCCTGGGGGGCTGAGCTGGGAGGATCATTGGTTTGAGCCAACCTGGGTGTCTTAGTTACTTTTCTGTAGCTATGATAAAGGTAAAGGCAACTTATAAAAGAAAAATTTTTTTCTTACAGTTTCAGAGGGAGAGGGTTAGGGTTAGGGTTAGGGGAAGAGTTGGGCTTCATAGAAAACGTCTTTTCAGCCTCAGTAAGAAAGCTGCTCCAAAATGGAAGGTGGGACCAAGGTGGTTGGATTCTCTTATTCCAGGAGACACAAGTTACCCTGTGTTTTGTACAATATTTTTTGTTTTTTGTTTGTTTCTTTGTGTTGTGTTTACACTGTACAGTCCAAACAGAAATGTGACAGTGGACAGGGTCTTGCTCATGGAGGCCATTGTATGATCTTTACCCTACATTTATTCATCATGGATAGATGAGTTCATTCATCCCTCATTCCTACTAAGCCTGATATATTTAATGCTAAAAAAATTAAGAACAAAACATTGGTGTGCAGTAGTATCCAGTGTTCTGCCTGTGTGTGTGCCTAGCCCCAATTCCACCACTTTCTTTGATGCTGTAGTTGCTGTTGTTTATCATCTTTTCTTCCCTTCTCTTCTTTTTCACCTTCTGTTTTTGTTTTGTTTTTGTTTGTTGGAGACAGAGTCTTACTATGTGGCTGATGCTTGCCTTGAACTCATGATCCTCCTGCCTCAGCCTCCCAAGTACTAGGATTGTATGGGCCATGAGAGCTGGCTCCAAGTGTCACAGTTTTCTAACCACTAAGGCTGTTTCTTTATTCAGAATCGGTCAGCCCTGTCTACGTCACAGGTTCTGGCGTTGACGGAAGTACTTAGTAAGTACTTAATGGTTTTCACTCCTTTTCCCTTCTCTCCCCATGCAGTACCTGCTACTGAGCCACTGTTTCTTGGTTTCCCATCCCAGGTTCCTGAGCCCCTTCAACATGATCCTTGGAGGAATCATTGTGGTGCTGGTGTTCACGGGGTTCGTATGGGCAGCACACAATAAGGACATCCTCCGCCGGATGAAGAAGCAGTACCCCACGGCTTTCGTGATGGTGGTCATGCTAGCCAGCTACTTCCTCATATCCATGTTCGGGGGTGTCATGGTCTTTGTGTTCGGCATCACTTTCCCTTTGTTGTGTAAGTAAACCTGTTTTCTTTTTCTCACTTCATTGAAATAAGTGTAGGCTAGCCAGGTTCGGTGGCACCTGCCTGTAATCCCAGCACCTAGGGAGGCAGGGGCAGTCGGATTTCTGAGAGTTTGAGACCAGCCTGGTCTACAAAGCAAGTCCAGGTCAGAAAAGGCTACACAGAGAAATCTTATCTCAAACTAGATAGATAGATAGATAGATAGATAGATAGATAGATAGATAGATAGATAGATAAATGTAGGCACAGTTGGCCAATGGGCATTGTATAACCTCTTGGTTTATCTGGTACAAGTGTCGAAGTCTTCTAAAACAGCACATGAAAGCCTAGTAGTTGCTTATTTCCATAGATCTAAGTAGGCACCTGCAATGTGTCAGGTTGCTCTTCTTACACAGGGATACCGATAAACGAAACAAACGCAAATCCCAGTCCCCGGGTAAGAACTGGTGCAGCTCGGTCTGCACGTTATCTGCATGACACCTCATAGCCATCCATAATGCCTGTTGTGGGGATCTGATCCATTCTTCTGATCTCTGCAGGCACCACGCACGCATGTGGTATGCCTGCGCACACACATACAGGGAAAACACTCGCACACATAATTAGTAAACATATCTCAAAAAAAATTAACTGGACCACAGTATAAATGCTGTCATTCTGGTGAACTAGATATTTTTCTAAATAGCCTATTTTCTAAGACCTCAAACAATATGAAATGAAACAAAGATCCAATTCAGGTCTCAGAAGGTGGAAATCTAGCCAAAATGCTGGTGATGATAAGAGAATGTCCCTTTCCATTTGAAAATGTTTCACCTATGCATGTGTTCTAGTAAATAAGATCATTTGCCTACTTGAGATCTTGTTCGATTGAACCCAGAATATTTACAAGTGAATCCTGAACTCAGAATATTTACAAATGAATCCTAAACTTTGTTACATATACTATTTCCACCACTGAATTTAAACCTTGGGATAATTTTAATTTAATTTTAATTTTAACTAACTAGAAGTTAGTGCTGGAGTGATTCCATTTAAACTGCTTGGTAACTGTGGTTCCCTTTCTGCTTAAGAGTCGGAGATGGGCCAGGGCCAGAGTCGGGAACTCAGTTTCTCCTGCCAGGTTTACAGGAAACCAGAGTGTCATCTGTCGTCCTAAGTGAGCTGCGTTCATTCATCTTTAAGACAAGGAAATTAAGATCAGTTATTCTCAAACTCTGTTACATGAGGATCATCTGTCCAGACATTTTTTTAAACTTTAATTTTTATTAATTACATTTTATTCACTTTGTATCACTTTGTATCCCCCTGTAGCCCTCTCTCTCCTCCCATCCCAATCCCTCCCTTCCTCCACCCTCTGCATGCATGCCCCTCCCCAAGTCCACTGATAAGGGAGGTCTTCCTCTCTTCCTTCTGATCCTAGTCTATCAGGTCTCATCAGGAGTGGCTGCAGTGTCTTCCTCTGTGGCCTGGTAAGGTTGCAGACATTTTTTTAAACATGTATTTCTAAGCCATATCCCTTGGAGAGCCTGTTTCTCGGTGTCAACAGTGGTATCCAAAGAGCCTGATGCTTAGAAAGTGGCTTGTATCTTTAAAGGTTGGAGTCAGTTAGGAACATTTAGTCTTCCTGTGAATTGTGCATAGGGTAGTGTGGGAATCTGCCTAAGATGTTCTTTTGTTTATGTTTAGATTATGTACTGCATTTGTGTATGTATATGCGTACGTGTGTTTCCCCATGTGTGTAAGGGTGAGCACCCAGGCCCAGGCTTGACATCAGGTATCTTCCTCCATTGCTCTCCACTTTATTTACTGAGGCAGGGTCTCTTGATGAGCCAATTGGCTGCTCTGTCTAGCTGGCCTGATAGGATCCCCTATTTCTTCCTTCTAAGTGGTGGGGTTGCAGGCTGGCTGCCATGCGTACCTGGCTTTTATGTCGGTCCTGGAGACCCAAACTCCAGTTCTCACACATTGTGTACTGAGGTATTTTCCTGGTCCTATTTTTTAATTTTTAAAAATTGCATTTATTCAACTTCCATCCATCCATCCATCCATTCATCCATCCATCCATCCATCTTTCCCAGGAAACTGTGGAGGTAAGAGGACAACTCCTTCCAGCATGTGGTTCCTGGAGATCAAACTGAGGTCACCAGGCTTGGAGGCAGGCACCTTTACCCACTGAGCTCTCTCCCCATCTCCCCAGCCCTCTTTAACCAGCTCTTATGAAAAATGACTGTTAGAGATCTATACAGATTCTCTAGCCCATTTCCTTAAGGTCCTGGGGCAAGAGGTCCATGAAGAGAGCCCATGGAATCTGTTTCATAATGAACAAGGTCAGGTCATTCCTGCTGATGCTTTAGAAAATATGCCTCTTTAAAATGAGTGGGGTTTACCTGGATTCTGGCATTCAGGGAATGTAGCACAGATAAACCCAGAATGTACAAACTGTCCTTCCTGGGAAGCCTTGGGTAAGTGGATTCATGTTCAGGTTGGAATCACGTTGGTGGACAATTATGTTGTTTAAACATAATTTTTAAGTCATGTTTTTTTAAGTAACATTTGCAAGGTGGGGATTTCAGTGGGGAAGAAAGAATACGGAAGATCAGGAGTCTTTCAAGGGAGTACCATGTTTTCTTCCACACGATATGTATTTGGCTTGACAAGCAGTTTTATATAAACTCTGTGTACCCATCTGAAGGCCTGGATCAGCAAGGCAAGCAGAATTGACAGCTAAAAGAGATGGTTTACTATATGTGTGAAGAATGAGAAGGAGTACTATGTTGATGTGAAAAGGGGAATTCTTGGGCTGGGGAGATGGCTCAGAATTTAAGAGTACAGACGACCCAAATTTGGTTCTCTGTATCTATATTTTTTTCTCCATATCCAGCCCCAAGAAACCTGATGCCTTTGGCTTCTGCAGGCACCTACACTCATGTCCATAAACCCACAGACACAGACATATATACATGTAGTTAAAAAACAATAGAAATTTTAGTTTTTTACATAAACTAAAAACAAAAACAAGTGAATTCTTGCTTTGATGTTGTCATTTCTTTCAGTGATGTTCATCCACGCATCCCTGAGACTTCGAAACCTCAAGAACAAGCTGGAAAATAAAATGGAGGGAATAGGTTTGAAGAAAACTCCAATGGGCATTATCCTGGATGCCTTGGAACAGCAGGAAGAAAGCATCAACAAATTCGCTGACTACATCAGCAAAGCTAGGGAGTAAACGCAGTTTTCCCAGTAACAGGGCGCAGCAGGAACCCAGTTGCACTTTTCCCTTGTTCAGACCCATTTTCTGTCTGTGGTTTTGAAACAGAAGGTGCATGTCTTAGCACCCAACTATCTAAGGCATCATGCATGCACAGGCCCACCTGTTAAGATCTTCGCCATGACCCAAGGAAGGCCTCAGACACTGCAAAAGATACAGACCCACTCTCCCATTACGTCTGAAGTTTCCAGTGTGTTTTTGAAAGAGAAAGTGGACTGGGCAGCAACAGTTCTATTCTATGGTAGGGAAGATGTCACCTTAGAGCCTGGAGGCAATACCGAGGAAATGAAAAGTCAGTTAAAGCAGAGGATGTCATGTGTCAGCCTGTTTCCAATCCTGTCGGACATCCCCTCCAACATCCCTAAGACTATGATGTGTCAGGTGTGGTAGTTTAGTAATATTATCCTTGTTTTAAATCCAGAGACGATCGCCATCACTTTGGCACCTGTTTGATGTGCAGTGGAAACTGGATCAGCCAGCTGTTTATATTTTGTTTACGAATATGAAGGTAGCTGTTTAGGACGTTTTGTTAAATTTTTGTAAACTTTTTAAGAGGGTAGTAATATGCTTTCACCAGCAGGTGTTTCTTGCAAACTAAACGTCATTCTCCTGGGGTAAGGGTGGGGAGGGGTGGCTACAACTCTGTAACTTCTGTTATTCTTGACTTGTTAAAAAAAAAAAAATAATAAAACCAAACTTGAGTTCTGTTTATATGACACATTTTTATTACTGCAATAAAAAGGTGTCCAAGGTAATGTTTACATTGTTTAGGTTTTTTACAGATTCATTTTTATTATTTGTGTGTGTATGTGTGAGAGAGAAAGAGACAGAGGCTGAAGAGGGCATTGAACCCTGGAGCTGGAATTACAGTTGGTTGTGAGCTGCCTTATGTGGGTTCTGGGAACTGAACTGAGGCCCTCTGGGAGAGCAGAAAGTGCTCGTAACCTCTGAGGCGCCTCTCCAGACCCAGTTCTTTGGTTTTTAAACAGATGAGAGCATTTAGAAAGAAAGAAATGGATGTGTATTTTATCAAATTCTTATGAGCTCAGAGAAGACAACCGTTGATCTTCTGAACGTGCAAAGCTTCCCTAGAGGACCAAGCCAAAAGAGTTTAAACAGCTCCCATAACTCAGGAAGTTGCAGACAACTGTGCCAGCATTTTAGCATTAGGGTTAGGATGGTAACCTAATTACAGTCACCCCCTTATTGGTCATATATTTAGAAATAGATTATGAGAAATGGGTGTTTGCCAGTTTAATGATTTCATAGGTGAAATAGAACACAGTTAAGTTTTCCTAACACTGAAAAGATAACTGGTATAGTCTTTCCAAAGGGTTCCTCTTCGTGTTCTAAATATAATCCATGCCCACTGTGGCAGCTTTGATGTCTTCTGTTTTAGTCTCTCAGCCAATCTGAAGCTTTACCCTTACCCAGAGCTTCGGACAGGGTTTAAAATCTGTACCATTACCCAAATAGAAAGAATAAAATCTATCAAAAGCATTTTAGTGAGACTTTATTCAATACATTTATTCAATACATATAAAGAAATTTGGTAATAGTTTAAGAAAAAAAACCTACAAAACTTAATACTTCTATCTTATATTTGGAAAGCTGTTTAATAAAACACCTTTATAGGTATTTATTTGAAGCCAGAAAAACAACTGAAGTCTGACCGAACCTTTTAAACCTGCCATGAGTTTTAAACACATTTAAACCCCTTCTATTTTCTTTCTTTACAGTGTTTCTCTGTGTAACAGCCCTGACTCTTCTGGCACTCACTTTGAGGACCAGACTGGCTTTGAACTCACAGAGATCCACCTGCCTCTCCCTCGGGAGTGCTGGAGCTAAAGGCGTGTGTCACCACACCTGGCTCATAAACGCCTTCCATTTTCAAAGTGAGATATTCTGACACAAGTGCCATGAATTTGTAGGAAGTGATAGCTTTAATTTTTTTAAAAATATTCACTGCAATTTCTAACAGCCAGTGATCAGGTCTGAGAAGATGACATCTTGGTTTCTTTTCCTGATCCTGAGATAAAATACTCTGAGAACTAAAGGAGAACAGGGCAGAAAAGACCAATTATTAGATACTGACTTACTGATTTATTTAGTGGCTTACCTAAAGCACTGCTTGTACTGGCTATTTGCCAAGCATGATTTTGCTACCTGGAACAGGATGACCTGGAGAAAAAGCTGAAACAATGGGTGTTTGCCCTCACCAAGCTGCTGACTGGCACTTCTGTAAAATCTTGCCTGCTTGCCTGTCCTTCCTTGCAGTTTCAGAACAGTGTTTCTTAACCCCCCCGCCCCAGTGCCACGACTCTTTTAATAAAGTTCTTCACGTTGGGGTAACCCCCAACCATAAAATTATTTTCATTACTGTACTTCTGCTACCGTTACGAATCGTTAATGTAAATATCTGATATGAAAGATGGTCTCAGGTGACCCCTGCGAAGAAGTCTCTGTTTTAGAGTATAAAATGAGACTACAAACTGCACCCAGGACTGAGACATTTCAGGAGCTGTCGTGGCTTTGTTCCACCTGTATTTACATAATACAGAATTAGCTCATTGAATTTTAATCAATCAGAGGGGTTTTGAAGAGACTCAGATTAAGTGTGTTTGTGTGTGTAACACCTAAAACCTTGCCAATAATTGCATTGTCACCCCCACCTTTTCACCTGTAAAACAGTATGTTTTTTGTAGCTGTACCTGAGTCTGCAGTCACTCCAGGGAACTTTATTCTTCGAGATTGCAACATGATTTACTCCCTTAAAGATGCTATGAAGGGAATGGCAACAAAGGAGATGGGAGAAGAAAAAAGAAAGGGAGTTGGTGTATAATCAACAGTTTACACTTCCATCATATTTATTGATTTTTTTTTTTCCCAGAAGAAAGCAATAGCAAAGTGTTTGCTTGGGGGGGGGGAGGGAGGAGTTTACTTCTGCTTCTAGAAGCATCTCTCTACAATTTTCACCCAAGGCAACCAAACCCTTAGAACAGGAACATGTTGCCTGTGAACAAAGATACTCTGTATCCTTCCCTTCCTCTTTTGCCTGTGTCTTGTCACAGCCCAATCCATGCCCAGCCTGGATGGAACCACGTTCCCAGTTCCGTCACTCAAGTGTCAGTGAACCAGCCTGCAGCGCAGATCTTGCTCTTCTAGATGATTCTGTTGCCTCCTATGCCAGCTCCTTTGGCAGCTGCACCTGTGGTTTAAGCATTTGAAGAAGAGAAAATGAGTCCTGGAAATTTAGGAGCGGTGAAGCAAAAAGCGTAAAACTTACACGTCTTGGTGGATGCAGAAGGCGCTAAAAACGTTGGCTGCAGACCTCCCCAAATCATGATAGAGGCAAATGAACCAAAGCCTCTGTTATTGGGTGTTGGACAGCTCGTTTGAAGGTCCGTGAGCTTGTAGGGAAACGGGTCACAGAAACAATGAGAGCCTGAAGCCTGGCACTGGCAGTTACTAGCTGCTCGGTGGGTGCTAAATGTCACTTTCCTCAGCTATAAAATGACAGTAAGACTTCCCAGCCCATTGTGTAGAAGAGCAAGTTACATAATAGCAGTGAGAGATAATGGGGACAGTTACTTTCAAATATTTTTATTTCACTGTGTCTTACATGAGCCTTAGCAAGGAGAAGGGCTCAGAGTAGACAGTGACTTCCCTGAGGCCACATTCCCTAGAACCGCTGGAAAGATGGCTCAGCTGTTAAAGACATCTCTTGCAGAGGACCAGAACTCATTTCTCAGACCCCACATTAGGTAGCTCACAACTGTAACTCTAGCTGCAGAGGATCTGAAACCCTCTTTTTGCCTTTCCAGTAACCCACAGTCACATGCACCTACCCCCACACAAGCACTGACATATTAAAAATTACATGTGTTCTGTGGGCTGAGGAGATAGCTTTGTTCTTGTGTGGCAAATGAGTTAGAGCTCCACAAGCCACATTAAAAACAAACAAACAAACAAACAAACAAAAAAAAAAAAAAAACGGTGATGGCACCCATTCCTTGTCTCAGCATTGAAGACAGGGTGACCTCATGGCTCACTGGCCAGCTACCTTGCCTACTTATCCAGCTTATCAGGTAAGTGATTGGCCCTGTTTTCACAAAACAAGGTGACTAGCACCCAAGTAATGATGCTTGAGGTTGACCTCTGACATAAAAATGTGCTTAAAGGCGCACATGTCCTTGAAGCACATTTCTAATATAATGTTCAGCAAATTTTTTTAAAAGATTTATTAATTTATTATGTATACAGTATTCTGCCTGCATGCCAGAAAAGGGTCCCAGATCTCTTTATAGGTGGTTGTGAGCCACTATGTGGTTGCTGGGAATTGAACTCAGGACCTCTGGAAGAGCAGCCAGCAGAACCACTCTTAACCTCTGAGCCATATCCCCTGCCCAAGTTCAGTAAAATTTAGAATATATTTCTCAAAAAAAAAGTATAAATAAATAAATAAAAATAAACTATATTTAGGTAAACTTCACAGGGGCAAAAAAAAAAAAAAAAAAACTACAGAAGAGTCACATCAGTCCATCTCTAAAATCCACATTCAGCTTCAGCTGCATAGCAATAGCTTAAAGTCTAGTCAGCTCTGAAAGGGTTTTAAGTGGTGCTCTCACTTAGGAGGTGACTCGTCCATCACATGTGCATTTTTCAGAAGATGCTGACAGTGTTAAGATGTGGAGAGTTTGCTAACAGCTGAGCACATTTTCCTCCCCCCCTGCCCACTTGCACCTGTCAGTGGGATGAGCCTCCGCAATCTGCTGGGGCTCCTCTCTCGGTCAGTTCTTTGTCCTTGCTCTCTGGAGAGGAATGTTTCCCAGTGCCCTGCCCTCCAGAGGGGACATGTGATCTCCCCTTCAGGCTGAGGGAAGTCCCCATGTGCCCCTGACCCTCTCCACCTCTGGTGCCAGACTTTAAGAAGAAGGGGGTGGCTGTGCCTGGGTCAGCTTTACCCAGGAAAACACAGATAATTAAGAGCAATGGGCAAAAGAAACATGGATGGGGTGGTTTAAATAATATGTAAACCTGAGACAAACAGCTCAAACAAGTGTGATGTTTGTATATGTTTATATACACATGTGCAGGCTCTAAAATGATATTTAAGAGAAGCAAAATGTGGGGCTACAGAGATGGATCCGCAGTTAAGAGCACCTATTGGCTAAGCAGAAAACCAGGTTTGGTTCCCAGCAACCACATGGAAGCTGTCAGCCATCATAACTCCAGTTCCACGGGATCTGTCTCCCTCTTAGGACCTCTACAGGCAATGCATGGTGCGCATATGAGCATGCAGGCAAACATGCACACACACAGAATAAAAAGAAATGAAGAAGAATTCAAAGCAAAATGTAGCATCGGCTCACCCTAGGAACCAGACCCATAATACCAGGTTCCAAATAGGACAAACTGGCAGCTCAGACCATGGGACAAAGGTCTGAGTCACTGAACAGTCGTTAACTGCTTGGAATGATAGAGCAGAAATCTTGCATCATGATTATTTTCTAAAATTTAACCCTTTAACTCGTCCACAGCAGCAAACATTTTGTGAGAAACCTGGGTCTTTTATTTAAAGTTGCGAAAAAAGAAGACCTGTTAAGTGGACATCGGGGACACCATTTCTCCGCAGAGCAAGCAGAAACCAAGACGGCTAGATGTGATGTTACCAAAAGTCAACCTTGATCTGGGTACAGTAGCACACACCTGCAATCTCAGGACTGGAGAGATGGAGGGAGGAGGAACAGGAGTTCAAGACCTGCCTTGGCTACATAAGATGCTGTCCCCAAAGGACAACAAATACGACAAGTTTTAAAGGTTAAAATATCAAAATAACAAACAGGAGAAAATCGATTCCTGCTATTATTGGGCTTTCTTTTCTGCTTGTCAGTTTAGTTATTTTTAAGTGTACTTGGGACATGCAAGCACATGCAGTTTTATGTAGAGTGTGCGTGTGCACACACACACAGATACTAGAGAATATAAGATTTCTTTTAGTGGTGGTGGTTATTTACGACATTATCTTGAATTTGGCTGTGAACCAACACTTCAGTGGGTATCCAGAATAGAAAGAGACATGTATTAAGGAACTTGAGAGATGAACAGTGTGTCCAGAAGGGCCCTGACCCTAAAGTAGATTGTGATAGGTGTTAGGAAAGAAGATACCAATAAAGCTAGCATATAGAACAGGTACTATTGCCGGCTTGATTTGTGTCTAGGAAGCGGTATTCGAGAGAAGACTTGGAAACCGTATTGACTCCAAAGGGTAGAAGAAAAGATCATTTGAGGAGGCTATAGTGCCCCAAAGATGCTGTGATGTTCTGGTCATCAAAATATGATCCCTCAAAGAAGCAGCAACAACATCACTGGGGAGTTGGTCAGAAGGGAGAAATCCCCATCTATGACTTTCTGAACCAGAGACCTGCGGAAGAGCCCAGGAATGCAAAGGAAATTCTGGCAACCACTACACAGATTTTAGAAAAACTGTGTATAAAAACCCATTCCCTACGAGTATTAGGGGAAGGCTTTGGCTTTTGCCCACTCTTCTGATTCCATCTATGTTGCCGTCTTTGCTACTCTGTGGGGTTCTTTTTCCCAACCCTTTATACCCCCAGTTTCAGCCCCTAACACTACATGAAAGAGAAAGAAGGATAGAGGGGAGAAAGACAGAGATCACTGAATCTAATTTCTTTCTTTTAGCATGACTACCAACAAACTGCAAACAGGCTTCCTGCGCCCTCCCCCGCCCCCAGCCCCACCCCATAAATGACCAAAAACTACCAACCCCAACTCTCAGGGGCCCTAGCATTTATATACTCTCTGAAAAGTTCCCAGAATTCCAAACACTGACGCCATACAATCACAGAAATTATCTGCAGCTGGCAAAAATACGCTTCTGCTAGAGCATGAGGCAAATCATTGTCAGCTGCTGAAGACAGACTAAAAGCAGCCTGGTCTGGGAACAAGAAGGAAGACACTGGAAGAACCCTGGATTATCCAAAGGGGATGAAAAGTTGGTGGGGGTGAGGGGGCTGGCCTTGATTATGTCCTACTGACACAAGAAGAGAAAGAAGTTTGTAAAAGAACAGAAACCAGAGAACCTGGAGAAAAAGAAAGATGACTTTATAAATAAAGCCAAGTGGGGGCAGGGATGACTCTTGGATCAATCATCTTAAACTCTGCAGCTGCTGGCGTGCCACAGAGGCGCTGGTGAGCCAGGGCTACCAAACTCAAGGCTTTGTGGAGGGGAAGCTTGGCAGTGCTGATCCATTGCTGACTGGGCTGGGAGTGGTCTAGGCTTGCGGGTGAGCCCTGTGTGAAGTGGAATGAGTGTTCCAGTCACCTTGATGGCACAAGAACTTGGCTTTGCTCCACATGCATTTAGCCACAGCGAAAAGAAGCAGCTGCTGAGAATGGGAATCTTATCTCAGCGAAAGGTACAAAGGTTTCTCTGGAATGGCAGTTGGTAAACGAATCACAACAATTTTTAAATAGATTAAAGAAAACTGTGCCTTTGTGCTGGCGTCAGAGTGACTGACAGTAATTAACTTGAAGAGAGGTGAGCTGGTTTTTAATCTAAGCAATACATTTTCTTGGACAAGACATTAAAACAAAAGCAAACTAAAAGCTTCTTCAGGAAACAAACGTGAATGAAGCAAGGTGACTGGCGGGCAGCCAGTGTGAGAAAAACTGGAGAGGCCATTACCCAGCCCCACAAGAGGCCCACAGTGCAGAAAGAACTGGCTGGAGAGCATTTGCCTAGCATGTGCAAAGCTCGGAGTTCAACACACACACACCACTTGTGCCATGCACATGCAAAGTTTGCAGGTCTCAGTCTAATATTTCAGTGGTGCCATATATTTGCATGTTTTCTTTTGTTTGTTCTTTTAGTGTGGGCTCTAGGGATTGAACTGAAATGGTCACAGTTATGCAGCAGTCTTACCTGGGGAGCCATCTTCCCAACCGGGCCGTGGAGGAGTGCTGCTCACTGGCTTGCTCTCCAAGGCTCGTTCAGTCTGCTTCTTGATACAACCCAGGACCACCTGCTCAGGGGTGGCACCACCCACAGGGGGCTCAGAACTCCCACATCAGTCTAATCATTGATCAAGAAAATGACCCGCAGGCTTGCCCTCGGGTCAGTATGGGGGGGGCATTTTCTCAACTGAGGTTCCCCTTTTTTCAAATGACTAGCTTGTGTCAAGTTGACAAAACCAACCAGGACACGGACCTACAAGGTATTAAAATTTGTGTATTAATTTCCACCTCACGGTTGCAGCCATGCTCCAAATCCACAATTCCTTTCATCTTTCTCCTCTATAAAATGAACCTGGCTAGGTCTCATTTGACTGACCGAAGACATACACTTTGTGCTGGCGGTCATGATGTCGCTACTGCTGGGGTTTACGGCACTTCTCTGGGCCTAAGATGCAGCTTTGTGATACTTCAGTTCTTCTGGTATGAGGAAGCACCTTGCGGCTGAAGGAGTTTACAGCCGTCGGCCCCAGGTAGGGCACATGCTGCATCACCTCCAATGAGCCACGTGCCTTGGGCTCACTCACACGCAGCTGCACTGAAATTTAAATAATGACAGCAAATGGGGAGAAGGTGACGGGCAGAAGGAAGAAGCCTTTGTGCTGGTTTTGAGCATCTGTTAATCTAATATTGTGTCAAAAGACAGGCTAAAAAAAAAAGAAAAAAGAAAAAAAAAACTTTGAAAAGATTGCTCTATGATCTGGTCTTAAAGCAGACATTTATCCTGTGGGAAGAAGAAACAGAACACAGAGCAACGGGAGCAATCGGAGCGATGTGTTTTCACATTATCCTCATAGAGTACTTTATAGGATTAAATAGAAGAAGTCACGGGGACTAGCTGAGATACATGCAAAAAGAGCCGCTGTGGCCCCATCCCAGGCAACTGAAGGCAAAGGGAGCTGTCAGCAAACAGACGGGGCGAAGCCATTTCAAGGCAGAGGTCAATAAGCAAGGCTACCTTATTCTAAAAGGGTTTCCCTTCTTAGCTGACTGCGCAAGCATGGGGACCTAAGTTGAGAGTCCCAGGACCTACATAAAATGCGGGTTGTGAAGCTGCATTGCCTGTAGCCCCAGAACAACGGGGAAATGGCCATGAGAGGTTGAAGAAACCTCTCTTTGGAGGATGCAGGATGGAGGCTGGATGCCATGGAAAATGCTGCCATGCCTTTCTGGAAGGCCAGCATCACTTCTGTTTTGTACAACAAATTAAGGCTTTTGTCTTAATCAGTGTGTGTGATAAAACACCATGACTAAAACAGCTCAGGGAAGAAAGGTTTTACTTTACTTTATAGTTGATATCACAATCCACCACTGGGGAAGTCGGGGCAGGAACCAGTAACAGGTACTGAAGCAGACGCCATGGAAAGGTGCTGCTTACTGGCCTGCTCAGCCTGATTTCTTATAGCTCCCAGGACTACAAGTCCAGAGGTAGCATCATCTATAGTGAGCTGGGACCTCCCACATCAATCAATGTGCTGGGGGGGGGGGGGGGAGGGCATAAATAGGCAGATCCTGGGGGTGGTTATTGGCCCGATATCTAGCCAAAATAGTAAGGTCCACATTCAATGAGATGAATCTCAAAAAAAAAAAAAAAAAAAAACTGAGGTTGGGAGGCTGGAGAGTTGGCTCAGTGGTTAAGAACACTCGCTGCTCTTTCAGAGGACCCAGGTTGAGTTCCCAGCACCCACAGCAGTGGGCCACAACTGTCTAGAACTCCAGTTCCAGATCAGGAGCCCTCTCCTGTTCTCTGAGGGTATCAGGCTTTGAGTGGTGCACAGACATACACGCAGGCAAAACACTCAAACACATAAGATAAAAGATAAGCAATAAGGTGGAGAACAATTGAGAAAGAACCTGATAGTCATCTCTGGCCTCCACATGGGCATGCATAGGCAAGATCTCCTGCATAGGTACACACACACACACACACACACACACACACACACACACACAGGAAGACCAAACACATTTCAAATGGATAGCATTACAAAACCAATGAGCACCTTCCTATTTCATAGGATATTGTTTGTTTGTGTTTTTGAGACAGGGTTTCTTTGTGTAGCCTTGGCTGTTACTGGACTCACTTTGCAGACCAGGCTGGCCTCGAACTCACAGCGATCCACCTGCCTCTCCCTCCCTGAGGGCTGGGATCAAGTGTGTGGGACACGGTGCCTGGCTTCATAGGATATTTACTCTTATAGTTATCAGCATGAATTTATTTTCATGTTTTTTACTCTTGGATTTAAACCTAACACTGCCACACCCCCAGTTACATAAAACAAAGAGAATCTTGGTCCTGAAAAGCTGTTGAGCTTGTACTCAATTTAGACACTGGAATCTGCCATCCCTTCTTACGTAACCGACAGGTGCAGTTACCTTGGTAAGAGTAAGTGAATGGATTGAATGGGATAGTCTCGATGGAATGATCGCTTCTTCCTGAGGTAGGAAGTTTGCTCAGTTGGTCACGTGAACTCCTCTCCCTTTAACGTGAATTTTTAAAATTCTTGTTCCTTTTAGCATATTATTTTCTGACTGTATAGCACCAAGACGGCTCGACTACTGTCCACTCGTGACTTCAGAGGGACAGCTTTCACAGACCAGCACCCTTACCTACACCAGCCGAGGTCTGGCTGCCCCAGGAAGAGCAGGTGCAGGCAGGCTTCTGCCCTGCCCAAAGGCAAGCAGAGGACCTCTGCCTGACCTCTTGTGACTTCTGGCATTCTCCCCTGATACCTGTCCCAGGACCAATCCAGCTCACTCCACATCACAGATAAAAAACATCTTGGGTGCAGAAAATAGGACTATGACACTACATTTCCAGGAGATGGGAATTCGAGACATCCTTATACACATATGTAAATAATAGCAGTCACCTTAAGATTAGAAAGCTCAGTAAAGCTGAAAAAAGAAAAAACAAAAACAAAAACAACAACAAAAAAAAAAACCCACAGACTGTCATGGGTATTTGTTTTCCATATCCTGAAAAAAAAAAAGAAAAAAGAAAGAAAGAAAACCTCTATAATGAATTAAATTGACTGTGTTCTGTTATATGTGTGTGTGTATTGACAGTCAAGCATCAATTAAGATGGCCTATAGACATCAATTCTTCGACTATCACTGTAATAAATGACCAAAAAAAAAAAAATTCATATCTACAACCTAAGCTCAGGGAATAAAGCCAGCTCCCCAGTCAGCTTTAGCCCAGGCTTTTATAGAGATTCCATGAATATTAAAACTGAAATAATTTTCCGTGAGACATTTTAAACTCCATTGGCTCTTGAGGATGGTAACCTGAGGTTTGCCTTTTGTCTGGCTGCCTAACAAGCAAACAGAAATATATTGCAGGTGGTCTAGCTTCGTCTGCTGATAAAGAAACGAGTCCGTGAAGCCTTTATTCTAGATACTCACATACGTGGCTTAATTGGTTTTTGTTTTCTCTCATTTGATACTTCAAGGAGGCCCCTGGGGTCTCTAATTCTCAGTTCTATGTGCCCAGAATGGTCTAATTTCGCACAGGCACATCAAGGATTCAAAATAGCTCGCTAACTCAAAACTTGACACCTTAAGACTCAGTTTTAACCTCAGTGCTACCACTTCCTAGTGGCCTCCGCTAGACATGCTATTAACTTCCCAAAGCACCAGTCTCCCCTTCACAAAATGGGGAGAATAATTTCGACGGCCTTCAAGAGTTCACGTGATCATACGAGTCAGTTAGCTTACCCAAGCGCTTAATAGAACATAGCTGCAAGTATTATTGTCACAGGGCGTACCTCCGTCTTTACGAGTAAATAGTAATTTAATTCTACTGTTGTTGCTTCTCTGCCTATCGATAGCCAAGATCCCGGTGTCAGACTAAAGGGGACAGAGGTGGAAATACAGCTCATTTGCTAAGGCACTTGCCTAGCATGCACAAAGCCCTGACTGAGTTCGATGCCCAGCACCACATAAACCAGACAGGATGGGGTATACCAACCCTGAGCTACCTAGCAGCCTGAAATAGATGAGAGCCTGTCCCCAAAATAAAATATAATATAAACAAGAGGGAGATGGGACTGGAACTGAAAAATGTTCACCATTTCCCCCTCTTCTTACTTACAGGTTTTAGGTAGGCGACATTGCTGTGTCGGATGTCATTCAGGAGCTGGTCTCTGGGAGTGATTTCCACCAGCGGGGGTGGCCTGTTTCTCGGCACTGGCTTGAGGGTTTTGATTACATCTTTGAGGTTGGTTTTCTCCTGCGCCTCTCTGGCTTCCGGCATTCGAGATTTGCGCTGAATCCTCTTCAGCTTCACCACCCGGAAGGAGTCTGGGTCGGTTTTGCACTGTGGAGGCTGGGGCGGGTGTTTGATCATTTCCTTCCTTCCACTGAAGGGGACTTCCTGAGAAGGGAGGGGCCGCCCAGGTGAAGGCTGGAAGAACTCCTGCATCCTGGGGTCAGGCATGGGTCCTCCCAACCTCTCCCACATCCCAGGCGGCAGCCCCAACCCATTCTCCAACATAGCTATGAGCTTTCTCTGCTCTTTAAGTTGCTGCTGCTGCTGCTCCTCTTGTCTTTTCTGCCTCCGTTTATCCTGGTTCCTGGTAAGCAGATTCGTTACCACCATTCTGGGACCCGGAAGCTCGAAATGGTAGCCCATCTTCAGCAGAGTGTTGTTGGCCTTCAGGAGCCTTGCTATTTCCATCTCGGCGTGGTGGCCCAGCATATGCCTCTGGTTGTGAAACCTAAGTTCGGTGAGCGTTTCGTTGAACTGGAGGCACCTCATGATGGCCACGATGCCCTTCCCTGTGATGAAGTTGGACTCAATATTGAGCGTTGTGATGCTCCGGTTTTCTCGCAACATGTTGGCCAGGGCGAAAGCTACGCTCTCGTCTGCACCGACGTTGGCCAAACTGAAGCTTTTGATGTGCTTGTTTTTCTTCATGGCATTGACAAAGTCCAGTAACATTTCCTTAGGGATATTTTCAATGTTGTTTAGGTTGAGTTCTTTCATGTCGGGATCGTTCTGTCTCACTCGTCTCAAGCTTCCGTCCAGGTCTGTCTGGTTCCCTGAAGGCCTTGCACTGACCTTCAGAAAACTGGTATCTAGAGCTAACTTCTTAGGGTCTAATTTGGCTATTTTCTTTTCGCTTTTTTCGTTGGTCTCTGCTGCATCTTTTTGCCCTTCCAGCACTTTAGTAGCTGGCTGCTGGCAGTTGCCTATACGGTTGTGGATTTGTTCCTTTGCTTCATTGTTTTCTCTTTTGCCTTGTCCATCGTCTTCGTCCTCTTCATCCTCCTCATCTTCATCCTCCTCATCTTCATCCTCTTCATCGTCATCCTCTTCATCTTCTTCACCTTCATCATCATCTTCTGTTTCTTGTGCATTGTTGTTCCCATGTGATTCCCTTTTATTTGCGACTATTTCACTATTGAGCTTTTCCTTTAAAAACTGGGGCATGTTTTTAATCCCTTTGTCTCTTACTTCAAGCTGTTTTTGAGGGTTTTCCTAAAAGATAGATTTACAAACAGTTAGAATAGATAGCAGTGAAAAAATACAAAATACAACAATGTCTACTGGAGTTTAGAATATTTTTAGGGGCTGAAGAGATGGCTCAGAAGTAAAGAGTGTCTGCTGCGCTTCCACAGGACCTGAGTTTGTTTCTCTGCACCCAGGAGTGGCTGCTTGTAGCTGCTTCTGGCCTCCTCAGGCACCATACTCAAATACACTAAGACTAACTTGACACTGCACAGGCACACACACAATTAAAAATTTAAAAAAATCTCTAAAATATATTTTTAGGGCTGGGGAAATGGTTCAGTGGGTAAAGTACTTGCTGCAGAAGCGTCAGGATCGGAGGACCAGAGTTTAAATCTCCAGTACCCACATAAAGTAAGGCGAAAGATGGGAGATGGAGAAAGAAGAATCTCTGAAGGCTCATGGGCCAGCTGGCCTGGCATATGCAGTGGTGATTAAGAGACTCTGCCTCAAACAAGGTGAATGCTGAGGACCAACAGGTTGTTTTCTCTCTCTCTCTCTCTCTCTCTCTCTCTCTCTCTTTCTTTCTCTCTCTCTCTCTCTCTCCCACACTCACTTATACACACAAACTTGCACACATACACACACAAAAGATTTTGTAAAATTGTAAGCGAAGCCAGGAGGCATGATGGCACCACTTTTAACTTCATCACTCTAGATGCAGAGGCAGGCAGATCTCTGGGTTTTGGGCCAGTCTGGTCTGAATTTTGAGCCCCTAATTAGCCAGGCCTACATAGAGAAACCCTGTCTCAAAAACAAAACAAAACAAAACCTTAAGTGAAAAAAAAATGTAAGGGAAAACACTCAGGCTAGTAAATCTTAAGTATAATATTATTCCATGTATGTATATGTATACATACAAATTTACATATGTATAGGAAAAAAAAACTTCTGGAAGTGTTACCAAATTCCTGTTGTGTTTTGTTTTGTTTTCTGAATCAGGAAGGTCACCCCTGGAACAAATGAAGAAGGATCAGCTGGACACCCCCGGTACTTGCACTGGGTAGCTTGTGTTTTAAGTTTGCTTTGTCTTTCTGATACAGAAGACCCTACAATACGCAAATCCAACCAAGTGAGGATGGACTTTTGCAGACACACTCCCGGCTGTACTTATCTCCTTCCAGAACCACTCATCCTTCGGGTGCTTTGGGAACTGGTTCCTGGAACACCAAAACTCAATTCATATATATGTGTGTGTGTGTGTATATATATATATACACACACATATATATATTTAGACATATATGTATACACACAGAAATATATATCCCAGACACCCATCTTCCCATACAAGAGGAATTTTATATTGTCTCTAGAACATCTAATATTTACTACAAGTGATGTAAACATGAATACTGTTTTAAAAACTGAAAAGAAAAAAAATCTGTATATATCCAGTCCACATGGCAACACAAAACAGAACAAAACAACTTTTTAGTGTTTTCAGTTCACAGTTGATTGAATCCAAGGATGTAGTCCCTGAGGATACACAGGCCAAGTACATTAAAATAAATCCTAGTTAATTTTGTTTTCAGATTCTGTGGGTTTTTGTTTTGTTTGTTTGTTTTCTTTTTGAAAATTTATTATGTATACAGTGTTGGATTTTTTTTTTTTGTGTTTTGTTTTGTTTGAGACAGGGTTTCTCTGTGTAGCCTTGAGTGCCCTGGACTTCCTTGGTAGACCAGGCTGGCCTCAAACTCACAGAGATCCACGTGTCTCTGCCTCCCTGAGTGCTAGGATTACAGGTGTACACCAAACCTGGCCAGATTCTGTATTTTTTTTAAAAAAATGGTGTTAAAACATATTTGGAAACTTTATACAGATTTTAAAATCCTTGTACTCAACAGAACAATGTTAGAAAATAGCTTCCTGCTGGGCAATGGTGCCACAACTTTAATTCCAGCATTCAGGAGGGAAAGGCAGGTGCATCTCTTATGAATTCAAGGATAGCCTGGTCTACAGAGTGAATTCCAAGACAGCCAGGGCTACAGAGAGAAACCCTATGTTGAAAAGGAAAAAAAAAAAGAAAAGAAAACAGGAAGAAGAGGAGGAGGAAGGTT
This sequence comes from Meriones unguiculatus, assembly GCF_030254825.1. NCBI lineage: Eukaryota > Metazoa > Chordata > Mammalia > Rodentia > Muridae > Meriones > Meriones unguiculatus. Next base: position 88,872,435 of record NC_083353.1, read on the forward strand.
TCTTTATACTCTCTATGTAACTACCCTTCCTAAAGTATCCACTGCTCTCATAGACTTGTGTGCTGCATTTCCTGAGACTATGATGGTTCAAAGAAACGAGAGTAGCCTGATGATCTCGATTGTGTTTTTAAAACCTTGGTTTGGATTCTGGCTGTGCGAGAACCGCCATCGTTACTCACTAGTGACTGAAGCAAAGCGCCAGCCTTAAAATGGAACAGGATTAGGGCGAGATTTACAACTCTTTGCTGTGTCTGGGACGTGAAAAGGCAGTCTTTCAGATCAGTGTTAACTTGGTTCTCGTGCACCGATGACTACACTTTACATCCATCCGCGTACCTCGCAGGTGTAATTCCGAAAGCCAGCGGGGAAGCCTGGCACACAGCATTCTGAGCAAGAACTTAACGCGGATGACACAGTGAAGGTTGGGTTTGACAACTGACCAAGTAACAACCTGCTCCATCGCATTCCTCGTGTGCGCCAGCAGGGGGAGCCAAGCATCAAGCTGTTTAATGTACGAGGAGGGGAAGAAACAAAAACCCTCGTTCTGACTTGATCCTAAAACTGCTGTCTACCTGAGAGATTGTCTTCAAACACACTGACCTGCCCTTGTAAGAGGTCTGCAAATGTGGCAAACGCTAGCCTGATCAAGCGGGAGATTTATTTCCTGGAGTTCAGTTCCTGTTTATTGCTCAATACTTCCTTTCGTTGCTCCGGTGAGACAGCCGTGGGATGAGATACGCCTGGATCTAGCAGGCGGGCCCGAAGAAACCTGACTTGAGAGAGCTGTCTTCTTTTTTTCTAAGTTATTTTAAACTGCAGCATTAAAAATGTGTGCTTTAGGGCCACCAAAATGGCTCAGCAAGTAAAGATACCTGCTACCAAGCCTGACGACACACACACACACACACACACACACACACGCACGCACGCACGCACGCACGCACGCAAGCACGCACGCACGCACATGCACAATTAATAATGACATGTAATTAACATTTTAATTGTCCTTTATACGCAGTAGGTTTGTAAAGCTCACGTCAGCTCTAATTTTCAGGTTAAAAGGTCTCAAGAATAGACTATCTTGAAGACAGCTTCTTAACCATCAATTTCCAGATAGCATCACCGACGCCCAACATACAGTGTGCCCACATTTTCAGTCTTGGGTTTGGTTTAGTGTATATGGCCAGATTTCCTCAGAACTGGGGAATCTTTGACATTATATATAAAATATTGAATGTACAGAAATAGGCTGGAAATGGGGGGGGGTTGTCAAGTTTTGATGAGCTTCTCAAAGGGAGAAGCTAAAAAGAAAAAAGGGAGAAGAGCTGCTTCTGAATTATGACTTAACCATTACCCATCATGGCTACAGACCACAGAGACCCTGGCAGCAGGGTTTTAAGAGACACACTGACACACTGACAAGGAGTCATCAGCTTTCCCCCTTGCAACTATATCGTTCCTCAGCAAGTTACAGTCAGGAATAGGACTGAATATCATGACTTAATTTAGATGTGGCAAGATCCGAAACAGAACCACACACTATAGTCTTGAGAAATGACAATGGCCAAACAGACCCTGCCAGTCCAGTCCCGGTGGCCATTCCTGTCCCACACAGACCCCTGGTTACCTCAGACTGCACAAAGCTGACGGGAACTCGCTCATCTTCCAGCATGCGTCTAGACGCCTTTTGTAAATACATGTAATCGACGAGAGATTTATGGTCAAAGTTTCCTGTGGGGGCCTTATCTGTTTGATCTTTTTGGATCATGCCCACAGGAAGGCAGGGGTCGGGGGCCATGACCTCCATCTCCGACTGCAGTTCCTTCAGTTCTTCAGGGGACAAGTTGGCCAAGATTTCATCTTCATCAAGCTCCTCACTGAGGGTGTCTTCTTGATCAGAATTTCTGCTGTGCTCTGACATCATTCACTTTTTTCCTATCTGCTTCTAGATCACCAGAGAAGAAGAAACAATCCGAGATGATTAAAAAGACCGAAAGAATCAGTATGCAAACCCCTCAATGTCTTCCAGTTAACCAGAATCTCAGGTCAAGCCACCCTTGAGAGATCCTCTCCCTCAATGGTGTTTGCTGAGCTGCTGGGAGTGACTGGGGTTCAGCTCATGTGGGATCTATATTAAGCAAGGTTTTCTGGGCAGGTTGTGGGACTACTACATGGCTCCCTTTTCGGCAACTTGAGTCAGCTGTGCAAATCCGTCTGACATTTCAGTGCAGCTGCGGCGGTGGACAGCGAGTAGCCGGTCTAGGGAATCTCTGCAGGAATAAGTTGCATTCTTTTCTAATGCCCTCCCGTGGCTGTGTCCAACCCCGTGCAGCCTGCACCCACGTGCTCTAGATTTCAAGGGGGGCCTCTGCTGCTCATTTAAACAACTCACAAAACATGAGAGTGAAAATCCAGCCGGCAAGTGCAGTTTCTCCTGGAATTAGGAAAAAAAAAAAACAAGTCCCTTAGAGGTGGAAGGTGAGCTCCCCAGCCTCGCTCTTGTCTCCAGCAGGCTCTGGAAGCCATCCACAGAAGGGAACAGCTCAGGTCTTGCTATGGTATTCAGCCCTGTGTAAGCGAAACTGTGCAAGCTGCTCTTATCTGCATGGAGATCCTGTGACCTGACAGATGGGGATAACGAGCCCCTGAATTTCCATGTAAGGGAGGAGCTGAGCATTTATCTCCTTAGTAAGTGTTCATCAAAGCTAGCTAAATTAAGATGGAGCTGGATAGAATTTTTATTTTTTTTCAACCGAACCATGGAAGTACTGGGATAAAGAAGTTGTGAAAAGATTATTTATTTATTTATTTATTTATTTATTTATTTATTTATTTTTGTAACCTGGAGGGAAGGACAATAATTTTTTCAAGTGCTTTTAGAGAGGGGCATGAGCAAGAGAAAGAAGGGCTGAGCTCAGGAAAAGACTGCAGTACTATACAGCTTTTTCTGTTCTTTTTGCTTTTTGTTTTTAAAGTCAGGGCTTCTCTGTGTAGCCCTGGCTGTCCTGAGACTCATTTTGTAGACCAGGCTGGCCTTGAACTCAGAGGTCTGCCTGCCTCCGCCTTCTGGAGTACTGGGATTAAAGGCAACATGCCACCACAGGCTAATTACTTTCAAACTTTGGATTTCACAACTCTTCACTCGGACATACAGGTATCTTTGTACAAACCTGAAGGTGATACACAGAGCTAGAGAGAAAACAAATGTTTCACCTTCTTGCCTCTGACACCCAAGTGTCATGATTCCAGACATATTCCACATATCCAGTCAGCAATCTGTGTTTTCTTGTTGATAAAATCAGATTGCTTTTGAGGCAGTCAGATATTCTGAAACCACATAATTTTAAAGATCTCCCTGTAAGGACCTTTTTAGTTCATAAAGCACATAGTTCATGTAACCGATCCTTAATTTTTGCATATTAAGCTGTTTTCATTTCTCACGAGTACAAACAGTTCTTCAATGAACATCTTACTAGTCACATATTTGTATATACCCAAATTTGTTTGCTCAGGCTAAATTGGTTAAGTTCTTAGAAATCAAATTGCAGGATCAAAGAACATGAAAAACTAAATGTGTTTCATGTGAATGCCTAAGTGATCCTCTTAGTATTGTTGCAATATATCCCCAGCGTGGGTAAAATTATATACAATTATATACGTATGTTACCATTCCTCTTACGTATAATTTATATATATATATATATATATATATAGTACACACACACACATATATGTACATGTGTACACACACACACACACACACACACACACACACACACATTCCTTTATCCTCCAGAGTTCTGCATTCAGACTCAACAAATCAACAGATAGAAATACATTTAGAAAAAAAAATTGCATCTGAAAAGATTGAATCTGTATGTGCTTTTTTTTTGCCTACTCATTATCCCCCCGAAAACAGCACAGTCATATTTTAGGGACAGCCATAGAAACACGTAAGGAAAAACAAGAACAAGGAACAAAATATAGAACATTTAAAAAAAAATGCTTCCATGTGTAAAAGGAATTTTTATTTGCCTGTTTCTGTTGTTGTTTTGGAGGCTTATCACCTCTGTCTGCTAACCTAGGTTTAGTCCTGGTAGCTTGTAGCCTCAGTACACCGTAACCTAAACGTTTTCAGCCTCCAAAACTTACTGCTGAATAAGCTCACCCTCTCTTCTTCTTACTAAGCTCTGGGCTGGCTGGTTCAACTCAGCAGTTCTGGCGCAAACTCCTCCCCCAGCTGACTTAGTCAATTTGGTTTCTCTCTCAGCCCCTGAAATGCTCTGCTTGGCCCCCAACGAACTCCAGCAATCTGCTCTAATCTCCTGGCTCCTTTGGTCTTCACCTGAGTTCTCTTTCTGCAACCTGTGTTTCTATTATTGTCCCAGTAAAACTTCTTACTCCCTCTCTGCATTGCCCCTTATGGAGCTTCCCTTTCCTCTCAAATTGCAGGATCAAAGAACATGAAAAACTAAATATGTTTCCTGTGAATGCCTAAGTGATCCTCTTAGTATTGTTCTTAGTGAGTTCGGCATATCCTATTCTGTCAAGTCTTTCACTGATTTGTCACTGTTTCTGCCACTCAATTAAAAATCACTTTCAAACATGGGTGTTTCCTTCTTCAAACTAGCTTTACCTTCATTGTTTGAGATTAAAGGCATGTACCACCATGCCTGGATCAATGCTTTCCTTTACCTGTACCAGCTCCGTACCAGGCTGCCCTTGAACTCAGATCTGCTAGCCTCTGTCTCCTGGATTAAAGGCGTGTTTGCATTCCAGCTGGATCACACAGAGCTAAACGATCTTTGGATGTGTTCTCTTGTGAGAACAGCTACGTTCTAAATTAAAATTCCTCTACATCCACAAGAGAAACCATTATATCAATGGCCTTGAAGAAAACGAGGCTTTAAAAATCTTGGCCATTGTATAGAAAGCAGCCAAAAGAAGCCTTTGAGATGGAGTTGCCTATAAGGAACACAGAAGCCTAGCACTGAAATGTAAATATGAAATCCTCCCAGGAAAGATGACCTGAAATCTTTCAGATTATCCTTTGGTCCTGACGAACGCCGCTTGCTTCCACATGCCCAGATGCCTGTGATGATCAAGCTGATGGAGGGCTACTACAAGGAGCACATCTCAGTACCTGCCAGGAGCAGGAAGTAGGTGAACCTCTCCCCCTGCTTCCCAGAGCACCTTACCCTCCTACTGACAGGAAGGGGTTTTTTGGATCTAATTAGTCTGACACTGAGATGAGTTAGCCGTCTCTGCTCTTCGTGGTGATTTACAGCGGCCACGTCAGCAGCTTCCCACAACAGCATCCAACATGTAGGTACCTGTACGGACGTCACCTGCATGACTGAACAGATCACAGATCAACTAACCCTGGATCAGAGTCTAGAGGAAGAAATGAAATTGACTTCCTCCTGGAAGCTACTGAACCAGAATTCTCAAAGTCAGGTCTTGTTATCTGTGCTTTTTTTGAACATTCTCTGGTGATTCTGATGCATAAATCTAGACCATCCCAAGATTTTACCTGCCTCAAAAGACATGCTGTTCCCACTGCTTTTTGAAGGCCTGTCCTCATCTCTCAGATTTGAAAGATCTGCTGTCAGAAATGATTGACACTTCCCTGCATTTGGTAATCCCAGGGCTAAGGCCAAGTACTCATCTGATAGGCCAGGCTCACATAGTTGAAGACACAGTGGTTGCTGGGGGCCTGTTTTTGCACACACTATGTTAGGTAGCCAGGAATGTGGGAGTCAAGGCAGAGAATTATGTTCTAGTGAGAGAGACACTGTCAATAATTTCTGGTGGCATAACAAGGCCAAGGAAGATGGGCCTTTGCTGTGTGGAGAATGATTGCACCTAGAATGGGGAAGTCTGAGAGATGAATGCAGACCCGTGAAAGGCAGCGAAGCAGCACACGCAAAGTCAGGCAGGACAAATCTTAGGTGACCTAATCCTCATGTGACTGGCCACTGTTGGGCATAGAGGACTTGGGAGCAGGGAGGAAGGCAGGGCCAGGCAGGGCATTGTCTATGGCCAGGGCTAAGTTGTTTATTCTAAGCGTCGTTGGGAACGAGCAGAGGGTTTCCTGTGGATCATACCATGGTTTATGTTTTCCGAAGGCCACTTTGGCTACTGCTTAGAAAGCAGATTGGACAAATGAGAGGACAGGCAAGAACAAAACCAGGAGATGAGCAGAGACACTTGCCTTCACATGGCTCTTAGGAAGGAAGGAATGTCAGCTTTTAGGAGGTATTGGGGTCTTGGGCCTCTTCCTGTGTCAGCTGTAAATAAAGCTTTAAAAGTTTCGTCTTAGAGCGCTGATCTTCAGTGACTGCAGTGTTTTGCTATATGCCCTGTACTCCCACCTGCATCCCCAACCCCCTCAAACCCTACCTCCCCTCCCACAAAAGAGGGGCCAAAGAGGGAGAGATTAAGGGAGGGATGGGGGAGAAGAGAAGGAGGGGTCATGGAGAGGAGGGAAACTGGAATAGGAAGTGAGGGAGGGAAAACAATGCCAAAGAAAACCAATTGCTATCTAGTCTACTTCTGAGATGGTCTAACAAATGGGGGAAAGTGTTAAATACATGGCAACTTATCGCTGTAAGAGTTAATATATGTAACATTTGTGTGGGAAGCACAGATTTGTGTGTGAACGGTGCCCAGTATAACACACACACACACACACACACACACACTTGAAAATGGATTTAGTAACCCTGGGAAGCAGCACAAGAAACGGACACTTCTGAAGGACAGCCTTCTGAAGGACGTACTTCTGTATTTTGAATTGTGATGACTCGCTCTTCTGTGGTGTGAGGTTATAGAATTCCTGGCTTTTGATCAGGCTGAAGTATGCATGCAGTCACATGGCACACGCATGGGACTCACCTTGTAGCTTGCCACTCTCCTGCTCAAGTCACCACAGTGATTCCTGTAGTCCCGGGCCCCTCAGGAGCAGGACTCCACTGCTTTCCTCCTGGGTGAGTCCCATCGGTTCCTGCAGCACAGCATCTGTTCCAACCACAGCCATCTTGAGAAGGCTGAGATCTGGGGAGCTCTTGCTGTGCCAAAGTTTAGAGCTCCCCCTCCTCTCTTCCCAGCCCTTCTGGGTTGGGTAACCTTTATTTATTTATTTGTTTGTAATCTTTCACTGAGGTCATCTTCTCTCCAAAGCCCTCCCTCATCTCAAAAACCAGGCTTGCATTTCTCTCAAGTCCTCGTCTAGAACTGGGCACCTGCCCCACAGAAATGTCACTGCCAGTCACTGGTCAATCCTTCCCCACCAGGCATTTTTAACCTGCAACCCCACTTCCTACATGCCCACAGAACAGCAATGAATAGAGCCCAGCACAAAAGGTAGGATTACTTAAAATATGATGAATCTTCTTGTGAGTTTCCCCCTCTAACTCAATTATGTAGTTCTCAAGTATAAACTGTAGGTGACAGCATAGAATCTCAGTGTCAAAAAGTTGGACACACACACCATTCTTACTTTGTAGGACACTTGCAAAAAAGCCTAAATGACATAAATCCGCAGTAACTTAACGAACATTAGCTATCAGCTGGGCCCAATATCTAACAAATACTATTCAAAACTGAAATTAGAATGGCCTTTTCATGTCATTCTCTCTAAAACACACATATATAATACATGGACAAAGATGCATGAGTCTTAGTGCAAATGGCCAGAGAAGGCAACACATCTTTCTCGAGTCCATTTCCTGTTTTAACTTTTTTTTATACTACACTGATCCTAGTTGTCAAGATGATAGATAAGCCATCTCCTGCTTCAAGCTACATCCCCTGATTAAAAATGGACACAACTTCTAGAGTGGCTTCCAAGTGGTACTAAATAAATCAGCTCTGGCCTGTTTGTGGCATGCTATTCTCTTATGCAATTCTGTTTGGATCTCTAAGGCTCTGCCTACTGGCTACAAATTGCCTGAAGATTTCATGAGTGTAATACAAATGCCTGGCTCTGCTCAAATTTCCCTGACCCATGGTTAATCCCTCAGAATGGGCTCCAAAATATACAAGGCAAATGCTTTTCTAATGCCCAGTACCCAGCCTGCCTTGCCTTCACCAGACCCAGTTCAGTTACAAGGGGAATTGTCATCATTTTACCTTGTTTTATAAACCAGATCATTTTATTGTTATTGTTATTATTATTATTAAATTGGAGCTGGAGGTGTGCTTCAACACTTAAGAATACTTGTTGCTTTTGGCAAGGACCCGGGCTCGGTTCCCAGCACCTACATGGTAGCTTACGACCATGTATAACTCCAGTTCCAGGGGATTCAGTGACCTATTCTGACCTTCTTAGGCACATTGCATGTAAACAGTGCAGGCAAAGCACTCATACACATAAAATAAAAATAAATATGTATATATATATATATTAAACTGTTCCTGGTTTTACATGGAGAGCTCTCAGGGAAAAACATGTTTTCACCCTGGCCTTTACCTACAACAGGGATAGACAGGATGTTTTGCCAAGTCGACTTCCTTTTGTTTGTGTGAGGATCATACAGACAAGTGGTTGAGGTGAACAATTTGACTTCTCCATGAACGCCTTCATTGTATGGAGGTGCTTTGCTCTGACTATCAAAAGGAGTTGTGGAATAAACCAGGTGAGACAGTTTCTACTGGCAGCCCTCTCGAAACTGTGAGACTGCTATGGCAGCCCTATTAAGGAACCATGTACATTGGCTACCATGTGGTCATTGTTGCAGCCATGGTTGCTACAGCTACTGTGTCTGTCAATACCACTGTTACTCTTATTGTAGAGGTCCTGCTACTGCAGCTGCTATTGATCATGCTGCTATTCTGTTAAACTTTACTGAGTACTTACCACTCCTAAGCATGTGACGAGCACTTTTTACATGTGTCAGATTTCCCTAGACAACCTTGAAATGATTTGAAAGAACCGCAACATTTGTCGAACTGACAAGAATATCAGGGGCTAAATACAAACAAACAGAAATCCTCATTATTTTAGTCTGGATTACCCTCTAGCCCGTAATTCTTCTGCATCAGCCCTCGGAGTGCTGGGATTACAGGTTTGTGCCAGAAGTCATAGCCCCTAGTCTTCTATTGCTTCCTATCATTTGTCCAGTACAAATGCATTTACTATCCAGGACTGAAATCACATAGTAACAAAAGTGATTACTCTGTTGCTGTGTGTGGGAGTGTGCATGTGTGGGCCCCTGTGTGCTGAGGTCAGAAGTCAACCTCTGGTGTCATTCCTCAGTTGACGTCTATTTTGTTTTTTGTTTTGTTTTGAGCCAAGGTTTCATATTGGCCTAAAGCCTGCCAAGTAGGCTAGGCTGTCTGTCTAGTGAGCCTCAGGGATCTGCCTGACTCCACCCTCCCCAGCAAGTGCTGAGATTATATACCTGCACATCACCACGCCTGGTTTTATTTGTTTGTTTTTGTTAAATTTTCTCAGGGGTTCTAGTGTTGAAGAAAATAAAAGGCTATTAACCTCTATTATTAATAGCCTATGACTATTGTAGCACTTATTATTAACCTGCTACCATATCAATAAAGGACACAGACACCTGTTGTGTTTTTAATACGCCTTAAACCTGAGGCTGGGTAGATATAACCACCCTAAGCTACCTTGTCACCTCCCAGCTCCACATCTCATGCCATTTGCTTTATTCATTCCTATTTGGGCCACTTCCCATCCATAATTCCATGAATACTTGCTCATGCTTTTCATCTGGGCTGCTTTCTTCCAACACTGCCAATCCTCAGAGTAAATTCCTCCCGGCCACATGGTGCTCTCTAAGATAATCCATGGTGGTCCCACTGCCTTCTCCTCTTTGTCCTGTCTCTCTCCTCCTCCAAGGATCCTTCTATCCTCCAAGCCTGAGAACCTTGGCCACACCCACCTCACTTCTGCCCTGCCTGGGTTTGTAGGCATTATCTCCAATCAGGGATCATTTGAAGGCAAGGATTCGAAGCATCATTTTGGGTATGTGAGTGTCTGCTTATAAACGACAGCAAGTAGACCTCGGAGAGAAAAATAATTAACAATCAAATACGAAGCACCAGACCAGGCCATTATAGTTCTAGGGATTGCATTCAGGGACCATGCCTATGTAATAAGTACACGTATTAACTGAACCATCTCCCCAGCCCCGCTTTGTTATTTCATACAAATCATTAGATACCTGTTGAGGATGTAAAGATATTGGCTATGAACATATATATAATATATATGTAATTGAGCTGGGTGGTGGTGGCACATGCCTTTAATTGCAGCACTTGGGAGGCAGAGGCAGAGGCAGGAGGGTCAATGTGCATTTGAGGCCAGCCAGGTCTATAGAGCAAGTTCTAGGACAGCCACAGCTATGCAAAGAAACCCTGTCTCAAAGGGAAAAAAATGGGGGGGGGGAGGGAAAATACAGAAGTTAGGAAGTTAGGAAAATGGCTTGATGGAAAAAAAAGCACCTTTTATCAAACATGAAAACAATTCACACTATTAAGATCACAACAGGGTGAAGTAGAATTATTAGATAATGATTTATTGATGTATTCAGTGATTTACTCAAAGCACTGCTTGCCGTGCTCATTTGCCAAGCCTGACTTCACTTGCTACCTGAAACAAAGTGACCTGGAGAAACAGTTGAAACAGTGGGTCATTGCCCTTAACAACCTGCTGACTGCCATGCACCCTTCTGCGAAATCTCCAATGCTCGCCCACTTCACCTCCTCCTGGTTTTAAAGCGTAAAATGAGACTACAAACCAAAGCGGCAAGGAAGCCTTTCAGGAGCCATCCTAGCTTTCATCCACCAGTGACATTTCCTCTCTTCCACACTCACGGATGTCAGAGTGATTATCCCAGAAAGACTCCAGCAGAAAGGACTGGGGACATATCTAGGTCCATAGCATGCCAAAGCCATAGGGCTCAACCCCTAGCACCGCTGAAACTAGATATGGTGGTACAGGCCTGTAATCTCAGCAACTGGGAGAGGGAAACAAGAGGATTCCCAAGTTCAAGATCGTCCTTGTGTCCATCTGGAGTCTGAGACCAGCCTGGGTGCCATGAGACTCTGCTTTGTTTTGTTTCCTCAAGTCTATCAACAGAGACCAGGATAAAGAAAATCTACTCTAGGCATACAATGAAAGACTTTTCAATAGTGCAAACAAACATCCAATGCTCACAGCAACACCTCCACATTCCAAGAACATCAAGCTGAACGGAAAAAGCCAGATAGGAAGAACACATTTACTAAGTTTGTTTTCTATGAAGGTCAAGTGCAAGGTCATCTGGGGAGGTTGAACCGAAAGTAGCTGCTTACAGAGGGTGAGACTGGAGAGTGGGTGTCAGCAATGTTCTGGGGTGACCGCTATATCCTGACTTGGGTGTTGGTTATACAAGTAAATGCAATTTTGCCAAAACCGATCTTTTGAGTATACTTGAGATACAGATATTTCGCTCAGGGCAAATTTATTTATCAGTGCAAATTCAATATATCAACATGTCCATTGAAATTGTAAATAAAATATGAGGCTTTAAAAAAAAAAAGCAAGCTAAGTGCTACACAAGGTTTGAGCACTTCAGTTAATTGAAATGCAAGAAGAATTCAGATGGCGCAGGCCGTTACTCAAGAAGCAATAGAGACATTGGAGAAAAGGCCAGCGAAACCAGAAACCTTAGAGGAGTAACCAGGAACCCTATGCAGCATCTCAAGAATGTTATCAAACTTACTAAGGCACAACAGACCCCCCTCCCCCACTTTGGTCCTTTTCCAAAGCTGTGTTTGGAAAATATAGTCACTAGAAACAAGCCTGTTTGTTCTCTGTCTTTAAAATAACTTATTTTTAAGTACAGCTATGTATATTTATTATGGAAAAAAATAGGAAATACAATATGTAGACAGGGAAAAACCTGAAATAACAAGTTACCAGATGATCTTGCTCAGTGTGTGCTGGGTGAGATTCCTCTGGGCATACTTTTAGAGGCTGTTTGGGTTTTGTTTGTTTGTTTGTTTGTTTGTTTCCGGTCCTTCCCACCACACAGTTCATTCTCACTGTGAAACAGCTGTGACTTTGTTGGGGGAGATCCACCTGAAGATGATGTAATTAATCGTGCTTGCCCCTAGCCCCACAGGGTGTCGCTGGAAGTCTGAGGCTTTTCTCTCTCTTCCCTTCCTTTTTTTTTTCTCTTCTTTTTTTGTTTTCTGAGGCAGTCTAGTATGTGGCCTTGGCTGGCCTGGGAGTGCCTAACTATACTGGTATCACATTTGTCGAAATCCTCCTACCTCAGCCTCTGGAGCGCTTGATGACCAAGTTTGTCAGGATCTCTTTTTCAAAATCAGATCAATTGTTACCAAAGGGAAAAGGTGCCTCTCATAATTGACTTTTTTTTTTTTTATGAGTGGGCATGAACTGTATGGTTCTGAGGGAAAGCACTTGTGCAGGAATGGACTTTTACAAATTTACAAGGACTGTTCCACAGACTCATTTATGAAGCATAAAGTTTGTCACAGGGCAACACATTTAAGTATATCCCAGGTATGTGAACGCAGATGAGTTTTTTTCCTTCTGCCTCTTCAGAGTCACTTACTTAGCTGGTAGTTCTATCTTTTGTCAAATAATTTTAGCAATGTCTTTTTGAGAATTGTCTTTTTATCTTGGGTGGATTCTGCCACATTTTCTCAAAGTGCAAAACACACAAGTTCAGAGATATTGGTTGTCTCATCAACTTGTTATCTCTAGGGCAGATGAAGAAAAGCTCGAAACAGTTGAATAAGTGATGAAAGATGAAAGGAGAAAGAGGGAATGAATGGTACTGCCTTTCCATTTATGGAAAGCTAGCCAATTTCTGGAATAATTGGTAATTTTCTGTAATAACCATTCACATCGGCTCTTTCCCAGGTGTGAGTGGGAGTTGGAGGAAAAGTCATGAATGAAGGTGAGGGTGATAAGAGGCAGAGTTGGGTTAGAGAGCAGATGGTGTAAAACCTTGTAGGGCATTTATTCTAAATGCAACTGGAAGCCATTTTAAAGGGCTTAGACAAACTTAAAGTGACCTGGGCTTTTCAAACGCCCTCGGGCTAAGGTTGTAATTCAGTTGGTAGAACGCCTACCTGGCATGCAGGAAGCGCTGAGTTTAATCACAGCACCCAATACTTACCTGTAATCCTAGCACTCAGGAAATGGAAGCAGGATGACTCAAAATTCAAGGTCGTCTCTGGATACACAGTGAGTTCAAGGCCAACATGGTGTACCAGACACTATCTGTCACACACAAAAAAAGCTGGGAAGCATCTTCAAAAAGTACAGTTGCTCAAATTTCAGTGAATGGGCTTCTATTTCATCTGGTGCCAGTTCTGTTTTGTGATTGTGCCATCTTCTCCCATACTGGCACTTGGGTCAGCTGCTGGGGATTTTGGTGTGCACTCATTTTCACATGCAAGAGTAACTAAGAATCTGTGGTGGCTCCCGGTTGCTTCTTTCTTACAGCCTAACTACATACAGTGATTATAAGGGCTGGGGAGGCTACTGGAGAGAATATGCAAGTGGTTGTTTTGAATGGTAGTGCTTTGTATTATTTTTTTTTTTAAATTCTCTCCCACTTTCACTGAGTGCAAAGGAGAGGTGAAATTCAAATAGGTAGATGGGAACTGTTAGTAAAAGGTACGTGGTTGATATATTCTTTATGTTAAAAGGTTTACCGATATTTCAAGAACCGGGAAGCTTTAGACACAGACCAGATCTGTTCATTCTACAATTTCAAGATTCAGTCAACGAAAAACATAATCAAATATGTGGGTGCGATGAAAGATGAGGTGCTTAAGCGGCTGGGAAGACGCGTAAGAGAGATATGGTGAAATCATTGGCCGACTATGCAGCGTCATTAAAAACACCGAGAAAGCCACAACCTGTGTCTCTGCTCCTGCACCAAAACGCGGAACTGGTCTTCTCGTCAGTTTCCACAGAGCAGTGTGTACGCAGAGGGCACTCACCTCCCACTCGGTCAGGACACGGGTGTCATCACCTTGCGATTGTATGCAGCCACTGCCGTGTCAGTTTACACAGCAAGGCCGCTGGAGGTTGTGTGACATCTTTGGAACAACCTGAACCAAAAATAACAATCAAAGTCCAAAATAGCCAGCCGTACTGTAGCTGGTTCTTGCCCTGAAAAAGTCACCATCCAGTCACCTTGTATTCTCTTACCAGTCGAGATAAAACTGTGGATGGGGGTGAGGGCGGGGATGGAGTGAGAAAATGCTACAGGCATGCAGAAGTGAAGCGAGTCCGTTTTCCTCCTGGTTCTGAAGGCATAGCCAATAAACAAGATCAACTCAGCTTTCAGGCAGGAAAGTTTCGACTGTCTTCAGGATTACCTATTTGAACACCTCCTCCTCAGAGTTAGGACCTTTACCCCACCCAGAAAGGCAAAACAACCACAAAACTCCTAGGGAGCTTCGGACTGGAAATGTATACGTACTTACGCCGTTACCACTGCTATTTTAAGTCACCGTCTGATCCTGGGACAGATGTGATTCCTTAGGTACTTCACATACTCCTGGGCTCTATTTTTAAATGAACGAAAGTATCAGACGCTAAGTGCTTCCAAAGAAATTTTACCCTGTTGGTTTTATTTCTAATATTTTATTTATTAAATCATTTGGTGATTGAGTTAACCATTGATTACTGCACTGGGTTGCCAGCATTCCTGGTCTTTGCTGAGCCAAATAGTGCCATGTAATATAAAATAGCATCCTGATAGATTTTTTTTTCCCCATCTTTCTTGGCATCAGAATAAATGTCAAAGCTTACATTTCTTTACAGAGCTTGGGCTTTTAATCTGTTCACTTATTAGTGATTTAAATTAAAATACAATTTTTAATAGTGCAAAATTAATTCTTGCACATTAAGCAAGATAAATAAATAGCAAAACTACTCAGTTGCTACCAAGGTATCTGAACAGCCTGCCAAGGCTATGCCAGGGCATGACCCAGCAGCAAACGACAACAACTAGCAGGGCTTATGTTACAGGTCAGGGATTACAAATACCGCTCTCCTTTGTCATGTGGATGGCAGACATCTCTAATCGATCCCAGATCTCTAGCTTGAGGCCCATCCTCCACAAAGCCCCGAACCAACCAGCCATTATCAATCAAGTTGCTTTCTGGGGTAAAAACCTGTATGCAGCTGCAGCTGGAATAATTTACTTTAAGGAGGGGGGGGGGGGATGGTTACTGCTTAGGTTTTTAAGTGGTATCAGAACCTTTCCTCTCACAAGGTTCTGATCCACAGAGGGGCATATGGTGGGATCAGGAACAACAACAACAAAAACAATGCAAGATGCAAGTTCATGCTGCAGACACGTATCTGAAGAGGGAGGAAAGAGAGACGGGAGGTGGAGGAAGGACACACAGGAGATGAAGCAGATGACGAGGGCAAGTCAGGCTCCAAGCACAGCTTACTGTCTGTACCTCACCTCCTGACAGGTACTAGCACAGCTCTGTACTGTTTCTCAATCACCATCATCACGAAAGTTCTTTGAGGAAGCTCATTTACTAGGAACTGTGTGTGCGGAGCTGGGGAGATGGCTCAGCAGGTTAGGACAGTCGGTGCTGGATGACCTGGGTTTGGTCCCCCGGACCCATATGGTGGATGGAGAGAACTGATTCCAGCAGGTTGCTTTCTGATCCTCACATTTCTGTCAGGTCGCACGCTTGTGTTTGTGCACACACATCCTGATTAATAAATATAGCTTTTTAAAAAGACAAAAAAAAAAAAAAAGATTGTGTGAGAGAGCAACAAATCGGAACCCCACCCCCTACCCCAGGCTGAGGTGAGGTATGAGGTGAAGGCTGCTGCACAGGAGGCTCATGCCTCTCTCCAGACCTGAGATGCCGGAAAGAGGTTGTCAGTGCAGCCCATAGACAAAGAAACTGTTGTTTCAGGACAGGTTAGTGGGGTTGGCTTGTGGCAAAGCTGTGTGTGGCTCAGCTAGGCGGGAAGGAGTGAGTTGTGGATTATCTTCCCCAAATTCTTGCTTTCTTTCCCCATTTCCTTGTAGTGTCTCCCTGGACAGAGCCCCTCTGGAGTACACAGCGTACTGGCCCTTTGATGTGATCTGGAAAAGGCAGTTAACACCTGGATACATGATAAAGCTGAAGAGATGTGGCAAGCAGGAAAATAAAAGGAAAGAAAAGAAAAGAAGGGGGAGTAAAAAGAGGAGGAGGAGGAGGAGAAGAGAAAGTGGATACTATGATATCTCCAGTTAGGTTTCTGCCCAAGGACGAGCTAAAGCTGCTCTGTAGGACACCATTGGTGCGAAGCCTCCTACTGGCTACCAAAGTCATTAAAGTCAGAGCTTTTACTCTGCCGCCTGCCCCACACAGACCAATTAAGCCAACAAGTGGAAAGCAGAGAAAGCGCAAGTATTCAATGTGGCTGCAAGGAGAAGACAAAGAAGGTCCAGTGACCCCTCGAGTCTGTGCTCAGCGTCCCTGGGGTGATCTTTAGGTTTAAAGTGAAGGTAAGAGGTGTGCACAACTAAGCAGCCTTGGTCAGGAGGAAGTCCTGATGCAGTCCTTGGCTGTCCTCCAGTTCCTCCCAGACGGTGGTCTGAGAACCTCAGAGCGCTGTGAAAGCTCTTGCTGAGAGATGATTCCCCGCTGGCTGCCCTTTTCCTTCTCCTCTCTGTGAGATTCCAGTTTCTTGGGGTCCTTTGTTTTACTAGTCTGAGAGCCGAAGGGAGGGTGCATGTTTCTCTCTGGAATGAATGTCTTCATTCCTTCCGGGACAGTAACTCTAGGTCTTCACTCAGGCAGGAAAGATACCATCCTCACATGCCAGCAGGAAGAAGGGAAGGCAGAGAGAAATGCCCAAGTTCCATGTGGTCCGTTGTTACTTAATCAGGAAAACATCCGTGCTCCCAGAACAGCTTTGTCCACATCATTCAGACTGAGTCATAAGCCCTGCTCTAGAGGCAAAGGGGGCCTGTGAATGAAGAAGGGGCATTAACTGACCCCAGCTCAGTTCATAAGCTTGATTTCCAGATAAACTACAGAAAAATGAGATATACTTTTATTTTTTAAAAAGTAGTTAGCATTTATTTCAAATAAAATGTAACTGGCATCCTACGTTTTTATTTCTAATTCCCGTTTTTATTTCTAACTTCTAATTTCTAACCCGGGTGTGTTGCAATTCAACTTTGAGACTTTTTAGTATAGAATGAAGGAGATACAAGTACTGAACACAGGACAAGCTACAGCTCCAATGGTGAATGGTCTGCTTCTTGCCATGTTATAGATTCAGAGGCCGGGGCACAGAGAGAGAGAGAGGTTGAACCACTTCACACAGCTAATGAGAGCAAACATGGGGTTGGATCTTAGAAGGCTAAACTCTCACCAGTTCCTCAGTGGCCCACGTGACCCAAGAGGCTTTAGACACCAAGGAGCCCAGGTTGAGAGTTCTTTAACATGGTGCTAGCCCCATGAATGAAAAGGCCAAAGGAAGGCAAGACCGTCGCCAAGAAGGACACACCATCTCTATCTTGACTAATAGTGCTTCACATTAGAATAGTGGCTTTCTACAGGAAAGGAGGTGTGGAAGATTTTGTCCCCTTCAGAAGACACTGGCAAGGAGGAGGTACATTTCTCATTATTTAAAATAAATAAATAAATAAATAAATAAATAAATGGAGGGTTGTTGGTATCCAGAGGTTGAGGCCAGAAATGGGGCTAAATATTATGCAGTGTAGGAGGTCACCCCTCCTATCAGAGAAAAAGCTTCTGGAGGAAATGCTGAGGAGCAAGAAATTCCCCAGATACAAAGACAGAATAGAACAGACAGACAGACTCACTCTCTCTAGTGCATACAAGCACAAGTGTGTGGTGGTGGTGGTGTGTGTGTGTAGGAGGGACCCCTCCCCCTTGCCCCAGGTCTTAGAGTAGAACCCATCATGTAATATTCCTTCTTAGATTTATACACTGAACTTTCTCTTCAGCCAGGAGAAGTGAAGAGTGTCACGGTGAAGAGCCAGAGAGGCCTGGGGCCTCACCAGGGACTTTAGAATCTGTACTTACCAAAGCTGTTCTTATTGCAGAACCATTGTGGAACTGTGGACTGAAGATGAAAAGGACTATGCACCAAGAGCTTAGTAACATTTACCTGTCTGATAAAGTTAAACACAAAGAGAAGTAATGCACTCAAAGCCACGTCTACTGCCTAAAGCTATGTAGAAACTCCTGAGTTACTTTGTATCAGCCTCATTATCACACCCATTATACTGGGCATCAAGTTTGTAAGGTGGAGATGCATACAAATCTGGCATTATTTTTAATTCAAGAGCAGCCTATGTCAGAGAATGCTGACTGGCTCATGTCTGAAACTGATAAACACATGTAATCCTTTTCACAGATCATGCAAAATAAAAATCAGCGAATGCATTACTAATGAATGACTAAAGGCAGAGATCTTGCTAGAAGCCCTGGTTCTAGTTGTTAAAAATATATCATTGGTCAGAATCTGGGGCCTCCAA
This sequence comes from Meriones unguiculatus, assembly GCF_030254825.1. Lineage (NCBI taxonomy): Eukaryota > Metazoa > Chordata > Mammalia > Rodentia > Muridae > Meriones > Meriones unguiculatus. The sequence continues at coordinate 88,890,959 of NC_083353.1, forward strand.
GTTTGAAGCTATTTTCTTTCTCCTCCAGAGTCTGATTACTTTGCTAGTCTCCTCCATGGTAACCCGTGATAGTGCCCCAACAGAGACACTAGGCTAAAGATGTGCATATCCCTTGAGGTTCCTGGTACACGTCCAGCCCAAACCTCATTCCACTGTTGAGACAGTGCCAGACCGACTGTAAATGTCAAGCCAGCAGCTTCTGGGGAGTCCACAGACCCTCGTGACTCCCCTGACAATCTTTATGCATCTAAATCTACAAATTACCATGTGGTTATCAAGTTGCTTGTATGAACTGGAACCAGAAATTTAAGTTTATTAGCAACATGAAATCCAGAAAGCTCTTCCAAACAGGACTTTAGCCAAAAGGTGTTAGTTACCAAAGGGGGTTCATTAGTGATTGGGCTCATTTCTAAAGTGGCCCAGTGGCATTGTTCCCAAAGAAAAGAACGAGTAAGCCTAGATCACTGTTCTGCCGGGTACTGTGTATTCACATATTCACTGGCTACTTTTCACCGCAACAAGTGTTCGTCCTCATTCGCAGCTGAAAGGTGACCTCCAGTGTGAAACCTGATAAGTATCTGCTTGTTTATCTGCAAAACAGGAGTCACGATGGTACCTACCTCTCCACATGCCATGAGAATGAAATGGAGTAGGCAAAAGGAGCCTAACTGAGGGCTTACCTACTGGTGTTCCTACCGTGATTGTGTTTACTAGTAAAATGACTCCCAGGTCCCTATACTTCTCAGGATAGCACACGACCTGCCAAGCACAGGGACGGCCATGTTTTTGGGTTATTTGCATGCAATCTTAGGGACAGCTCCAATGGACTTTGGCATATACATGGACCTTTTTACCACTTCCCAACTTCCACCTATTGTCTCATTTCAAGAACTCTTTTTCCTTCAGCCCTACCCTCCAAATTTAAGAAAACTAAATAAGCACTTTGTATGTTGCCCCCTCCCTCCTTTTAAGACATTCTTTCCTTGGCATTTGAAGAAAATTATAATTATTTTAATGTGCTACACTTGATAGCAGACAATAAAAAAACCATTAGAGGAAGGACAGCTTGAAACTATTGGCCTGGGGAGTAAACCCTGAAATTGGCATGTAGCCTACAATGCTAATGCCATAAACCACTCTCTGCTGAGTGCTCTTGAACAGATACCACCAGATTCCCTGGTGCTGGGTGAAAAGGAAGAGAATAACAAAAGCAACATCTTATCTATTTCTTCAGTACAAAAGATTGAACCTCAGCTTTCACATTTGCTAGAAAAGCACATTGAGTTATAGCCTCAACTCCGTTCTTGCTTTTTTATGTTGAGACAGTTTTTTAATGTATTGTTGTTGTCGTCATCATCATCATCATCATTGAGAGCCCACAAGACGTGTGTGATGTGTTGTGGGGGTATGTGCACATTTTAGCATGTGGAGGTCAGAGCACAGCCTTTAGGGAGTCTGTTCTCCTCCAACAAAGGACCCTGGGATCAAACTCAGGCTGTCAGGCTTGCACTGGCCATGCAATAGGTTTTAATAATTTACGCAGTACTGCTTTGAACTCACTGTGTGGCCAGGCGGGGTGAGCATTTGGGATTTTTTTTCCTGCTTCAGCCTCTCTGGTAGCTAGGATCACCAGCTTGTATATCAGCTCAAATACAACATGCTTTCTTTGAAAGGCTGCAGCAATATTGATCTTGCATGAAAATATACACAGAAATTATTTCCTGCCAGAAAGTCTACCTGGACTGCAACCTGACCTGCAGCTTAGGTGGTTGACCATACCCAGTTCCTTACTGCATTAACTACTCTTTTCATTGCTATGACAAAAGCAACTTAAAGAACTTATTTTGGCTCACTATCTAGGGGCACAGTCAATTTGATAGGGAAGGTGTCTTACTTTTCTATTGTTATGAAGAAACACCCACGACCAACACAACTTATAAAAGAAATAATTTAATGGTGGGGGTGGGGGATGGGGGCGAGGCTGCTTGCTTACAGTTTTAAAGAGTGAATATATAACCTTTTTGGCAGGCAGCAGGCAGGCAGACAGGCAGGTAGGCATGATGCTGAAGCAGTAGCTGGCCTTACATCTTATTGGAAAATTGGAGGCAGAGAGAGAGAGAGAGAGAGCTAATTTGGAGTGGTGTGGGCTTTTGAAACCTCAAAGCCCACCCCCAGTGACATGCCTCCTCCAACGAGGCCACACCCCCTTAGTGCTTCCCAAACAATCCCAATCCTTGTAGACCAAGCATCCAAATGTATGAGTGTATGTGGGCCATTCTCATCCAACCCAGCGTTAGCTGGCCTTCGCATCTACATCCAGGAATAGGAAGAAACGAGTGCTGACGCTCAGTTCCCTTTCTCCTTCTTATTCTGTCTTAGCTCCTAGAATGGTGCCATGCATACTTAGGGTGGATCTTCCCACCTCAGCTTATCAAATTAAGACACACCTCATAGACAGTCCTAGAAGTCTGTCTCTAGGTGACTGTACATTCTGTAAAGCTGACAACCAATGTTAACCATCATACGAATTAGGTTCAGGGAACATCATGTTTTGTACTTATCCATCAACCTGGCATAGTCCTAGTACTGGACGGCAAACTCTTGCAGGGTGCACCCTGAGTTGGAGACTATTCCCATTACCTAGCACATTATAGGTAACTTGGTAATCACTCGTTTCTACTCTATGTGTGCAAGTGTTTTGCAGGCACCCATGTACATGCATCATGGGTATGTAGTGCCTGAGGAGTCCAGGAGAGGGCAGGTGCCGGGAATGGAAGCTGGGTCCTCTGAAAGTGCAGCGAGTGCTCTATCCTCACCAAGCTCCAGCCCTGCTGCCTTAACTATTGCCTCATACAGCCTGAGGTACTTTCTCCTGTTTGCCAAAGATGCTGGAGTAGGAGGATGTGCCACACGTGGAGGATATGTTAACCAGGTGGCACTCTCCTTCAATCCCACCACTCAGGAGGCAGAATTGGGCAGATTCCTGAGAGTCGGAGGCCAGCCTGGTCTACACAGTGTTTCAGGCCAGCACACATAGCCGTACTCTGAGAAGAAAGAACTGCTCACCACGTACTCCAATTTACCGAGCTCTGAGGACTTGGAACTGGCTGGTGTTTCGGCACCAGGTGGGCAGCGTGATTACAGGTGTTGCTAAAGCCCCCGGTTTTCGAGGGCTCAATCATTCGCATGGCCCTGCAAAGGGAAGGAGGTTGGGATCTTCGAAGGAAGCCATTTATGTTGCCTGTGTGGACGTGTCTGTCTGTAGCTGGAGATCTCAACCTAACAAATAGCATTTGCAGGATGGGAAGGCAATACACAGTGCTCCAGACACTTCCTACACCTAAGCAGCTGTGCAAAGGCTGCAAAGGGGCTTTGGTGAAGCCGGTGGAAGCTCAGCCTCTGCCTCTGCTTCCGCCTTGAAACCTAAGATACTGAGCCAGTTTTGCACACCTCTTTCTATCTTTTTACTCTATTAAAGCCATTTACCCTTCCTGCTACGTGCAGCGTACAGAAATGTAAGCCCTAGCCAGGGAGATACAGACCGGTTTGAGCTTTTAGCTCTCTTTGCTAAACCGTCAGGTTGCCTGGGTGCCGAGGCAAAGAAGGGCATTGTCCATGTGAAACAGAGGACACACAGAGGTGCACACCGTGGGGTCATCCTTATTTGCTTCAAATTCAAACTTGCCTGTGTATTCTGGGGTTTTGTTTGTTAAGCATGGCGCCAGTAAACTCTACCCCACAGCTGGTAAAATTACAGCCTAATGCAGAAAACACTGAGCCCGAATCGCTTTGCCAACAAGTAATAGCAGGGGGGTAGGGTGATAGCTCGTTCAGTATGTATTAAGTCGGAGGCCAGCTTGGGCCATGTAAGAGTTAAACCCATGACCAGCCAGTATGTGTCTTGGGCTGCATCCGGAGCCCAGCATGCACAAGGCCCTAGGTTCTCCCCAGCCCTGTGGTCCCCCTTCATACGTCCTTTAAACGATGACTTGTACCAGGATTCTCTGGCGTGTGGGTGATGGCCAGACTGCTCCTGATTATGTGACCTTGGTTTTGGTGGAGTGTCTGAGCACTTATCCTGGCCTCTCATTCTTGTATCTGAAGCGGGCACAGAAGACACTGGGTCCTCTTGTTATGTGTTGGCCCAGTACCAGACAGGGCCAAGCCGTTTGGTGTCTGAGGCAAAGGAAAACCAGTGACAGCAATCCTGTCTTCATTTAAAGTCTTTTTTTAAACGTAGAATTTGTATGTGTGTAGGCATGAGTTTTGATTATCTAAGAGACTGTGTTCAAAAAATCTTGCCACTGAGCTTGTGTGATTCTTTTTTCAGCCTGAGAAAGTCGTTACCTTATGCCAATCTTTGCCTTGGCATTCAGTGACTATTGAAGATTGTTAATATTTAAGTTCTGTCTTACTGCTGTTTCATCCCAATGCTATAACATGTTATCAACCTTATCCCTTGCAGAGTCCCATTAGAGATAATAACAAAACCTGTCTTGCTTTGTCCCAGGAACTGTGGCACCTGCTAAGGCCTTAAACATTATTGAATCCTTGTAGTTCTTATTTCTGCCTTAGAAAAGCGATGCTTTTAAACCCAGGAACAACTTCCACAAGAACACAGCTAGTAATGACAAGTGTTGGGAATTAGACATTAGAAACCGGGCTTTTGTTTCGCCTTTTTTCCTTCCACCTTGTTCAAACCAATGTTGAAAAAGCCTGAATTCCGGCCAGGGCAGCGAGGAACCCATGACTGCAGTAAACCAGGAAGGCCTCTAGGTGTCCTTCTTAGCCAGTATTGTAAGCTCTGAAAGTCCAGGCACCAGCCAAGGAACAGAAGAAACCTGGCCAAGCCGGGAAGATTCTGTTCAGAAGAAGGGGCTCATCCACCGAGCCCGCCACCCCTGCGTGCAAGGGGAAGACAGGACGCCATCTGTGCGTGCCTCCTCATCGCACGGACTTCTCATTCACGCATGGAACTTTATTTGCGGCTCCTGGACAGAGGGCCTTGGCAATTCGGTTTGCCTAGTGTTAGGTCTCAAAGGAACCCAGGACACAAGGTCGGTTAACAAACAAAGCAGATTCTGGCTAGCTCTCCCAGCACCGTTCAGTACCTGGGGCTTCTCCCAGCACTTCTAACCCCTCCTCTTCCCCTAAGCCTCTCTAGCCCTAGGGTTGGGCTTCTCTTCCCCAAGCCTCTTATTACTATATAGCTCAGCCATTTTGGCTCCTGGTTCCTCTCTGAGCCTCCTGGCCCAGGGCTCCTCTCTTGGCTCTATTGCCCATCCCCTTCCTCTCTCGATCCTCACCCCCGACCATGGCACAGTTTAGTCTGGAGACTTCCAGATGCCTCTGGCTCTTTGCTCACTCACATCTACAATAAAACCCTCTCCTCAACCATACCGAGGAGCAGTCACGCCGGCATTTTTCATTCACCTAGAATCCCAGATCTACGGGACACTTTTCCATACTGAATGGTTTTGTGTCTAAGCTCGGTTTGAATTGTTCCCAGGATGCCTTAAAAAGTTTTGAGGAATAAATTCTAAAACATTGGCCCTTGGAACTTTTTTTTTTTTTTCCAAATTTAACTGGCCTCTTGTAGTCTTTGCTAAATCTTGCCACCCAGCTGTCTGGCTCGTTTGCTTAGGTGAGAAAGAAAGGCAAGAACCTGTCTTTGACCTGGCAGCATGACCTGACCCAGCATGGGCTAGGGAGGTGGCATTCACTGTTGAGCTCTCACAAGCTGAACTTGCCCTACCTTCGCAGGACAGCTGAGGCAGGAGGAGGCGGAGAACCTTACTCAGCTGTCTCTAGCGCAGCACCTCTGCTCAGTGGGCTCCGAGCCGCAGGAACTCACACTTCACACAGGCTCTCTCTTCCACTGCCGTTTCCAAAAGCCAGTCTTGAGCGCCTCTAACTACAGTCACACTGGGCAAACGACTTTAGCTTCCAAGAGCTGTGGGTTGGGATGAATAGTGGTGGTCTTGCTGTGAGGATTAAATAAGAAAAAAAGATAGAAAAAAAAAATCCTAGGAGCAGGGGACATGAGTCAGCCCTCAGCCGTGATGATTATTTCAGTATTGTCTTTTTACTGGTGAAGTTAGTGCACCTCGGCTGACGACTCATTGGGTAAAGCAATTGCCCCCTAACAATTCAGACCTGGACTTTGGACCCTGTAAACCCACCTAAGGCTGAGTGGTGATGGAGCCACACATCTGTGAGCTCATGGCCCTACAGTGAGCTGGGAGACAGAGACATGGGACTCCCCAGAAGTCTGTGGGCTGGCTAACCCGGACAAACCATGCTGGGCAAACAAGAGGCTCGCTCACTCTCAAGCAAGACCTGAGGTTGTCCTCTGGCATTCCCATGGGCACTGTGACAGGTGTACATGCCATACACATGCCCTTACTCATACACAGGAACAAGCACACACACACACACACACACACACTGATTTTACACATATACATACACTCACACTCTCACAACACTCACACACGTACACAGACTCATACAAACACACACACACACAAACTCACTCACACATATACACCCATACACCCACTCACACA